>NC_073390.1:10869633-11198799 GCF_028641065.1 Leucoraja erinaceus
ATCATCATCAGAGACCCACACCATCCTAGCCATACACTCATTTCACCCCTACCGTCGAGAAGAAGGTACAGGAGCCTGAAAACTGTAACATCCAGATTCAGGGACAGCTTCTTCCCTCCAACCATCAGGCTATTAAACACTACAACCTCAAATAAGCTACAATAATAATAATAATAGTCTATTGCAGTTCATTCAACATCATTCACTATTATTATTGTACTACTATTGTTTATTATTTGAGTATATGTGTGTATGTATAAATATATATATGTATGTGGATATGTGTGTGTGTATATCTATCTTCTATATTACTAAAAGTCTATTCTTGACCGGTTTTGGCCATCTGTGCTGCGATTTCCGAGAGAACGCCGCCACCTACGGCCGTCATTTTTGGCCACCTCGCTCAGAGCTCCCCTCCGCCACATGTGTGCCGAGGATTTCTCCACTCGATGAAAAATGACAGAGATATTAATGATTTTACAAAATTCCCCATTCTCTCTGCTGCCCCCGCTGGCGGCAGGGGGATGGACTATAAAACCAGGAAGTTGTGTGCCTCAATTAGTCTGCAAGCTGGAGGAAGCCAGAGGGTCACGTTTCTCTGAGCTGTGAATAACACTGAACACATGTCCACACAACTGTGAGTAAGTACCCTTGATGTGGTTTAAAAATGAAAATATGGTTAAAGTAAAAAAGGGCTGCCTGCAAATAGTTGTTTGGGGGGTTTGGGTTGAAATAAAAAGGGCATCTCTCCCCCTCTTCCTTCTCCTCCCCCCCTCTCCTCTTCCCCCCCCTCTCCTCTCCTCCCCTCCTCCCCCCCCTCTCCTCTTCCCCCCGCTCCTCTCTCCCCCCCCCTCCCCCTCCCCCCCCCCTCTCCTCCCCTCCTCCTCCTGACCCACTCCCCCCCTCTCTCTCTCCCCTCTTTTTCTCCCCTCCCCCTCCATCCCCTCCCCCACTGTCCCTCCCCTAAAACCCCCCTCCCCTCAACACACCCCTACCCCCTTCCCTCCACCCACCCTCCCCCTCCCCTGCACCTCCCCCCCCTCTCCCCTCCACTCACCTCTCCCCCCTC
Source organism: Leucoraja erinaceus (assembly GCF_028641065.1). Taxonomy (NCBI): domain Eukaryota; kingdom Metazoa; phylum Chordata; class Chondrichthyes; order Rajiformes; family Rajidae; genus Leucoraja; species Leucoraja erinaceus. The sequence continues at coordinate 10,870,703 of NC_073390.1, forward strand.
TCAGCACTTCCCCCCTCCTCCCCCCCCTCAACCCCCCTCTTCCCCCCCTGTCCTCAACCCCCTCTCCTCTCCCCCCTATGTCTTTCTCCCCTCTTTTTCTCCCACTCCTCCCCTCCCCCACCGTCCCTCCCCTAAACCCCCCTTCCCTCCACCCTCCCTGCTCCCCACCTCTTCCCCCCCCCCACACCTCTCCCTCCCCTCTCTCACCATCTCTCCTCCCCTCCACCCCCACCTTTCCCCTCTCACCCACCTCCCCCTCTTCTCCTCGCCACCCCCCTCTCCCTCTTGCCCCTCTCTCTGTGTCACTGCCCCTTCTCCCTCTCCCCTCACTCTCTTACCCCCCCCTCCCCCCCTCTAGATGTGACTGTAAGTTGGGGGCTATGCGTCAGTAGATAGGGTGGTTATGGGGTAAAAGGAGCAAATTAATAATATTAATATAATATCAAGGAGGGTAATTAGCGTGAGTGCGGGGGGGGGGGGGTGATAGTTAGTGTGTGTGACGCTGCATGCCGCCTCCCCCCCTCACAACCGCACGTTGGGGGAACAGACCCAACGGGTCTGCACTTGGTCTAGTATATATATATATATATATATATATATATATATATATTGACTTGATCGCTGGAGCTCTGGCTGAGGGGTAACCTGATAGAGGTTTATAAAATGATCAGAGGCATGGATAGGGTAGACAATCAGACCCTTTTCCGTTCGGTGGAAATATCAAATAACTTTTCTTAAGATTCAGCTTGAGGTCAGAGGGGAAATGTTTAAATGACATGTACATGACCCAGAGAGTGGTGGATTCTTGGAATGCGCTGCCAAGGGCACATGTGGGCAGATATGTTAGCAGCATTTAAGAAGCTTTTGGATATCTCTTGAAATCTTGAAAACAGAATTATAGCAATAAGATCTTTGGGCTCATAGATATGCAGGGAATGGATCATGTGCAGGCAGAGATTACCACCCCCCCCCCCCCCCCCCCCACCCCCCCCCCCCCCCCCCCCCCCCCCCCCCCCCCCCCCCCCCCCCCCCCTCGCTCGCTTCACAATTCACAACTCTTCAATCCCTTCTCACACCTTCTGCTTATATTTCTGGCCTTTGTTCCATCTGCCAATTGAATCTTGCCTGGGTCCACCTATTAACTGCTGCACATTGTCCTGCCTGTGAAGGCAGTGACGAAAGTGAATGGCATGTTGGCTTTTATAACAAGAGGAGTTGAGTATTGGAGCAGAGGTCCTTCTGCAGTTGTATGGAGCCCTAGTGAGACCACACCTGGAGTATTGTGTGCAGTTTTGGTTCCCTAATTTGAGGAAGGACATTCTTGCTATTGAGGGAGTGCAGCGTTGGTTTACAGGGTTAATTCCCGGGATGGCAGGACTGTCATATGCTGAGAGAATGGAGAGGCTGGGCTTGTACACTCTGGAGTTTAGAAGCACTGCCCAGTCCATCATCGGCTCTGACCTCCCTACCATCGAGGGGATCTATCGCAGTCGCTGCCTCAAAAACGCTGGTAGCATCATCAAGGACCCACATCATCCTGGCCACACACTCATCTCCCCTCTACCTTCAGGTGGAAGGTACAGGAGCCTGAAGACTGCAACGTCCAGGTTCATAAACAGCTCTTCCCCACAGCCATCAGGCTATTGAACTCAACTCAAACAAAACTCTGAACATTAATAGCCCATTATCAGTTTATTTGCACTTTATCTGTTTTATTTATTCATGTGTGTATATATTTATACAATGGTATATGGACACACTGATCTGTTCTGTATGCATGCCTTCTGTATTCTGTTGTGCTGAAGCAAAGTAAGAATGTTATTGTCCTATCTGGGACACATGACAATATACTCTCTTGAATCTTGGATGAGAGGGAATCTCATTGAAACATATAAGATTGTTAAGGGTTTGGACACGCTAGAGGCAGGAAACATGTTCTCGATGTTGAGGGAGTCCAGAGCCAGGGGCCACAATTTAAGAATAAGGGGTAAGCCATCTAGAACGGAGATGAGGAAACACTTTTTCTCATAGAGAGTTGTAAGTCTGTGGAATCCTCTGCCTCAGAGGGCGGTGGAGGCCGATTCTCTGGATACTTTCAAGAGAGAGCTAGATAGGGTTCTTAAAGATAGCGGAGTCAGGGGATATGGGGCGAAGGCAGGAACGGGGTAGTGATTGGGGATTATCAGCCATGATCACATTGAATGACGGTGCTGGCTCAAAGGTCCGAATGGCCTACTCCTGCACCTATTGTCTATTGCCTCTCCTCGCTTCCAGCTTACTGCCCCCCCCCGCCCCCCACAATCAGTCTGAAGAAGAGTCCCAACTCAAAATGCCACCTACTCATGCGCTCCAGAGATGCTGCCTGACCCGCTAATTACTCCAGCACTTTGTCTTTTTGTGTAAACCAGCATCTGCAATTCCTTGTTTCTGCCTCCTATTGCACAGGTACTGTTATGGGAATATTTAAGGATCTTTATTCCTACTTCTCCAGAGTCAATTCAGTGTTACCAAAAAAAATATCAACATCAAAATGTTTTGTTCACTGCAATTTTATTGGTTTTGTAACATTTCAACTGGGAATCTTGAAAATAATTCACCAAAAACATCTTTAAATGACCATTCTGAATAAAGACAGGGACCTCTCAATTTTATTACAATAAAGGAATGCTAAAATTCAGTACTTAAAACTCATTAAAAATGAGTCACTTTCTGCTAAATTACTCCGTGGAAAATAATCTGCAATAATTTAGAAAATGGGATTACAGTCATTTTGACAATAGAATGCTATCTAATGAGACATGTTAAAAAAACATTTTGCACAATTTACTTTATGCGTGGTCTTTTCAGGAAGCAGAACAGATAAAAACATACAAAATCATGTAAAAATAGTGTAGGATATGTTCCTCAATGTAGTAAAAGTGCTTGAATTGTCAATGCAGCCACTTATACAAACGATTCTGGGACAGGTAGATTGCTGAATCAATTCAGTCAAATTAAACTACATGCCTGAAGTTTCATCTCGTGCAGAGCTCAGCTCTCAGTTTGCAAATGATGAATGCCTCGGAGCAGAGGCACCCAGCACTGGCAGCTTTCTTCACAACATAAAATGCTCAAGGTTACAAGTAGTGCTCAAGACGTCCTTCAGATTCTCTGAGTATTTCATGAACAAGAGCTAATAGTGCATTTCATCTGTACTCTATTTTAATCTAAAGTATGAGGCCCTGAGAATGGCTTGTTGGAAAAACTCCCCAAAAGCACTGTGTGGAAGGACAGGGACAGCAGGTACATGGCAACATCACCATCTCTAAGTTACATGCCATCCTGATTTGGAAATATACTCTTCCTTTACAGTGGCTGAAATCCTGGCACTTGTGAGCGATCAACATCATGGGTGTACCTTCAGTAGAGGGTATGGTAGCATTCATGCCTCTCAATAACAATACTTTGAATTCAAGCACTATGGTGAAGATACAGGCATAGACTGAGGCACATCAATAAAGTTTTGAGGGACTGCTAGGTTTTTGGTTTTGATGTTAAACCAAAGTACCGTCTCCCTTCTTAAGGAACAATGATGAAACAAAGTAGAGAAATTATCTTTGGTGACCTGACCAATTATTTGATTCTCAATTAACAGTACAACAAAATATTAGTTGTAATCTGGCTGCTTACATTACAAATGTTATTACATTTCCCTGGTTGTAAAAAGATTGGGACTGTCCATGTCTACGGAAGGGTGCAGTGGAGATGTCCATTTGTTCTCGGGGACAAGCAAGGAATGCTCATTTCACAAATTGCCAGCCATATCCCGTGACAGAATTTAAAAGCTCCCCAAGTAGTTTAGCATGATGTGATTTTTGGAGCCAAATCAGAAATTAACTTCAGAATTATATTATCCCTTCTATATCAGTCATTGAAAGCAAGCATGCAGGTACTGCAGGCAGTGAAGAAAATTAATGGCATGTTGCCCCTCATTGCAAGAGGATTTGAGTTTAGGAGCAAGGAGGTCCTACTGCAGTTGTACAGGGTCCTGGTGAGACCGCACCTGGAGTATTGTGTACAATTCTGGTCTCCTAATTTGAAGGAGGACATTATTGCTATTGAGGGAGTGCAGCGTAGGTTCACCAGGTGAATTCCCAGGATGGCGGGACTGACATATGATGAAAGAATGGATCGACTGGGCTTGTATTCGCTGGAATTTAGGATGAGAGGGTATCTTCTAGAAACATATAAAATTCTTAAGGGATTGGACAGGGTAGATGCAGGAAAAATGTTCCCGATGTTGGGAGAGTCCAGAACCAGGGGTCACATTTTAAGAATAAGGGGTAGGCCATTTAGGACTGCGATGAGAAAAAACTTTTTCACCCAGAGAGTTGTGAATCTGTGGAATTCTCTGCCACAGAAGGCAGTGGAGGCCAATTCACTGGATGTTTTCAAGAGAGGGTTAGATTTAAATCTTAGGGCTAAGGGAATCAAGGGATATGGGGGAAAAGCCGGAACGGGGTACTGATTTTGGACGATCAGCCATGATCATATGGAATGGCGGTGCTGGCTCGAAGGGCCGAATGGCCGACTCCTGCACCTATTTTCTATGTTTTTACGTATATCTCCACGTGGCAGATGTGCAAATTTAGTTCAATATCTGTTGCTGTAAATACTTTCAGTATAAATCCAAGCAATGGAACTCACTGAAATGAATAGCACAATGTATTCTTCTCCGATTCAATTTTGTGAATATTATATTAAAGCACTCTGTTAATCAACTTAATTACTACTTCCATCAGCAAGAGACACAGTGCCTTGTTAGAAAAAGCAAGCATTGGATTGACAATCCCTTCAATGAATGTATATCCGGTCAGATATAGCTGCGGGAAAGTGTGTCATAATCTGCATCCTCACCCACCAATAGTAATCCATTGGATTGTAGCGGGTGTGGGGGGTTGGAGAGGTCAATGCATGAGTGATATCATTAATAACTGTTGTAAGGTCCGCGGAGCCACTCTCAAGATAGGATTTCATTCTAGTAATCTGCGCATCAAAGTAGTCCTTTCCGTAATCTTTACGGACAATTTCTGGCAGATCATTCCACATATTTTCTAAAATAATTTTGACACGGTCGGGAGTATAAAGACTGGTGCCTGCTATGAAGTTACCAGGTTCAACGATACTAACTTTAACACCCCAGCGATGCATTTCATAGCGCAGGCAGTCTGAGAATGCCTCCACTCCAAACTTAGTGACACAGTAAGGAGATCGAGATGGGTTGCCCATCCGCCCCAGCATACTTGTGATGTTAACCACACGACCTACAAACGAGAATCAAGGATAGATTCAAATGATGTATTTTTACACGTAAAGACTTTATACATTATTCATTCCTGAGCACATTTTATCAAGATTGTGCCATGTGGGACAAAGTAAGCAATGATACATGCAGTTAAAAAAAACATAAATGCTCTTAGTGCTAAAACATAGCGCATTTGTACAAAATAATGGAATTTAAAAAGGTACCCACTACTTGTTCGGAAGTTTAACCTCATGGTGGTGAATCTGTGGAATTCTTTGCCGCAGAAGGCTGTGAGGGCCCAGTGAATGAATATTTTTAAAGCAGAGATAGATAGATTTTTGATTCGTACAGGTGTCAGGGGTTATGGGGAGAACGCAGGCGAAAGGGTTAGGAGGGAGAGATAGATAAGTGATTGAATGGCGGAGTAGAGTAGATGAGCCGAATGGCCTAATTCGGCTCCTCTAACTTATGACACACATACTCAAAAAATGAACAATAGTAGTGCAATAATAATAAGAAGAAGAATAGTCATGAGCTAGATGCATCGAGAAACAATGTCTTACTATTCCAGCAAATAATGATACGTACTGTACAATAAAAGTGAACTTGATTGCCAAAATAGAGGGGAGGCAAACGAATAGTTTACAATAACTCATTAAGTAACCCGCAAAACCGTATGCTAATCTTACTCCGCCAACATTACCGTGGGATTAAGGTTCGCTTTAGCAACACAAAAATACATTTAAAAACTCTCATTTACTTACATATCTGCACAATAGTTCAAATGAATGAAATGGTTAAAGTTAAATATCCCAAGGATGATTTAGCATTTTAATGTGTTTTGATTCAGTGGGTGTTTAGCAGCTGTTGAAACTGCAGGTTGTGCTAGATGTGTGTTATTTTAGTGGCCACATTGTGAAAGGAGATTCAAAAGTGATATTTGAGATAATTAGTGTAGTAATGAAGACGCCATATGAAGCAAAGGTGGCCTCTGTTGTTTTGAAGTAAAAAAATCTACTTTAAGTGGGAGTTTGTAGAGAAATATTTGCCAAACTGATTTTTCCTTTTATCAAGTTGTAGAGAGAATAGCATGCAAAGAAAAACTAGCAAGATTAAAACAGTTCAAGTGCATTAATTCTACATTTGGGATTAGTATCAAAGTCTTATCAATAGATTTTTCTCATAAATGCACTAGAGGTTATCCGCTTTGGCGGACAGATTATTATCTCAATGGGGTTAGGTTAGGTAAGGGGGAGGTGCAGCGAGACCTGGGTGTCCTTGTACACCAGTCACTGAAAGTTGGCGTGCAGGTACAGCAGGCAGTGAAGAAAGCTAATGGAATGTTGGCCTTCATAACAAGAGGATTTCAGTATAGGAGTAAAGAGGTTCTTCTGCAGTTGTATAGTGCCCTGGTAAGACCACATCTGGAGTATTGTGTACAGTTTTGGTCTCCTAATTTGAGGAAGGACATCCTTGTGATTGAAGCAGTGCAGCGTAGGTTCACGAGATTGATCCCTGGGATGGCAGGACTGTCATATGGGAAAGACTGAAAAGACTAGGCTTGTATTCACTGGAGTTTAGAAGGATGAAGGGCAATCTTATAGAAACATATAAAATTATAAAAGGACTGGACAAGCTAGATGCAGGAAAAATGTTCCCAATGTTGGGCGAGTCCAGCACCAGGGGGCCACAGTCTTAGAATAAAGAGGAGGCCATTTAAGGCTGAGGTGAGAAAAAACTTTTTCACCCAGAGAGTTGAGAATTTGTGGAATTCCCTGCCACAAAGGACAGTGGAGGCCAAATCACTGGATGGATTAGTTAGATAGAGCTCTAGGGGCTAGTGGAATCAAGGGATATGGGGAGAAGGCAGGCACGGGTTATTGATTTGGGACGATCAGCCACGATCACAATGAATGGCGGTGCTGGCTCAAAGGGCCGAATGGCCTCCTCCTGCACCTATTTTCTATTTTCTATGTTTCTAGAGAATGGATTGTAAATGTATAAATAAAATTTCCATTTGGTTCAGCTTTTCATCCCCACTTCATAGAAAGCAAGTTCACATTTATAAAATGGTGAAGGATTTGTGTGCTTCTTTTCACATTCATTTCCAAACTTTCCGGAAGACTTTCTCTCCTGAGAAAAGGCTTTTTTTTAAATTAACTCCCCAAAAAGCACACCGCATCTGGACTATCAGCATGAATGAGCTCACTGCCAGATGAAAATTTGCCACTGAAGCACAGAGCTCTGGATTGATAGGCCATCTTAGATCATAAGGTCATGTGATAGTAGATTTAGGCCATTCGGCCCATCAAGTCTACTCCGCCATTCAATCATGGCTGATCTATCTCTCTCTCCTAAGCCCATTCTCCTGCCTTCACCCCACAACCTCGGACACCTGTACTAATCAAGAATCTATCTATCTCTGCCTCAAAAATACCCACTGACCCTTCGGTGGCAAATAATTCCACAGATTCACCACCCTCCGACTAAAAAAAATTTGCCTTATCTCCTTACTAAAAGAACATCCTTTAATTCTGAGGCTACAACCTCTAGTCCTAGACTCTCCCATTAGTGGAAACTTCCCACATCCACTCTATCCAAGCCTTTTGCTATTCTGTATGTTTCAATGAGGTCTCCCCTCATCCTTCCAAACTCCAGCTAACTGGCTAGTTGTGGGTATGGGTATTACGTAGGATAGATTGTGGAAGAGCAGCAGATTTATTTTCCTGATGAATGTCAGTGAATCAATTGTTGATTCAATCAATTCAGAATGAAATGAGAGAAAATGACTGGAAGTTTTTAGGTCAATCCAATGGTTTCATGGATTGAGAGAACTTAAACAAATGATAAAAAGAACAAAAATAAAATGAGCAGAAAAGTAGTGAGAACATTCCATCAATTTCATTAAGTAAACGCCCTTAGCATGTCTGTGCTATCTTGCCTTAATCAATTTATGTTCCTCTGCATGACTATTAATCCTGTCTTGAATCAATATTTCTAAACAGAATTTCACCTCCGAGGTCAAACTGATTGGCCTGTAGTGCTCTTTCTCTTTTTCTCTCCTTGAAGAAAGGTACAATATATGCTACTCATTAATCCTCCATTTTCTCCAAAGATGCTGCCTGGCTCACTGAGTAAAGGGCCTGTCCCACTGTAGGAGGTAACTCAAGAGTTCTCCCGAGTTTCCCCTGATTTGAACTTGGAGAAGTACGGTAATAGCCGCTCGTAGGTACTCGGGGCTCTCGTGGACATTTTTCAACATGTTCAAAAAACCTCATGAGCTTACCGTGTTTCCCGAGTACCTGCCGTTAGCGTTACGATCCGCCAAGAGACGTCCCGAGCTCTGACGTACCCGCTACGTACATTCTACGTGCTTACCACGAGTTTGATTTTTTTTCAAACTCGGGAGAGCTCTTGGGTAAACTCGTATAGTGGGACAGGCCCTTTACTTCAGCATTTTGTTTCTATCTTCGGTATACACCAACATGTGCAGTTCCTTGCTACACATCTTTTGTAATCAGCCTGGTTGTCATTACGTTGGCAATACATAGCCTTCTTTAGCTCATCTTCCTCTGTATCTCTTTAGTCATCCACAGAGCTGGATGTATTTGTTCTTTTTGTCCTACTATACTAAGAATGTGCCTTAACGTTATGTGAACAACCTCCCTTAAGGGAAGCCCATCAATTTTGGTTTCAGTTTACCCAGGCTGGATCTGCTCTTAGCCCATTGAGATTGGCCTTCTTCCAATTAATTATATTTTTGGATTGCTCCTATTTCTTTTATATTGCTAACCTAAACCTTTGGGATGTCATGATCCCGAGAAATTAGAAAGTGAGTGTCATGAAATGGCAGAAATGTTAAATTACTTATTAGTTTCTATCTTCAGAGAACATACTGCAAATCGTGGGTAACAAAGGATCTAATAGCCATGAAGAAGTTAAGGAAAATAATATAATTAAATGAAAAGCACAAGAGAAATGAATGAGATGAAAAGCTGATAAATTTGCTTCTCTGAAGACCAACAGCCAAAGGTTTTAGAAGATGTGGCTCTAGGGATAAAGAGATGAATTGGTTTTGATCTTCCAAGATTTCTCTGATTTGAGAACAGTTCTTGTGGATTGGCAGGTAGAAAGTTCAGGAAAGGCAGAGATAGATGGCAGAGATCTATGCGAGAGTTGGTCTGACATCAGTAACATAGAAAACGGATAGGTTTAACAAAGATGTAATAAAGAAGCACTTTGCTAAATTTCCTGTTGTTAAAATTTAAAGTCAGTTTCTGAGCTTCTAATGATGCACTGTCAATTTTATTGCAATAAAAAACAAGTAGGAATATGGATCTAATCATTCCTCAATGCCTTTGGGTGGACAGAGTGGATTCCTTGCCCCACAGGGACCTGCCTGTAAGCACATCTTAAACAGTACTATAATGTTCAGTCCAAATGAGCTATTAAATATGCCACAACACACGCATGCTTCTCGTGCTCATCACTCACCTTTTGCTCTGCGAATATATGGGAGGAATCCCTTGGTCACACGAATGGTCCCCCATAGGTTAACTTCCGCAACTTCCTTATAGGTTTTCATGGTGGTGAACTCGACTTCACCGAAAGTTGAGATTCCTGCATTGTTAATCAGTCCCCAGAGACCTAATCAAGAAATGATGTTGAAACAGCCTTGTCATGAGATATACAGTCTTTGAAAAGTCTAATTAATTATAGTACTTAATCTCATACATAAACTGGAGAAGGAAAGTGTTCTTCTATTTCACTTTGCGGAAAACACGTTGTTTTTCCAATTCTTGTGCGATGAATTTATCACTCCCATCACTGAGATGCAAATCAATAAATGGTTTATCTTTACGATAAACAGCGTTCTCTTCTCTAGTTAGCCATTTTCGGCACTCTGACCCAATATTATTATGTAATAAGCCTGCAAAAAGTTTCTCCAGAACACAAAAACACACTATAATTAACTTGAATCACAAAGGTAAAAAATTATCTGTAATTCGCTGATCAACAATGCACACGCATACCCATGTAATTCTACACTATTACTCAACTCAAACTACAAAGAAAGGCAATAACTTCCTCATCCTACCTTTTAATTTCAATGCGATGGAATGTAAGAGGAAAATATCACGGATATTGGAAATACAAACAAAATACAAGTTCTGGCAATGCTTCGCAGGTCACGGATGTGATCAGAGAGAGAGACAGCTAACATTTCAGGCCATTGACATCTCAGCCTAACTGGAGGAAAGATGGAAATAGATAAAATTCTTTGGTGGGTGGGTTTTCCTGCCTGAAAAAATTCTGCATTGCAAACAGCACCTGGAGAAAATAATCTAGCAGTTGTATCCTTTCTATGTTCTATGTTCAACCTTTACTCTGTTATTCTAATGGATATGTTTTATACATTCTCAAACACAAAAAATATAATGGATTTAAATGTTGTGAATTATGTTATTCCATCTTTGTTAATTGTGTGTATTTTCCAATCTTCAATCAGCATTCATTTAAACTAGGGGCCGGCAACCTTGTTCTGCATAAGGGCCAGGACGCATGTTTGTGAGCACATCTATCACGTGTACACATGGATCCCGCCCCCATCCCACCCCGGATTGCAGGCATCAAATCACGTGTTCACAGAAGGTAGACAAAATTGCTGGAGAAACTCAGCGGATGACGCAGCCTCGTGCAATCCTTGCATGTCTCACCTGCTGAGTTTCTCCAGCATTTTTGTCTTCCTTCAATTTTTCCAGCATCTGCAGTTCTTTCTTAAACGTGTTCACAGAATGTACGCAGCCGTGCTGGCAGCTTTGCACAGGTTGCGGTACAGCCGGCGCTCGGATGTCCACGTGCTCCTAGTCGCGTTCGGCAGGCCGGATGATTACGGGGAAAAAAATCCGCCTTCGGGCCGGATGATTTCGGGTTATGGGCCGCATTCGGCCCGGGGGCCGTAGGTTGCCGACCCCTGATTTTAACCAACCAACCTTTTTCTGAATCCGTCAAATGCTCTTTCACAACATCCACTGCTGTCTCCACGGCTTCATCTTTGCAAACATCTAACTGTATGACAACCATTCGATCGCTCTTCATATCCTCCAGCTTCTTTGCTCCTTCCCCATTCTGATCCTGAAAGCAAGAAGTCACAGTCAGTGCAGTACATGTACAGGTTTGAGGATCAAAGTCAAAGTCAATTTTATTTGTCACATACACCCGAAGGTGCAAGAAATGAATTTGCCAGCAGCGATACACTTAAAAAGAACAACAATACACAATAACATCCACCACAGCATTCTTCACTGTGGTGGAAGACAATAAAGTTCAGTCAGTCTTCCTCCTTTGTTCAACCGTGGTCGGGGCCATGAACCCTCCATAGTCACCGCTAAGGAAGGCCTGATGTACAGGCCTTCTATTCGGGTTGATCGAAACTCCGACATCGGTCGAACACACTCCGCGGCTTGGAAGTCCCGAATCGGCACTTTCCTACCGGAGACCGGGGCTTCAGGATGTTATAGACCGCAGGCCGGCGGTCGGAGCTCCTCTCTGGCGATCTCCGTCAAAGGATCCCAGGCTTCGGATGGTAAGTCCACGCCCCACCCGCGGCTAGAAGCTCCACAGACCACAGCTCCACGATGTCAAAGTCACCAGGCTAGCGATCGGAGCACTCCTCTCTGGCAACTCCCGTCAAATGTTTGCCCGCTCCGCGATAGAGAAGTCCACGCTGTACCCGCTGCTGAGCTCCGGGCCCGACTCCGGGAAAGGCCGCTCCAATCCATACTGTTAGGCCGCGAGGGAGGAGACATGGAAAAAGTCGCCTCTCCGTGGAGGAGGCGACCGAAAACAGTTTCCTCCTTTCCCCTCCCCACCACTCCCACACAAGACACACCGAGAGACACCAACACAAACACTTGGACACACTAACAAAACAAAAAAAAAAGTAGAAATAACGAACATGCTATTGGCAGGGCAGCCGACTCGGTGATGATTGATAAAGTATTAAAGGAGTTTATTTTTTTCCTTTTCTGGGGCAAAGTTTAACGGATCATGTTCCAGCTGGAACTGACGGAACAGTTACCCACCTGTCCGGAAGTGTCTTTTTCTTTTTTTTTTGTTTTCTTTTTGTCCTCTTTTAGTTAATTTTAGTTTATTGAGGCTGTGTATGTGTGTGTGTGGGGAGGAGGGAGAAACATTTTTTGTCTCTTCCTTTGGGGAGATGCGACCTTTTCTTGTCGTACCCCCCCATCTCCGTCTCCGTCTGCGCTGAGGCCTAATGGCGGAGCTGGCGGCCTCCAACTGGGACCGACCTCGAGACTCCGAGATGAATTGGAGCCAGGACCTACCAACTTGGGGCTGGCCGACTTCGGGGTTGTGGTGGAGTTGCGCCCGACTTCGGAGCCTCGGAGGCTCGGCCACTGGCCCAGTGGACGACATCATCGGGAGCTCGCAGGTCCCAGGTTGGTGACCTGTTTTTCCGGAGCTCCCGCAACAACAGCTTCGTCCGCTGGACTGGAGGGTGGCAGCTTCGACCTCCCCGGGCCGCGGAGTTTGAACCGGCCCGTTCGTGGAGCTCGGATTCGGCCACGGGACTTATTTACCATCACCCGCCTGGATCGCCTCAACGCAGAGGGAGAACAAGGAGGGAAGAGACAAGGACGTAAGACTTTTGCCTTCCATCACAGTGAGGAGGACCGGGTGGACTCATTGTGGTGGATGTTATTTTATTTTATGTTATGACTGCAAGGCACGAAATTTTGTTCAGACTGAAAAGTCTGAATGACAATAAAGGATACTTTACTTTACTTTTCAGCGTAGTAAAGGATGCACTGCATTCACGACAGCTCAATATAACCCTGTAGGCATTCAGGAATTCTCACAGCAAGACAAGAGCAGCCACCATCTCCTCCAAGAAGAGAGGTGATATTCATATTGTTTGGAGGGGATGAGTTTCCCTAGCAGCCAGGCATTATTAAAAATAAAGGAATATACAGCACTTGGATTTTGACCAAAATTCATTTATGGCCCTTATCTTATATAACAATTTAAATATGGATGCGTTTAAGAAGGAACTGCAGATGCTGGAAAATCGAAGGTACACAGAAATGCTGGAGAAACTCAGTGGGTGCAGCAGCATCTATGGAGTGAAGGAAATGGGCAATGTTTCTGGCCGAAACCCTGAAGAAGGGTTGCCTATTTCCTTCGCTCCATAGATGTTGCTGCACCCGCTGCATTTCTCCAGCAATTTTGTGTACCTTAAATATGGATATTGGGCTAGGATATGGCTGTGATATGTTCACATTTTAAATATTTGAATCTGTATTTGTTTGACAGCTTGTTGACTTGAAAATGTTAGCTTTGTACATATTTGGCAATTCAGTGTATCCTGTCATAACCCATTATCCACACTAACATACCTGCGAATAGATATTTTAAGTACGGGTCAAAATGATATTTGGGTCATATTATAAATATAGGTTATTATTTTGGTGATGATTGATAAAGTATTAAAGGTGTTTATTTTTTTCCTTTTCTGGGGCAAAGTTTAATGGAGATATGCAGGCCATTATTATTTTCACGCAGAGGGTGGAAAGTGTGTGGAATGTGACATCGGGAGTGGTGGTGGAGGAGGTAAGCTGTTGGCATTTACAGTGCCCTCAAATATGTTTGGGACAAAGACCCATCATTTATTTATTTGCCTCTGTACTCCACAATTTGAGATTTGTAATAGAAAAAAAAAATCACATGTGGTTAAAGTGCACATTGTCAGATTTTAATAAAGGCCATTTTTACACATTTTGGTTTCACCATGTAGAAATTACAGCTGTGTTTATACATAACCCCCCCCCCCATTTCGGGGCACCATAATGTTTGGGACACATGGCTTCACAGGTGTTTGTAATTACTCAGATTAATTGTCTTTGCTCTGTTTAATTGCCTCCTTAATGCAGGTATAAGAAAGCTCTCAGCACCTAGTCTTTCCTATAGTCTTTCCATCACCTTTGGAAACTTTTTTTGCTGTTTATCAACATGAGGACAAAGTTGAGCCAAAGAAAGTCAAAGAAGTCATTATGAGACCGAGAAACAAGAATACAACTGCTAGAGACATCAGCCAAACCTTAGGCTTGCCAAAATCATCTGTTTGGAACATCATTAAGAAGAAAGAGAGCACTGGTGAGCTTACTAATCACAAAGGGACTGGCAGGCCAAGGAAGACCTCCACAGCTTATGACAGAAGAATTCTCTCTATAATAAAGAAAAATCCCCAAACACCCGTCCAACAGATCAGAAACACTCTTCAGGAGTCAGGTGTGGATTTGTCAATGACCACTGTCCGCAGAAGACTGCATGAACAGAAATACAGAGGCTACACTGCAAGATGCAAACCACTGGTTAGCTGCAAAAATAAGGTGGCCAGGTTACAGTTTGCCAAGAAGTGAAAAAGCTACTTATCTTAACTACTAAACCAGGTTCGCTTCTTAATAAACAGACACCACACAAACTGTTTGGTAGACCAGTTCAAAACTTTACTTAACATCGGCCGATGGAAGGGAGGGAGAACTCCAGTCAAGTGACCAACACAGACACTTGACTGTCCTCAGTCACCTTCTCTGAACAACAGAATTACATTGCTTTAAATAGGTTTTTTTTCCCCTTAGCACATTCCACAGACATTAGTCATGGTCAGAGGTACAGGAAAAGGTTTCCACAGAATGCATCACATCAAACCTTTTGTTTACATGGTACAAGATATACTAAAAACATTGGCCATTTGCCTTATCTCCAAATAGACCACCCTAGCTCTGTTCGCTGCTTCCTCTGTCATTTGGTCCCTCATAAACATAGGTCATTTGTTTACAAAGATGTGACTGTCTATTTCTCTCTTCCTTTATTGCCTCCTCCCCCATAAACATTGGTCATTTGGTTTATGGCATCTTACTTTCAAAGATATCTCTCTAGCTCCTTCACTTGGGAGACAATGTTATAGGATTTATTATCTCACACACACCCACAACCTAAGGCAAGCCTAATTTGACACTAAATATAAGCTGTAAGCTAGCCCAGAAACCAATTTAATATCTTCTTATATTTTTAACTAAAACTCGGCTTCATCAGAAGTGCTTAAAAAGAGTTCTGGAAAAAGGACTTGTGGACAGGTGAGACAAAGTTTAACATATCAGAGTGATGGCAAGAGTAAAGTATGGAGGAGAGAAGAAACTACCCAAGATCCAAAGCATACCTCATCTGTGAAACATGGTGGTGGGGGTGTTATGGCCTGGGCAGATATAGCTGTCGAAGGTACTGGCTCACTTATCTTTATTGATGATACAACTACTGATGGTAGTAGCATAATGAATTCTGAAGTGCATAGACACGTCCTATCTGCTCAAGTTCAAATAAATGCCTCAAAACTCATTGGCCAGCGGTTTATTCTGCAGCAAGTCAATGATCCCAAACAGGTACACAAAAATGCTGGAGAAACTCAGCGGGAAACTTCCTTCTTAAACACAATGATCCCAAACAAACTGCCAAAGCAACAAAGGAGTTTTTCAAAGCTAAAACATGATCAATTCTTCAGTGGCCAAGTCAATCACCCAATCAAGCATGTATTTTATATGCTGAAGAGAAAACTGAAGGGGACTAGCCCCCAAAACAAGCATAACCTAAAGATGGCTGCAATACAGGCCTGGCAGAGCATCACCAGAGAAGGCACACAGCAACTGGTGATGTCCATGAATCACAGACTTCAAGCAGTCATTGCATGCAAAGGATATAAACAAAATACTAAACATGACTACTTTCATTTAAATTACATTGCTGTGTCACAAACATTATGGTGCCCTGAAATGAGGGGGACTATGTATAAACACTGCTGTAATTTATACATGTTGAAACCAAAATGTATACAAATGGCCTTTATTAAAATCTGACGATGTGCACTTTAACCACATGTGATTTTTTTTTTTATTACAAATCTCAAATTGTGGAGTACAGAGGCAAATAAATAAATGATGAATCTTTGTCCCAAACATTATGGAGGGCACTGTAAGAGACACACAAATATGCAGAGAATGGAGGAATATGAATGAAGTGCAGGAAGAGTTGGTTGGTCTTGGCAAAATATTCAAAGTAGAAATTGTGAGCCAAAGGGAGTGTTCCTGTGCTGTAATGTTCTATGTAATTAATTACTTTTTAAATAATAGCCTTTACAGGCAACACATTCTCTGGTTTCTGAATCCTGTGCAATTTCATCCGTACCTTTAACAGACATGCTGCAAAAATCTTGAATCCTTGATTGTGCAGGTGCTGGGCCAATGAAAATCCAAATCCTGTGTCACAGCCAGTGATGACAACACCTTTGCCTTCATTCTGAACAAAAATAAAATTATAACACATATTAGAATACATGCAAAGAGGTGGCAACTAAGGATCTCCCAATGTATTTTTAAATAAGGACCTCCAGTATTTTTCATCCGGGAAATGCAGTTAAAAGCTAGTTCATTGTTATGAAGGAAATGCAACAACTATTGTGTGTATTTTGTTAGCAATTTTCCACCAATTATATGATACAGGTCAGTTGTTTTATTCAATTGTGTGTATGTTGCCTTTACACGCAAGCAGCAAAGCAGGGGTTTGATTGCAGTCAGAATCGTAGAATCACAGAAAATGTATGGCACAGGAGGACAGATGACTCATTGGAATTGCAAATGTTGGCTTACTCCAGCATTTTATGTCTATCTTGGGTGTAACTCAGCGGGTTAGGCAGTATCTCTGAAGAGAAGGAATGGAGAATGGTCTCGACCCGATAGGTCACCCATTCTTTCTCTCCAAAGATGCTGCCTGTCCCGCTGAGTTACTCCAGTATTCTGTGTGTATCTTTGGGTCATTGGAACCATGAGCATTGACAATAAAATATCTAACTTAACCGCAACTTCCAAAACATGGAAATCGCGATATTCAGGAGGAGCCAATTCATTTCATTACATCTTAGTCGGGCAAAATAAGGCTGAATTCCTCCTTCCTGCATTAGATTAAACCTATTTCACATTAAACCTTATCTGCTTGCTCTTTAAACAGTCATAAAGTATCTTTGGATGTTGTTTGATTTTAATTGCAAAATGTTTTCTTGTCTTCTCTTTGTTTTCTTATTTTTAATTTAAATTTCACTGCAAGGTTTCTCATATTCTTTTGACCTTAAGTTTTCAATGTCTGACATGAACTTCCTATTTTTAAATTGCATTTTACCTCTAAGCACCTTGTAAAAAATTAGCGGGGTTGCCGAATTTACAGCCCCTGGAATGTGCGTGAGCATTTTTACCCTGAACCCCTTGTATCCCTCTAATATGCAGGTAGTTAGATTGATCAAGCTGTTCTTTCCAGTCCAGTAACATGGTATGCTCCAAATGCAATTCTTCATGGCATATTTTCCTCAGACAATAAAGCTTCAAATCCCACACAACACGAGCTTCCCTTGATTTCAGTTTCAGTTTAGTTTATTGCCACATGTACCGAAGTACAGTGAATAGCTTTTGTTGCGTGCTAACCAGTCAGCAGAAAGACAACACATTATTATATTCGAGCCATTCACAGTGTACAGATACATGATAAAGAAATATAGTTTAGTGCAAGATAAAGCCAGTAAAGTTCGATCATGGATAGTCTGAGTGTCACCAATGAGATAGATAGTAGTTCAGGACTGCTCTCTAGTTGTGGTAGAATGGTTCTGTAATGACATCATGTCGCAAATGGCAATTTATTTTTTTTTGCATTTTAACATGAAGCAAACAGCAACCAAGTTTCACTAAAAGGTATAAAGCGTTATCACTGATATTTCAATAATTTCTTACTACTACGCCTTGGAAATCTGAACCTTTCTGCAGCTTGAACAACTCACCGGCCCTGGTTGGCTTGCAAGCAATCGAATAGTTGGGGTGCAAATTGCTGGTTGAACTCTCCTGAAACAGAATATCAAGGGGAAAAAATTAATTATTATACAAAGAATATGAAATTCTCCAACAACATTTTAGTAAAATGAAAGAACATCTTAAACAGGAATCCTGGACTTGACTTCATCAGATGAACAGAATCCAAACTTCAGAGTCAACGCAGTGCAGAAGAGATTATCTTACTCTAGATGAGATTATTCTTAACCAGTCACAGTGATGGACTGTAAAATTAATAGAGCATGGAATGACAAATACCAAATGGCTGCATTCAATGTCAAATCAGTTCAAAAAAAATTAAAGAAGGAGAAAGAAAGATTTAATTGTGAGGGAAAGAGAAATAAGTGATAAAGGAAAAGCAATAAACATTTAATGTTGCATTGTTAAAACTCTATAATAATCACAAAACCTGAAGGAATGAAACTCATTTTTAATGCAAAAGCTAATGACAAATTGAAATTAATAGTTACATCTCATTAGATTGAAAGGGATAAAAAATAACTTTCTGTGGTGAGCTTGGTTTGTATCTGCCAAGCAATGCAGGAAACGGGCACTAGGATATTATTTTTGCAAAGATTCAATTAATGGCAGTGTCAACCTGGATCTCCCTTGAAAGGGAGACAACGTCGCGGTTTGGGTATTACATTGATACACACACAAGCAAAGGTGGGTGAATCTGCCCAATCCTAACTCCAAGCATTTGAACCGGCTACCTTTGCTAGCACATTGGTTTGCCCTTTTGCAAATAATGGCTTTAACCTGGATAGCAACTTTTGGGTATTTGATTAAAAGCACATCTAATCCTAATCAGAAGTTGCTACATGGTTTGCCCTTAAATAACACAAAATACCATTACTATTATTTCTGAGGAATTAGAAACATAGAAAATAGGTGCAGGAGTAGGCCATTTGGCCCTTCGAGCCTGCGCCGCCATTCAATATGATCATGGCTGATCATCCAACTCAGTATCCTGTACCTGCCTTCTCTCCATACCCCCTGATCCCTTCAGCCACAAGGGCCACATCTAACTCCCTCTTAAATATAGCCAATGAACTGGCCTCAACTACCTTCTGTGGCAGAGAATTCCAGAGACTCACCACTCTCTGTGTGAAAAATGTTTTCCTCATCTTGGTCCTTTCCTTGTTTCGTTCCCTTAGAAGGGAATCTGAAAGCACAATTAAGAACTAAGGAAATTCTGCTCTGAATTTAAAGATATATATCCTGATATCATCTGACTAACTATTCTACAAACAAGCCAAAGCCGACTGCTATGTTCTGATTGGTTTCTTGCCATCTTGAACAACTACAGAGTCTAGTGTATTGGTTAAAGCATAACGCTGAAGTAGCAAAAAGACACAATTGATTCTTTAGAGAAAGTGGTATTTTTAGATACATTTGATGAACCAGGAAAGTATGACTGTGCAATTATGTAGAACAACGTCAAATCCTCAGGATACCCCAAATACTTTAAAATTGTTAAGAACAGATATGTTCTTAACAATGACCAAGGCTGGGAGCTGAATATCCAGGGATATTCAATATTCAGGAGGGATAGACAGAAAGAAAAAGGAGCTGGGGTAGCGTTGCTGGTTAGAGAGGAGATTAACACAATGGAAAGGAAGGACATTAGCTTGGAGGATGTGGAATCGGTATGGGTAGAGCTGCGAAACACTAAGGGGCAGAAAACGCTAGGGGGTGTTGTGTACAGGCCACCGAACAGTAGTAGTGAAGTTGGGGATGGCATCAAACAGGAAATTAGAAATGCGTGCAACAAAGGTAAAACAGTTATAATTGGTGACTTCAATCTACATATAGATTGGGTGAATCAAATTGGCAGGGGTGCTGAGGAAGAGGATTTCTTGGAATGTATGTGGGATAGTTTTCTAAACCAACATGTAGAGGAACCAACGAGAGAGCAGGCTATTCTAGACTGGGTATCGAGTAATGAGGAAGGATTAGTTAGCGGTCTTGTTGTGCGTGCCCCCTTGGGCAAGAGTGACCATAATATGGTTGAGTTCTTCATTAGGATGGAGAGTGACATTGTAACTTTGAGGGTATAAGACGTGAATTGGCCAAGATTGACTGGCAATTAATTCTAAAAGGGTTGACAGTGGATATGCAATGGAAGGCATTTAAAGACTGCATGGATGAACTACAAAAATTGTTCATCCCAGTTTGGCAAAAGAATAAATCAGGGAAGGTAGTGCATCCGTGGATAACAAGGGAAATCAGGGATAGTATCAAAACAAAAGATGAAGCGTACAAATTAGCCAGAAAAAGCAGCATACCAGAGGACTGGGAGAAATTCAGAGACCAGCAGAGGAGGACAAAGGTCTTAATTAGGAAAGGGAAAATAGATTATGAAAGAAAACTGGCAGAGAACATAAAAACTGACTGCAAAAGTTTTTATAGATATGTGAAGAGAAAGAGATTAGTTAAAACAAATGTAGGTCCCTTGCAGTCAGAAACAGGTGAATTGATCATGGAGAACAAGGATATGGCGGACCAATTGAATAACTACTTTGGTTCCGTCTTCACTAAGGAAGACATAAATAATCTGCCGGAAATAGCAGGGGACCGCGGGTCAAAGGAGATGGAGGAACTGAGTGAAATCCAGGTTAGTCGGGAAGTGGTGTTGGGTAAATTGAATGGATTAAAGGCCAATAAATCCCCAGGGCCAGATAGGCTGTATCCCAGAGTACTTAAGGAAGTAGCTCCAGAAATAGTGGATGCATTAGTGATAATTTTTCAAAACTCTTTAGATTCTGGAGTAGTTCCTGCGGATTGGGAAGGTAGCTAACGTAACCCCACTTTTTAAGAAGGGAGGGAGAGAGAAAACGGGGAATTACAGACCAGTTAGTCTAACGTCGGAGTGGGGAAACTGCTAGTCAGTTATTAAAGATGGGATAGCAGCACATTTTGAAAGTGGTGAAATCATTGGACAAAGTCAGCATGGATTTACGAAAGGTAAATCATGTCTGACGAATCTTATAGAATTTTTCGAGGATGTAACTAGTAGAGTGGATGGGGGAGAACCAGTGGATGTGTTGTATCTGGACTTTCAGAAGGCTTTCGACAAGGTCCCACATAAGATATTAGTATACAAACAAGCACACGGTATTGGGGGTTCCGTATTTATGTGGATAGAGAACTGGCTGGCAAACAGGAAGCAAAGAGTAGGAGTAAACGGGTCCTTTTCACAATGGCAGGCAGTGACTAGTGGGGTACCGCAAGGCTCAGTGCTGGGACCCCAGCTATTTACAATAAATATTAATGATCTGGATGAGGGTATTGAAGGCAACATCTCCAAGTTTGCGGATGACACTAAGCTGGGGGGCAGTGTTAGCTGTGAGGAGGATGCTAGGAGACTGCAAGGTGATTTGGATAGGCTGGGTGAGTGGGCAAATGTTTGGCAGATGCAGTATAATATGGATAAATGTGAGGTTATCCACTTTGGTGGCAAAAACAGGAAAGCAGACTATTATCTAAATGGTGGCCGATTAGGAAAAGGGGAGATGCAACGAGACCTGGGCGTCATGGTACACCAGTCATTGAAGGTAGGCATGCAGGTGCAGCAGGCAGTGAAGAAAGCGAATGGTATGTTGGCTTTCATAGCAAAAGGATTTGAGTATAGGAGCAGGGAGGTTCTACTGCAGTTGTACAGGGTCTTGGTGAGACCACACCTGGAGTATTGCATACAGTTTTGGTCTCCAAATCTGAGGAATGACATTATTTCCATAGAGGGAGTGCAGAGAAGGTTCACCAGACTGATTCCTGGTATGTCAGGACTTTCATATGAAGAAAGACTGGATAGACTCGGCTTATACTCGCTAGAATTTAGGAGATTGAGGGGGATCTTATAGAAACTTCCAAAATTCTTGAGGGGTTGGACAGGCTAGATGCAGCAAGATTGTTCCCGATGTTGGGGAAGTCCAGGACAAGGGGTCACAGCTTAAGGATAAGGGGGAAATCCTTTAAGACCGAGATGAGAAAAACATTTTTTCACACAGAGAGTAGTGAATCTCTGGAACTCTCTGCCACAGAGGGTAGTTGAGGCCAGTTCATTGGCTATATTTAAGAGGGAGTTAGATGTGGCCTTTGTGGCTAAAGGGATCAGGGGGTATGGAGAGAAGGCAGGTACGGGATACTGAATTGGATGATCAGCCATGATCATATTGAATGGCGGTGCAGGCTCAAAGGGCCGAATGGCCTACTCCTGCACCTATTTTCTATGTATGTATCTTTGTGTCATATGCTAAACAGCAATTTTACACAAAGAAAATACAACTGAATTGTTTGAGAGAAAAATGAAGAGCCATGCATAAATTATGTTTTTTCAAATAGAAGCAATTGGATCTTACGTTGATTTGACTGTTGATTTGCTCACTTGAAATCTGGCATCTCCAATAATGCCGAATTTATCCAGAAATGCACAGAAAGATCACTAAATTTGGTTCAAAACACAATGTGCTGCGTCAGGAAATGGATAAGCAATGTTTTGAGACAAGACATGACTTTTCTACAGCCTGACCTTGCATATCCATTCTCTCCACGGATGGTGCCTTACCTGCTGAGTTACTCGAGATTCCATCACCTGTAGTTCCTTGTGTCTCCACTAAATTAGGTTATCAAGTTCACAGTCGATACTGGATTCAAAGTGATTTCATTGCAATGAGAAAATAAATTAACTAAAATATGGTAGTCGTAGATATTTGGATGGTTCTCACCCCTGAGATAAAGAGCATTCGTGTTGAGTTTTACAATTATTATTGACTTAATAGGCACTTCAAACCACTTTTCTACAATACACTATAAAGTTGGTTCTGTAAAAGGTAAGTAGCCTTAGATTTACAATTTCTGTAAAACCTCATTCAGCCAATTATTTCCTCCACAAATCATTTACAACTGACTGCCTTGCAAAAAAAATAACTCCCAAAAAGTTCTATTGCAAATCAGTTAAAATCCAGGGTGTTTATTTAAACTTGGATTCTATATTAAAAATTATCAACAGGTTCAAAGTCCCCAGGAGTTCAAATTGAGTAAGAAAAGAACCTTGTTACAATCATTTATTTCACAATTTTTAGATATGGCACTATATTTAAAGCCACTTCAGAAGGGTAGCATTCACTGTTTTATTCAAACTAAGTTCAAAGTCAAATGACGGAATCCCAATATTTACTTTCATAGGTAGAAGCATACCAATGACATTTGTAGATCAATAAGTTTAAGGGCCTATAATGCTACTGGTTTACACCACAGAAAGTAACTGGAGGACAAAGGGCAATCTGCAGTTGGTTGTGCAGTTGTAAGGTGCAGGCATCTTGGTGAACCTGCCACAAACCTCTTGGTTTATTATTGGCAGCAGTACTCCCTGTCCCATATGTTTCTGAGTCTCAGTCCATCTGCTGGAAACCCACAAGATCATGGAAAGATTCTACCAATGCTGTAGCCACAAAACTCTTCAAATCTATTGGAACGATCAATGAATAAATTTCAGTGTCTTTTCCACAGCCAACTCCTAAGGCCTAATTTCACTCAGTTGGTTCCACTACGCAGGCCATACTGTTCATATGCCTGGCAGTAAAATCAAACTCTCATTTGCCAGCTCTTTCACATGAAGAGATTCAAGGATGTTCTCAAAGTATCCATGGTGAAAGATAAAGCAACATCCCCACTAACTCCTGGACATTTCTTGCCCATGACTGCTCAAGGTGGAGAAGTAACATTCAGGATGCTGCTGAGAAACATAAGTTCATCGAGAGATCCAATATAAACGGTGGAAGGAGTGACCACCTCACAAATTACATCCCAGAGACAGTTCCTGCCTCTTGCGGAAGAGTCTGAAGTTCTCACATTGGCCTCGGCAGTTGCCTTAGCAGCAGCAAAACCAGAGTGGACAAAGGTCACCTCAACCCTGAAGTACTGCCCAAGAAGCCGTATATTTATCTGGCTTTTGAGGCAATAATGACAATATATTTGATGGATATGTAGAAAGGAACTGCAGATGCTGGTTTACACTGAAGATAGACAAAATATTGGAGTAACTCAGCGGGACAGGCAGCACCTCTGAAGAGAAGGAATGGGTGACGTTTCAGATTGAGACCCTTCTTCAGACATAAGTGTCAGGGGAGAGGGTGTCTAGAGAATTGGCGAAAACGACAGATCAAAGCAGGAAATGTAGAATGGTTCATTGTTGTTGAGAGGAAGGTGACATACAATCAGTTAAATTAATCAGGACAGTGACTCTAGTTAGAGAACTAGGGTGGGGAGGGACGGAGAGAGCGGGAAAGCAAGGCTTACTTGAAGTTAGAGAAATCAAATTCATATTGCTGGGTTGTAAGCTGCCCAAGTAAAATATGAGGTGCTGTTCCTCTGATGGAGTTTACTGTCAATATTTTGTGGAAATGGCAGAAACATTTGGATTTCCATACATGTGTAGCTTAATGTAGAATTACCTAAGCTGGTGCCAGTGATTCACCAAGGCTGCCCACACTTTCACCTTTACAACTAATCACTTGATATCCCTTAAATTGCCATAAATTGTCCTGCTTACTTCCTTCTTATAACATAAAACTAGAGGTTGCCATAAAGTAATGACCTAAAAACCACTGTACTGTTTTGTGCGGCCAGTTGAACCAGCGGCATTGTAAAATAGCCTGAAAATCTTATTTTCACATTGCCCGATTGAGTTTTTAAAAATAGCATCTTAAGGTTAATCTTAATGCTTCACAAATCAGATGGCCATAAAAATATTAAAGACATATCACAAAAATATATTACATTTTACACTTTATTATATGTACATATTCCAATCTTTATTTAACACTCTTTAATTTTTTTTATACCTTTAAAATTGCTCCCTAGCTTTTAGACCAGGCCATCATCTTCCAGACTATTTCTGATCTCATCACCTCTGGTAATTTGCCTTCCAGTTTCCAACCTTATCATTCCATCACCTCCAACATGATCCCGTCACCAGTCATGTGTTTCCATCTCTATCCCTTTCCGCAGAGACCACCCCCTTTGCAACTCCTTGGTTCACTTATCCCTTTCCCACCCAAACTATTGGGCATTTGCCCCTGCAATTGCAGATGTAACATCTGCCCCCCAACTCCTCCTTTGCCTCCACCAGAAGGCCTAACAACTAAGATGTTCAAAGGCACCTCCTGTAACCTCATCTACTGCATCTGATATTCCCGATGTGGCCCCCCTGTACATCGATGAGACCAAGCGAAGACTCAGTGACCATTTTGCCAAACACATTGCTCGGTCTGACAAGGCTTACTGGATCTCCCGGTTGCTAACTATTTTAATTCCCCTTTCCATTCCCAGTACGAAGAAGGGTCTCGACCCGAAATGTCACCCATTCCTTCTCTCCAGAGATGCTGCCTGTCCCGCTGAGTTACTCCAGCATTTTGTGTCTATCCATATTGACCTTTCTGTCCTAGTCATCCTCCATTGCCTGAGTAAAGCCACAGCCAAGCTAGGAGAACAGCACCTCATATTCCACTTGGGCAGCTTGCAACCCAATGGTATGAACATTGAATTATCTCATTTTAGGTAGCTACAACCTTCCCCTCTCCCCCTACACCCCCCCTCCTCTTACATCCCTCGCTCCACTTCCTCCTCCCCCTCTCCCACCTAGACATGCACCTATTTTCCCCCATCTCCTCCTATTCCACCTACATTCCTTCCACTAGCTTCACAATTTGCAACCTCCAAAAGAATGCTTTTTTTTCTGGGGAAATACTGTCACTTTTTAATTGACTGCAAATTCTGGGCATAAATTTCTTATTCTGGCCTGCTGATAACTACATATAAAGATACTACATTAAACTAACTGCCATTGCTAAGAATGCTTTCTTTCCTCTTACAATTCCTGCAACATAATTGGTATCTGCATAACACAAATCCCTTAATTTCTACTATTATTAGTTTTATCCTCAGTTCAATTCAAATAGTTTCCATAAAGCATAGGCCTGGATGTTAATCAATGTGGGATGCAGCAAGAGAGATAACTAAGGATGGGAATTAATGAACAGTTTGAGAAATTACTTACTAATATTGAAGAGCAGAGAATCAAGGCATAGAGAGTTGAATGTAGAAAGGAAAACTGAAACAAAATTGAAAACCCCTTCCCCTCTTTTAGAAAAGGAGCCATCATGTTGAAGATAAGAATGGAAGATGAGGCAAGAATCAGAAATGAAGGAGAACATGGAGATAGAGTACAACAAGATCTTGCAGAAATTAATGTGCGAGTCCATGGGACTGATTAGAGATATTTTATATATATTTAGTGTGGCAGGAAAAGTGAATTCAACTGGGCTAGTGAGAAGGTCATTAAAATAATCAGACCACAAAGCAAAAATATGTAACTACAAAGGCAGAGGAAACGTGAAGGCGACATGTTGTGAATGCTGGCATTTGATATCGGAAACTTGCTTAGTGGAATTCTGGAACTACTTCTCCCAAAATGCTTTGGTTCTGGGTTAATTAATAGTTTTCAACAATATATTGTTTTACAACTAGGTGGAACAAGCAATATGGATCAGGTGTGGCTGCAGCAAGATTATGTAAGGCAGCGTAGACATGAGCCATGGTCACTTGTTGGTGGAGTAAGTTGCACTATTGTTGCGATGTCAACCTTCTCATGACCACAAAAACCTTGAACTTGAAGCGCAACGTTATGACGCGACGGGCCTTGTATTACAGCCTCTCAAAGATGCATTCAGGAAACATACGTGGGCCTCGTATATGTAGGACGATTGTTGAATTGATAGAACCATTATTAGAAAAGGCGTGCATCGATTTTATTAAAATAAATAAATAATACTATGAAATTAAAAAACCGCATGATCAAGTAATCGGCGACTTCGGCATACAATTTAAAACGACAATAGTCCTAAACATGTATTGGAAAACTCCACTAACAGCTTGTGTACAAAAATAAATCGATATTTTTGTTCTTTTTTACAGTTTTGTCCCGATAGTTATTTGAGCGAGAACACACTGAAAGCTTGCTGTCAATGTGGAGCTGGAGAGGCGGGTTATCTAGCAGGCAGGCTGGTTGTAATCTGCTCTGAAATGAACTACACCCGGGGTCGGTGTGCCCCGCTGGCTGGCCGCCCGCCCCTGCCCTACCTCAGTATGGGCGCAGCAGCCGCCCGCAGCGCAGCCATGGACAAGGCACCCCGACTCACGCAGCAGTACATGGTCCCAGCAGCTCCGCACAGCCGCCAGCTCCAAGGTCAACCAGCTCCTGCCGCTCTCCACCCAAACCCTTTGCGTCAATACGTTCAACGCGCCCTCTAGCTGAATATATGTCCACTACTTCAATCTCAGCGTCAATCTGTGCCACTGTGCCACTGTACAGTATTCCGTTTCGCACTTGTGCGCTTCCTGGATTTGGTCATGTCGTTCATGATAGGCGCAGAATTAGGCCATTCGGCCCGTCAAGTCTACTCCCCATTCAATTATGGCTGATCTATCTCTCCCCCAACCCCATTCTCACGTCTTCTTCCCATAACTCTTGACACCCGTACTAATCAACAATCTATCGCTGCCTTAAAAATATTCATTAACTTGACCTCCACAGCCTTCTGTGACAAAGAATTCCACAGATTCACCACCCTCTGACTGAAGAAGTTCCTTCTCACCTAAAGGACAACAGACAATAGGTGCAGGAGTAGGCCATTCGGCCCTTCGAGCCGAAGGAACATCCTTTGATTCTGAGGTTATGGCCTCTAGTCCTAGAATCTCCCACGAGTGGAAACATCCACATCCACTCTATCCAAGGTTTGATCAGAATAGTGCATATATTTTCCAATCAAATTTACATGTGTTTATCTACTCGTTCGCACATTGCCTCGTCTGCAACACCTCTTTTTACAAACTGGTTGCCATGCTCTCTGGATGATCACGTTGTGCTATAAAAATATTTATTTGGAACAGATTGGAGGCATTGAAGTTGTTGATGGTACGTGTTCTGTAGAATAAATCAAGTCTCAGTGAAGGTAGTTCTACCATAAAGCGATTTCCAAGGAATCTCATGTTTATGGGACACTAGACTAAGTGGGACCCGTTGGGTCCCTGTCACACAGGAGGCTTGGTCCCCCAACACAATATTCCACCACTCACCCATAGCCCCCAACTGCACAGGCGCAGCTCATTTCCCCTCATCCCTAGTACTTTCCCCCCTCCTCTTCACCTTCCCTCTTCTTTCCCCTCTCCTCCTTCCCTCCCCAATCCTTCACCTCTCTCTCCCTCTCCTTTCCCCTACCCTCAGTCACTCCCTCCCTCCCTACATAATTTTCCCCTCCCCCCTCCTCTCCCTCTATTCCCCCTCCTCCCCCACTCTCCCTCCTCACGTCCTCCCTCTCCTTTACCCTCTCCTCCTACCTTCCCCCATCCTTCCCTCGCCTCTCCTTTCCCCGACCCTCATTCATTCCCTCCCTCCCTCCATCCAGAACTCCTGTCCCCTCCCTACTCCCCTCATCTCCCTCTATCCCCTCTCCTCCCCCACTCTCCCTCTCCAGGATCGTGAGGTTGCCGCTCCTCTCCCTTCTTGCATGCCCCGGAGGAGCATCAGCCAAAAGCAACACGTTTTTTGTTACTGCAAGCAAAACAATACGACTCGTGCAGACCATGATGTCAAGTTCAACAATCTTTTCTGCCAGCATGTGACCCATATCCCTCCATTCCCTGGATATCCATCTGCCTATCTAAAATCATCTTAAATGCTTCTATCTGCTCCACTGTCACTGCTGGCAGCGTGTTCCAGGAACCCATACTCTGTAAAAAAACATGACCGTACATCTCCTCTAAACTCTGCCCCACTCACAACACTTTGACATCTAGTCTTTGACACCATGAGAAAAAGGTTCTGACTATCTTCCTTACCAATACCTCTCATCTATATTACTAAAAGTAAAATCTTGACTGCTTTTGACTCACTGTGATGTGAATTCCGAGAGAACGCCGCCATTTACGGCCGTCATTTTTGGCCACCTCGCTCAGAGCCCCCCCTCCGCCAAACGGGACCGGAGGATTTTTCCCATCTATGAAAAATCAGAGAGATATTAATGTTTTTAACATTTTTGCCATTCTCTCTGCTGCCACCGCTGGCGGCAGGGGGGAGGGACTATAAAACCCGGAAGTCTCGTGGCTCACTCAGCCTCTGCCAGACGGATGAAGCGAGAGGGTCACGGCTCTCTGAGCTGCGAATAACACTGAACGCACGTCTACTCCACGGTGAGTCCCCGGGATGTGGTTTTTAGCAAATGTGGTTGTTGTTTGCAAAGTCTTTGCCCAATTAGGTTGGCTTTTTAAAGGGCTTTCAGCAAATGTGTTTTGTTGGCTTGCAAAGTGTTTTTGTCCAATTGGCTTGGCTTTTAACGGGCTTGCTTGCAACAGTTTTCGGATGAATAAAGCGTGCATAAACATTTTATTAGATCAGGAGTGTGTTTAATTTCAAGATTGGCGCTCATTCTCTGATTTTCGCTTAGTTGCAAGATGACGCCGATTACGTCATTTCCGGTTAGCAGCATGCTGCCGCTGAGCGCATCATTTCCGATTTGTGGCAAGAAGTGAGAGGGTCGCGTCAATATGGCACCGAGTGCAGGCGCTGTTGAATAATTCAAGAGAGCTGACTGCTCTGTCTATGGTGAGTGTGTTTGTTGGATGTTATTTAAAGCACGTTTTGGCTTCACCAGCAGCAGCCTCTACAGGAGGCTTTAAACATTTGTTTTACATACTGTATATTCAACATGTTCTGAAGTTACTTGACATTTTAGTATTGGGTAAGTGCCTGTGAGTGAATGAGTGTGTGTGTGTGTGTGTGTGTGTGTGTGTGTGTGTGTGTGTGTGTCTGTGTGTGTGTCTCTATGTGTGTGTGTGAATGAGTTTGTGTGTGTGTGTATGTGTGTGTGTTGTGTGTAAATGAGTCTGTGTGTGCAGAAGTGACAATATCTGCTGTGTGTATGAGACGAACCCTGCAGTGTGTGTGTGTGTGTGTGTGTGTGAATGAGTCTGTGCAAGAGCGGAACTGTCACTATCAAAACATGGAGGGGACCTGGGGACTGAATTTTTTGGCCCAAACCGCATGCGCACACCGGGTTATACTAGCCCTCTGGTGCCACGTCTCCCTCGGCCCAATCACCGCATCTATCCTCAATCCACCCCCCCCCCCCCCCACTGGCCAGCAATATCCAATCATGGAGCGCTGAATATTCTGTCCCACCCAAATTGTTTGCTGACCGATGTCTCTCTCGTCCAATCGGCCGATGGAAGGGAGGGAGAACTCCAGTCATGACCAACCCGACACTTGACTCGCCTCAGCCACCTTCTCTTAACGGGTTTTAAATTGCACAAAAACTAGGGGGGGGGCTGTACCCCTTATCCTCTTAAAACATGACAGGGAACATGTCCCCTCTGTACTGGAAAAGTTTTCCGCCACAGAATGTGTCACATCAAACCTTGTGTTTTGTGTGGTACAAGATATGCGTAAAAACATTGTCCATTTGTGTGTTATCTGTGTGTATGAGGCCCTGTGTGTCATTCAGTCCACCCTCCTCTGTCCTCCTCTCCCTCATAAACATAGGTCCTTTTTTGGGCAGAATTTCTGGCATTTTCTCTTCCTTTATTGCCTGCCCCCCGATGAAACATTGCCAGGCCTCATTTGGTTTAGCTGCCAGCTCTTACTTTCAAAGAATCTCTCTAGCTCCTTCCCTCTGGGAGACAGTGTTATCTCCCACAACACCCATACTAGCGCAACAGAAGCCCCCCCCCCCCCCCCCCCCCCCCTGTACCCCCCCCCAGAAGCCATTTAATATTGGAATTGGTGGAACTGGAATATTCGGCTTCATCAGGTTGGATGACATTTTCAGTCTCTGCAACTCCACCAATTTTGGTGTTGTCTGCGAACTTACTAACCAACCTGGTCCTGGTCCCTCAATACCTCCAAACTGATCAAAGAGAGTAGCAGCGCCTTTACTTCCTGAGGAGGGTCAAGAATGCTCACCTGTCCCCCCAGATCCTGACCACCTTTTACCGCTGTACCATCAAAAGCATCCTGACCACCTGCTTCACGGTATGGTACAGCAGTTGCACCGTAGCTGACAGGAAGGCACTACAACGGGTGGTGAAAACCACTCAGTACATCATCGGTGCCCCGCTCCCTGCCATGGATGCCCTCCACCGAAAACGGTGTCTGAGACGGGCCGGGAAGATCATCAAGGACCCCTCCCACCCCAACCATGGACTGTTTGCCCTCCTCCCATCAGGGAGATGGTACAGGAGCCTCAGGTCTCGTACAAGTAGGATGAGGTACAGCTTCTTCAACAACACTATCACATTGCTGAACTCGGAGTCCCGCCGATAGATTTCTCCAGTCTCTCCGTCCACATTGTTTGCTTATTCTGTATTTTTATTTCTATATTGCACTATTACTACGAACAGACGCTAAACTGCATTTCGTTATACCCATACTTGCATCTGTTTATGTCCAAGGTACACAAAAAAGCTGGAGAAACTCAGCGGGTGCAGCAGCATCTATGGAGCTATGTTTATGTCCAAGTTGTTTATGCATATTACAAACAACAGGTCACAGGCCTCTACCCAGAATAATACCCTACCACCACAACCCTCTGTCTTCTATGAGTAAACCAGTTTTGAATCAAATGACCAAGTTACCATGGATGCATGCATCTTTATCTCAATTTGCGTATCACGAGGGGTTATCAAGTGCCTTACTAAAATTGCTGTGAACACATCCATTGGCCTGCACTCATCGATCACCTTCATCACGTCCTCAAAAAACTTGATCATTCATAAAATCTGATCTGTCATGGACAAAGCCATGCTGACTGTCCTAACTCGCCCCCCAGTGAATGTTACATTGTTTAAGATAGTATTGTTGCACGTGTCAATTTTTGCAATTGTTTGTCAATTTCAATAGCCACAGGTTAAAGTGGCAGCTGTGTTCTGATGAAACAATGGTGTCCGTTTACTGCAGGGAGCTTACATGAAATGATTTTTTTTCTCCCTTTGTTGTTTATATCCAAGACAGCATTTTCTTTTCCTGTTTGTCAATTTCCAAAGTAACTCTTAAGTGGTTCTCTAGTTTCAGATAGAAAGTGAGTTATAACCAATTCAGCTTGCCTCATGCAGTGTTCCATAATTCATTACTCACATTATATCAAATTTGTGTTATGAAAATATATTCTTACACTCTTGCTGTGGTACACTTCTGTCCCAACTGGCAATTATTATTGTATGAATAGTTGTTGGTGTGTCATTTCAATTGCAGTACCACAAATCAACCAATTCTGTAATCCAATCTTGTCAAATTTCCTGGTCAATAGGGAAGGAGTTCTCTCCACAGTACTCAGAAACCTGGCTGATTCTTATTTACCTCTTAAAGCATGAACAAAGATCAGGTTCCTATCTGTTCGTTCCCTTCTCATCTTAAACTTATGTCCTCTCGTTCTTGATTTCCCTCACTCTTGGTAATAGAATCTGTGCATTCACCCTATCAATTCCCCTCATGATCTTATGTACCTCTACAAGATCTAGTTTAGCCCTCAAGTCCAAGCAACATCCCCGTAAATCTTCCGCAGCTTAACAACATCTTAATTTAGTTTTCAAAATTTCACAACTGCACCAAAATCATATTACAGCAGGTATGTATTTCTGTTCTATTAATTTTTCTGTATTATTCTACGTTAAGAAGACTGATCTGAAATACTACCTAGATTGTTTTATCTGCAGATGCAGTCTGTCTAACTGAGTTTTTTTTGTTGCCTTTTTGCCTAATTCACTTAAAATTGTAGAAACTGTTGATCGGTTCAAGTCAACCATGAGATAAAAAAAGAGTATTAAATCAACAATAAACAATATCATTAAAAAGTGTATTAAATCAATAATTAACACAAAGACAAACCAAAAAGTAATGAGGCAACAATAAAAGGCTTGGGTGGGTTTTTTCATTGTACCAGTTTGAAATCCAGAGTTGGTTTGAGTTGGAAAACAGAAGGAATGAATTGGCGAGTGGAAATGATTCTACAGGCACGACTTGATTCATGCATGAAATGTCTTCAAAAATTTTGAAGAATCTTTGAAGTAAAATTTTGTAAATTGGAAAGGTTGGATAAAATGCAGCTGTAAATCAGTCCAAGGACCACACATTGAAAATCAGAGCATTATTTCATAACCATCAAGTATATATGGAATTAGTAATTTTGAGTTATACATTTGCATTTTAATTGAATTACAATTAGATTGCTGTAATGTAAATCGATAAAATAGATTAAGTGGGTAATCCCAATTTCAAAGTGTGTTAAATACAGCTTCCAATTGATACTAACTGTACGTGAGGCTCAATTTAATTTAATGTGGTGAGGTTCTGTTCTATTAATTTTGTTTTCAAATATTAAATGTAATGTACATGTGCTTATCCACAAATTAACTGCAGAAATATTTTAATTTTATCACATAGTCTAAAGAATGCCAATGTGCAGCTTTTAATAGTTGTGTATCTTTGAAAGAATACATGTGATGAAAACATCAAAACTATTGTCAATTAAATCTTCAGGCGTATTCTTACCATCACCTGTGAAAATAGAGATTTCTGACAAGGCCGTCTAAAGGTTGGGAACAATGTAATAATGAACTGAGAATAACTTGGAACATCTTTCACTAGATAGGGAAATCAAACTCAGTTGCAATATATTCCTACATTCCAGCCTCAAACGTATGTAAGACCTATATAATTGGAGCAAGACATGTTTACTCCTGCACACAAATTACATAGAATAAAGGTCAATGCTGCCTTTGCCTTATTTGCTTGCTGTACCTTCTTGTTGAATTTCACTGATATCCAGTACCTCAGTAAAACCAATACCTCTCAATCTATCACCATTTAAAACATATTTTATCTATTTTTCTACCATGTGCTTGACCACCCGCTTTTCAATATTATGTTATCTATATTACTAAAACTCTGTTCTTGACCGGTTTTGGCTTTCTGTACTGCGGTTTCCGAGAGTATGCCGCCAACTACGGCCGTCATTTTTGGCCACCTCGCTGAGAGACCCCCTCCGCCATATGTGTGCCGAAGATTTTTCCCGTCGATGAAAATTGACAAAGATATTAATGTTTTTACAACATTCCCCATTCTCTCTGCTGCCCCTGCTGGAGGGAGGGGGAGGGACTATAAAACCAGGCAGTCGTGTGCCTCAATCAGTCTCTGCAAGTGGTGTGCCTCAATCAGAGCTTTGAATGACACTGACAAATGGCTACAGCACTGTGAGTACCCTTAATTTGGTTTGAAAATGAAAATATGCTTAGAGGTAAAAAAACACTGCCTGCAAATGGTTGTTTGGGTTTGGGTGGAAGTAAAAAGTCACTCTCTCCCCCCCCCACCCCTCCTCTCCCCCCCCCCCCCTCCCCTCTCCCCCTCCTCCCTCCCTCTCCCCTCTCCTCTCCCCCCTCCCTCTCCTCTCCCCCTCCCTCTCCCCCCTCTCCTCCCCCCCCCTCTCCCCCCTCTCTCTCCCCCCTCTCTCTCCCCCCTCTCCTCTCCCCCCCCCCTCTCCTCCCCCTCCCCTCCCCTCCCCTCCTCCCCCCCTCCCTCCTCCTCCCCCCCCCCTCTCTCCTCCTCCTCCTCCCTCCTCCTCCCCCTCTCCTCCTCCCACCCCTCCTCCCCCCCCTCTCCCTCCTCCCCCCCTCTCCATCCCCCCCCTCTCCTCCCCTTCTCAGTCCTCCCTCAGCCCTCTGGCTCCTCCTCTTCCTTTCTTCTTCCAGCTCCCCCCCCACT
Organism: Leucoraja erinaceus; assembly: GCF_028641065.1. Classification (NCBI taxonomy): domain Eukaryota; kingdom Metazoa; phylum Chordata; class Chondrichthyes; order Rajiformes; family Rajidae; genus Leucoraja; species Leucoraja erinaceus. The sequence continues at coordinate 10,905,741 of NC_073390.1, forward strand.
CTCCCCTCCCAACCCTACGTCTGAAGAAGGGTTTCGGCCTGAAACGTTGCCTATTTCCTTCGCTCCACACCCGCTGAGTTTCTCCAGCACTTTTGTCTACCTGCCACTTAGCAAGCTTGGATCTATCCAAACAAATCCAAGTTAATAGTTGTGAATCTTTGAAGGAACTCATGTGATGAAAACATCATCATCCCATCATCCATAATCCTTGAAAAGAACCCTATCCAAAGAGAAGGGTTTCAACCTGAAACGATGCTGCCTGCCTCTCTGGCAATATTCAGCTTTTTGTGTTTATCAACCGTTTAAACCAGCATCTGCAGTTTGTTCCTACACATTGGATCCCACACAAGGTTTCTTAATCAAAGTATTGATATAGATTGTGAACAGCTTGGACTCTAGCAGCTATACTATCCTTGTGGCACTATCTGCCACAGCCTCACTCTAAAAAAGGCCCTTTTCATTACCACTCTGTTTTCTGTCTGTTAAACGTCCCTTCATATAATAATCACAATCCTATGTTCTCTAACATCTTATAAGATCTGCTAGAAGTTCAAATACCATTATCTACTCTGCCAGCTACAACCACAAAAAAATCAAAAAGATGTCTGACATATTGATTGTGCCCAGTCCGATTAATATGTTTTAAATGCCCTGCTCATACTTCTGTACAATAGTTTCCAGCATATTTCCCTCAACTGATATCAGGTCTTCTGTTCCCTGTTTTGTACTGTATCTCCCTCCTTTGTTAAAAAACAATGTACATTTGCTACATTTCAATTTGTGAGAAGTGTTTTAAAAATAATAAATGATTAAAGATGACAATCAGTATATTTCATAGTCACCTCCTTCAAAACTATTCGATGCAAGTTATCCCAAGTCCCAAGGATTAATTTGTTTTGGGTCCCACTATTTTGTCCAATACTGAGTTTTTAAATGAAGGCTAATTTTCTTGAGAGCCTTATTCACTTTAAACATCTCAATCACTTCAAGAGAGGGTTCAGGGAAATATCCTCGGAACTGACCTTGAGACCTTTCAGATTACGGGTTCCATTTCGCATGCCTTTGGCTCCCGACTTAAGGTTCTACAAATGTTCTTTGAGACCTCATAATATTGATCAATTATTGTGGTCTCTGGATTAAACCTAGAGTCAAGAAATATCGACATGAATGCTCAGGAAGACTTTGAATTGTCATTAACACCAAATGAATAGAGGCAGGATCGTGTTGCAGTCGCAGGGCCTTTGCTCTACCATATTTACTTCAACCCATCGTACCCACTATATTATTCTAATCTACCAGCACTTGTCTGCACCCTATAATGCTTAGTTCTCATCTAGATACTTCCTAAATGTTGCTTTTGTGTCCACTACCTCCTCAGGCAGCATGTTACAGATTGCAACTGCTTTCTCAGATTTCCTCTATACTGGATCATTAACTTGCACCTTTTAGCTTTATTTATGCCTGCTGTGGGGAGAAATATTTCTGATAGTTTCCTGTCCGATGCAGAGAAAGACACGTTTCACCCTGAGCAAAACAAAAGCTGCTGGAGGGTCTCTTGAGGAGAACACAAAGCGCTGGAGTAACCCCGCGGGTCAGGAACCATCTTGGAGGGAATATGTTTCCAAAATAAACTTTATTCAGAATAAAATATCCAGCTGACACAGCATCAGTGCCTGACCACTTCACAACTTCAGGGACACGTAGAACCTTAGCAGGTAATGTCACTTAGTGCCCACATGTATTGACTCTATGCAAAGCCAGATGCAGGTACACACACAACGAATGAGGGCGACATTGGGCATCCTTTTGCCCACTTTGTCAGGACTTGTGCATCTTGACCTATCAGATCCATTCCCTTTGATCCCCAAATAAACGGTGCAATTATCGCCAAGGCAAAGGACTGGGGGATGGGCACACCTGCACCAAGTACAGCAGCCCTGAGAGCACCTCAGTTTTGATTACCACAATTTTCCCTGTTGTCACAGGAGGCGCTGCTGCTACTGTCCCAATTTTAGTTTGACCTTGGCTATTTTTGTTGCACAACGATGCCCCCTCCAAACCAGATCCCCAGCACCTTTGGGTAGTCAGACGTGATAGTGAAGGGGACGGAAAATTGGTTGTAGCCGGACAGACAGTGTTTCTGGCCGAGACCTTTCTTCAGACTGATTGTAGTAGAGGGGAAAAAGCTGGCAAAGAGGTGAAGATAGTACAAAGCCTGACAAGTCATATGTGGAGGAAGGAATTACAGTTTTTGTTTTAAACCAAAGATGCACAGAAAAAGCTGGAGTAACTCAGGGGGTCAGGCAGCATCTCCGGAGAAAAGGGAATAGATGACGTTTCGGGTCCAGACCCTACTTCAGACTGTGGATATAGGTGAGGGGAATTGATAGGCAGGTGAGTGAAGTAAGGCTGGAGATGAAAAGGAGACAGCAGGGTGTGAGATAAGAGGAGTGGCAAGGCATGTTGGTCTTCATAATGAGAGGAGTCGAGTACAGAAGAGGTCCTTCTGCAGTTGTACAGGTCCCTGGTGAGATCACACCTGGAGTATTGTGTGCAGTTTTGGTTTCCTAATTTGAGGAAGGACATTCTTGCTATTGAGGGAGTGCAGCGTAGGTTTACAAGGTTAATTCCCGGGATGGCAGGACTGTCACATGATGAAAGAATGGAGACTGGGCTTGTATTCGCTAGAATTTAGAAGAATGAGAGGGGATCTTATAGAAACATAATATTATTAAGGGATTGGAAACATGTTCCTGATGTTGGGGGAGTCCAGAACCAGGGGCCACAGTTTAAGAATAAGGGGGAGGCCATTTAGGATTGAGATCAGGAAAACCTTTTTCACACAGTTGTGAATTTGTGGAATCCTTTGCTTCAGAAAGCAGTGGAGGCTGATTCACTGGATGCATTCAAAAGATGGTTACATAGAGCTCTTAGGGGGAGCGGAATGAAGGGATATGGGGAGAAGGCAGGAACGGGGTACTGATTGTGGATGATCAGCCATGATCACATTGAATGGCAGTGCTGGCTGGAAGGGCCGAATAGCCTACTCCAGCACCTATTGTCTATGTGAGATGTAAATCCAGAGGAAAGGAGGGATACATTTTTGATTAACCATATAACCATATAACAATTACAGCACAGAAACAGGCCATCTCGGCCCTACAAGTCCGTGCCGAACAAATTTTTTTTCCCCTTAGTCCCACCTGCCTGCACTCATACCATAACCCTCCATTCCCTTCTCATCCATATGCCTATCCAATTTATTTTTAAATGATACCAATGAACCTGCCTCCACCACTTCCACTGGAAGCTCATTCCACACCGCTACCACTCTCTGAGTAAAGAAGTTCCCCCTCATATTACCCCTAAGCTTCTGTCCCTTAATTCTGAAGTCGTGTCCTCTTGTTTGAATCTTCCCTATTCTCAAAGGGAAAAGCTTGTCCACATCAACTCTGTCTATCCCTCTCATCATTTTAAAGACCTATATCAAGTCCCCCCTTAACCTTCTGCGCTCCAGAGAATAAAGACCTAACTTATTCAACTTATCTCTGTAACTTAGTTGTTGAAACCCAGGCAACATTCTAGTAAATCTCCTCTGTACTCTCTCTATTTTGTTGACATCCTTCCTATAATTGGGCGACCAAAATTGTACACCATATTCCAGATTTGGTCTCACCAATGCCTTGTACAATTTTAACATTACATCCCAGCTTCTATACTCAGCCACAATTAGAACGGGTGTCAACGGTTATGGGGAAAAGGCAGGGAAATGGGATTAGGAGGGAGAGATGGATCAGCCATGATTGAATGGCGGAGTAGACACGATGGGCCGAATGGCCTAATTCTACTCCTATAACTTGTGAACGTGAGGGGAGGGGATATAGGTGGACGGGAACGGGTTCCATTTCCCCCTACAGACGCTGCTTGCCCCACTGAGTTCCTCCAGCAGCTTGTGTTCTGCTCTAGGTTGCAGTGCCTGCAGCCTGTCGTGTCTCCTTCACCTTCCCACCATGTTGCTTCCAAAGATCACCGCTGGTCACTTTGGTTGCTTCCTCCTCGGTCGCCAGGCAACAGATGGAAGGAACTGATCTCATTCCCTATCCGGGGCGGGCGGGCGGTTGGCGGGGAGGAAGGAGGGAGGGAGGGAGGGTTTACTTGTGGTGTGCCGGAGTACCAGTGCCCCCAGTCAGCCCGGGGCCCGCCGCGGGGGTGACGAGATGACCAAGTTCTCCCACCTGCAGATGACCGCCATGGTGCTCTTTTCCTTCCTGCTGACCCTGAGCCTGGGCTTGTGGCTGCCCGAGGTGCTGAGGGCGTTTGTCAAAGCGTTTGGTTGCCCCGAGGAACTGGTGCCCCACAGCATCGTGCTGATGTACCTGGTGTTTGTGCTGTGCCTGGCAATGCCCGCTCTGCCCCGCGGCTCTGTAAAGGTATGACTCGCCTTTCAGCAGACTTTCACCACGGCCTTTGCTCTGCTAAATGCTGCTTGTTTCAAAGGCAGGCGACGCATTGCAACTTTCTTTCTTACTTTATCACTCTCTCTCTATTTCTATCAATCTCCTGTAAGTGAACAAGTCTACAGTTGACATTCAGATTGGCACGTTTTAACACGTCCAACTGATCTGATCATTTCTCGCACTTTCAGTTTATTTCAAGTTTCCTGCAACTGAATTATTCTGCTTTTGTAGCGGTCTGTAGTTTGAGGGTGAATGAATAAATTCCCCCACAAACTCTAAATATCTGCTGGTATGGTACTTGGCTTATTGAATTGAATAGATTCCAATGTTGAGTAATTGAGTAACTCAGAACTGCTGTAGATTTGGGAGCAACAGCAGGAGGAGATTAGCAAGAGAGAAGACTGATTGGCTCTAGCCCAAGTCGGAGGAGAGAAGTGTCGGAGCAGGGAAAACAGGAATTTGGTTTGTAAATCAGGCAATTTATCACTCAATTTAAGCAAGACTGCTCTTAGGGAGTGGCAGTGCAGGCATTGAGAATATGTACAGGTGCAATAAAAACAACTCCAACAGCAGCATTACAGGTTGAAATGGGGGAGATGCCTCTAGAGATGAGAAGGATACAGCTTTCATTGAATTACTGGATTAACCTACAGGGCCACAGTCAAGAACACCCAGCACAAGTTACTGACAAACCATGCTGGAATAAGGAGAGAAGGGAAACAAAATGTTTTGGATGGACAGTGACCCAGAGAGCATTACAAATCAGCATAGCACAATTAAATGTGGTTCCAACGGTTCCATTACCTTCAATTCCACCTTGGATACTTCCAGATGCAACAGTAGACTTTACAATATTAGAACAGAAAAACAAGGATAAACAATGTATGTATAATTCATTCATCATACAGGAATACATTGACAGATACTACAGCTTTGTCCAAATTAATACAGATGCATCAAAAGATTCAGTAGATAAAGTAGGAGTAGCATTTATTGTACCAGAATTTCACATCAAAGTAGGGAAAAGGATCAATCATGAGGTCTCGGTATACACAGGTGAAATTATTGCAATATTGTTAGCGGTACAGTGGGTCGAGGATACCAGGCCTTTAAGGACAGTTATTTGTTCAGATTCAAGTTTAGCAGTAAAGAGTTTACAGCACAGCCATTCAGACAGTAGACCAGACATTTTGATTGTAATACAACAAACACTATTCAGAATTCAAATGATGGGGCTTAGTCATATTTTTATGGGTACCAGCACACATTGGTATTAGAGGAAACAAAATGGCAGATAAGGTAGCAAAAGAGGTAACAAAAAGAAGTAAGATTGATTTAAGTATTAACATAGGTAAAACTGAAATCAAAGACATTGTTAAGCAAAGACTGAAGGAAAGATGGCAAAAGCAATGGGAGGAAGAGCGGAAAGGACGGTGGTTCTACAGAGTCCAGAGGAAAGTGGGAGAAATGAGATGTGCAGGTAAAAAAACGAAAAGAGGAGACAGTAATTTCAAGAATCAGATTTGGACACACTGGTCTGAACAGTACACTTTTTATAATAGGCAAGCATAATACAGGCAGATGTGAATACTGTGGGCAAGAAGAGACAATAGAGCATGTCATTATACATTGTGAGAGGTATGAGGAAGAAAGAAGACAAATGAGTGAATGATTCAGAAAAGAAAAAGTACAATTTGATTTAATAGATATTTTACAAAAGAATTCATATAAGTGCTATCAAATCCTATTGCTTTTTCTCAGGGTAACCAATTTGTTTGGAAAGATATAGGTTATTAGTATATAAGTTATAATGTTATTTGATCCACACTCCATACCAGTTGGTGGCGGTAATGCACTAAAAAGTTGTTTGTCAACCGCCAAAAAAAACTACATAGAAGAAGAAGAAGGGAGCGGCAGTGAGTGAGTGGCCTTGTGAGGGAAGTGCCATGTGAGTAAAGTGTGAGTCTTTGGCTCGAGAGTCTTCGGCGAGGAGACCACGCAATACGCTTGAGAGGTAGAGACGAAAGAAGGAGATGTCAGGCAAGCTGATTCAGTGCGATGCTTGCAGTATGTGGGAGGTCAAGGACACCGCTGGTGCCTCTGGCTGCTACAAATGCGAGAAGTGCATCCAGGTAGAGCTCCTGAAGGACCGTGTTGGGGAACTGGAGAAGCAAGTGGATGACCTCCGGTTTGTCCGAGAAACAGAGTCGTTCCTCGACAAGTCCTACAGTAAGATTGTTACACCTAAGGTACTGGAAGAGAGAAGGTGGGAGACAGTGAGAAAGGGAGGGAAGCATGGAATGCCAACGTCCCCGGGTGTTGTACCTCTTGTGAACAGGTTCACCCACTTAGAAGCTGTCAGGACAGAAGACGTATTTACACTGAGTGGCGGACTGGCTTGCGATGCGAATAGGGCTGTTGAGCCAAAACCAAAAAGGCCTAAGGCAGGCAACGCCATTGTAGTGGGAGACTCCATTGTGAGAGGTACGGACAGGGGTTTCTGCGGCAACAGACGGGATTCGAGGATGGTGTGCTGCCTTCCTGGTGCCAGGATCCAGGATGTCACGGACAGAGTGCATAAAATCCTCAAGGGCGAAGGTGAACATCCGGAAGTGGTAGTGCATGTCGGCACAAATAATGTCGGAAAGAAGGGGATGAATATTCTGCAGCGTGACCTTAGAGAGCTCGGAAAAATGCTGAAAAGCAGGACCTCCAGGGTTGTTATCTCCGGTTTGCTTCCAGTTCCTCGTGCTGGTGAGAGCAGGAACAGGGAGATACGGGACCTGAACATGTGGCTGAGGAACTTGTGCACGGGGCAGGGATTTAGATTCTTAGATCACTGGGATCTGTTTTGGGGTAAGGGGGAACTGTACAAAAGGGATGGATTGCATCTTAACAGGTGTGGGACCAGCATTCTGGAAGGCAGGTTTGCCACTGCTACACGGGTGGTTTTAAACTGAATTAGGGGGGTGGGGTGTCGAATGGGATAGTGGAGGATGGATTAAAGGGAAAGCGTTTCTTAAATGTGTGAACGTAGAGACAGAGGGATGTAAAATGAGGGTAGAAGCAATAGGTAGCAAGGTGAAAAGTAAAAGTGGCAGGCAGGCAAATCCAGGGCAAAAATCAAAAAGGGACACTTTTCAGCATAATAGTATAAGGGGTAAGAGTGTTGTAAAAACAAGCCTGGAGGCTTTGTGTCTCAATGCAAGGAGCATTCGTAACAAGGTGCATGAGTTGAATGTGCAGATAGCTATTAATGACTATGATATAGTTGGGATCACGGAGACATGGCTCCAGGGTGACCAAGGCTGGGAGCTGAACATCCAGGGATATTCAATATTCAGGAGGGATAGACAGAAACGGAAAAGAGGTGGGGTAGCGTTGCTGGTTAGAGAGCAGATTAACGCAATAGAAAGGAAGGCCATTAGCTTTGAGGATGTGGAATCGATATGGGTAGAGCTGCGAAACACTAAGGGGCAGAAAACGCTAGTGGGAGTTGTGTACAGGCCACCGAACAGTAGTAGTGGAGTTGGGGATGGCATCAAACAGGAAATTAGAAATGCGTGCAACAAAGGTAAAACAGTTATAATGGGTGACTTCAATCCACGTATAGATTGGGTGAATCAAATTGGCAAGGGTGCCGAGGAAGAGGATTTCTTGGAATGTATGCGGGATAGTTTTCTAAACCAACATGTAGAGGAACCAACGAGAGAGCAGGCTATTCTAGACTGGGTATTGAGTAATGAGGAAGGGTTAGTTAGCAGTTTTGTTGTGCGTGGCCCCTTGGGCAAGAGTGACCATAATATGGTTGAGTTCTTCTTTAGGATGGAGAGTGACATCGTTAATTCAGAAACAAGGGTCCTGAACTTAAAGAAAGGTAACTTTTGAGGGTATGAGATGTGAATTGGCCAAGATAGACTGGCGATTGATTCTTAATGGGTTGACGGTGGATATGCAATGGAAGGCATTTAAAGACTGAATGGATGAACTACAACAATTGTTCATCCCAGTTTGGCAAAAAAATAAATCAGGAAAGGTAGTGCATCCGTGGATAACAAGGGAAATCAGGGATAGTATCAAAACAAAAGATGAAGCGTACAAATTAGCCAGAAAAAGCAGCCTACCAGAGGACTGGGAGAAATTCAGAGACCAGCAGAGGAGGACAAAGGGCTTAATTAGGAAAGGGAAAATAGATTATGAAAGAAAACTGGCAGGGAACATAAAAACTGACTGCTATAAAAGCTTTTATAGATATGTGAAGAGAAAAAGATTATTTAAAACAAATGTAGGTCCCTTGCAGTCAGAAACAGGTGAATTGATCATGGGGAACAAGGACATGGCAGACCAATTGAATAACTACTTTGGTTCTGTCTTCACTAAGGAACACATAAATAATCTGCTGGAAATAGCAGGGGACCGGGGTTCAAATGAGATGGAGGAACTGAGTGAAATCCAGGTTAGCCGGGAAGTGGTGTTAGGTAAATTGAATGGATTAAAGGCTGATAAATCCCCAGGGCCAGATAGGCTGCATCCCAGAGTACTTAAGGAAGTAGCCCCAGAAATAGTGGATGCATTAGTGATAATTTTTCAAAACTCTTTAAATTCTGGAGTAGTTCCTGAGGATTGGAGGGTAGCTAATGTAACACCACTTTTTAAAAAGGGAGGGAGAGAGAAAACGGGGAATTACAGACCAGCTAGTCTAACGTCGGTAGTGGGGAAACTTGTAGAATCAGTTATTAAAGATGGGATAGCAGCACATTTGGAAAGTGGTGAAATCATTGGACAAAGTCAGCATGGATTTATGAAGGGTAAATCATGTCTGATGAATCTTATAGAATCTTTCGAGGATGTAAGTAGTAGAGTGGATAAGGGAGAACCAGTGGATGTGTTATATCTGGACTTTCAGAAGGCTTTCGACAAGGTTCCATATAAGAGATTAGTATACAAACTTAAAGCACACGGTATTGGGGGTTCAGTATTGATGTGGATAGAGAACTGGCTGGCAGACAGGAAGCAAAGAGTAGGAGTAAACGGGTCCTTTTCACAATGGCAGGCAGTGACTAGTGGGGTACCGCAAGGCTCAGTTCTGGGACCCCAGCTATTTACGATATATATTAATGATTTGGACGAGGGAATTGAATGCAACATCTCCAAGTTAGCGGATGACACGAAGCTGGGGGGGCAGTGTTAGCTGTGAGGAGGATGCTAGGAGGCTGTAAGGTGACTTGGATAGGCTGGGTGAGTGGGCAAATGCATGGCAGATGCAGTATAATGTGTATAAATGTGAGGTTATCCACTTTGGTGGCAAAAACAGGAAAGTAGACTATTATCTGAATGGTGCCCAATTAGGAAAGGGGGAGATGCAACGAGACCCGGGTGTCGTGGTACACCAGTCATTAAAAGTAGGCATGCAGGTGCAGCAGGCAGTGAAGAAAGCGAATGGTATGTTAGCAATCATAGCAAAAGAATTTGGGTATAGGAGCAGGGAGGTTCTACTGCAGTTGTACAGGGTCTTGGTAAGACCACACCTGGAGTATTGTGTACAGTTTTGGTCTCCTAATCCGAGGAAAGACATTCTTGCCATAGAGGGAGTACAGAGAAGGTTCACCAGACTGATTCCTGGGATGTCAGGACTCTCATATGAAGAAAGACTGGATAGACTCGGTTTGTACTCGCTAGAATTTAGAAGATTGAGGGGGGATCTTATAGAAACTTATAACATTCTTAAGGGGTTGGACAGGCTAGATGCAGGAAGATTGTTCCCGATGTTGGGGAAGTCCAGAACAAGGGGTCACAGTTTAAGGATAAGGGGGAAATCTTTTAGGACCGAGATGAGGAAAACTTTTTTCACACAGAGAGTGGTGAATCTCTGGAATTCTCTGCCACAGAAGGCAGTTGAGACCAGTTCATTGGCTATATTTAAGAGGGAGTTAGATGTGGCCCTTGTGGCTAAAGGGATCAGGGGGTATGGTGAGAAGGCAGGTACAGGATACTGAGTTGGATGATCAGCCATGATCATATTGGCCGAATGGCCTACTCCTGCACCTATTTTCTATGTTTCTATGTTAATACCAGGGTTTTCTTTCTTGCCATTACATTTCCTGGAAGGCTATTGATTTATTTTTGTGTGAGAAATAAGTTCAAACCTGTGAACCCTTGTCCTACTGGCAATGTTTATTCTACTGTTCATTATCATAAAGGTAAACACAATCGGGGAAGGATGTTATTTCCATAGAAATCTACGCCTCCTCCTTCAGAAACAAAAGGTTAACTTTCTAATCAGTCCTCAAAATCTTCTGATGCTCATGATCACTGCTGTGTAGAAATTGTTAGTGTCTATGTCGTGATCCATTTAAAATTGTGAATCCCTGACACTTGCCTCTCTGGGTGAAAAACATTTTCTCATTTTTCCTCTCGTGCTGATTACTTTAATCTGTGGCACCTGATTATTCACCATACTGTTGAGTATAGTTCTGTATTTATCTAGGCCTCTCAAAATAAAGCCAATTAAATTTCTCCTCAACCCATTCTGTTCCAGGTTACGGAATTAAAAAACTGAACAGGCAACAATTTACCACTCGTGACAAGTAATCTTGTTTGTACCACAGTCAAGTGTAATCACATATTTACTAATGTGGAAGGTACACAAAAAAGCTGGAGAAACTCAGCGGGTGCAGCAGCATCTATGGAGCGAAGGAAATAGGCAACGTTTCGGGCCGAAACCCGGTCTGAAGAAGGGTTTCGGCTCGAAACGTTGCCTATTTCCTTCGCTCCATAGATGCTGCTGCACCCGCTGAGTTTCTCCAGGTTTTTGGGGACCTTCGATTTTCCAGCATCTGCAGTTCCTTCTATAACACTTTACTAATGTGGAGACTGGAATTGTCTGCAGTACTTAAATAGTGGTGTAACTATTCTGTACGATACTGGCATAACCTACCTGCTCTATTCCATTTGTCAAATAAAGGTTGCATTTTGTCAGTCTTTTCACTGCCTTATGACTTTCCTGCTGTCTTTGACGATCTGTGCCGATTCCCCAAGGTCTCTAGTTTCTCGACAATACTCAATATCCTCTAACATATGTATGCAATTTGCCTTGATCTATCTCCCCAAATGCAATGCCTTCCACCTCTGATTAGATTCAATTTGCTGTTCTTATATTTAACACACCAAGCCATTTACGGTATATGTTATAGAAACATAGAAAATAGGTGCAGGAGGAGGCCATTTGGCCCTTTGAGTCAGTACCGCCATTCATTGTGATCATGGCTGATCCCCAATCAGTACCCCGTTCCTGCCTTCTCCCCATATCCCTTCATTCCGCTCCCCCTAAGAGCTGTATCTAACTCTCTTAAATCCATCCGCTGATTTGGCCTCCACTGCCCTCTGTTCTTGCAGTTTAAAGGCTTCCTCTTCAGTCAACCACTGAACTAATTTCTGAATCATCAGCAGTCAGTTCTATTTTATCATGTCATGCAAATTTGGAATTGTTATTTTTTTTAAATTACTATCACATCAACTGAGATACAGTCAAATACTTTGTTTTGCATGTTATCTGGGTAAATGTTGCCATTCATGAGTACAGTGAAACCACACATGAGTAGAATAGGCAATGCAAAAAACAAGAAAGGTAATGGAGTGCAAAATACAGCTTTATAGCTGCTGAGAAAGTGTAATGGATTTAACTAGGGAATGCTTCCTTGCCTTATGAGAGATCCATTCATGAGTGTGATAAATTGGTGAAGAAGCTGTTGCTGGATCTAGTGATATATGCTTTGAAACTTTTGTACATTTTTCTACCAGGGGAGGGTAAAAGAGGTAATGGCCAGTGCATGAATGGCCATGATTATGTTGGGTGCTTTCCCAAGGTACATGAAGTGTCAAGGTGGTCGGGGATTTACGTGATGGACAGGACTGCATCCACAATTCTTTGCAATGTATCATGGTCCTGGTCAGAGCAACAGCCAAACCATGTTGTGATGCCTCCTCATAGGATGCTTTATATGGTGCATCTGTAGAACTTGGTAAAAGTAATTGGAGACGTGCTGAATTTCCTGGGTCTTCTGAGGAAGTTGAGGCATCAGTGTGATTTCTGAGCAGTAGTTTCAAAATGGTTGGGTCAGGGCAAATTGTTGGTTTATGCCAAGAAACTTGAAGGTCTCAACCATTTTCACTTCAGCATCATTGATACGTACTGGGGCACATACTCCTCCCCAATTTCTGCAGGCGATGACCAACTCCATTATAGTAAGGGACTGAGAATGCAGCCTTGTGGAACTGATTGTGGTCTATAGGTTAGGAAGTCAAGGATCCAATTGCAGAGGGATGCTGAGGTTTAGATGCAAGTGTTTGGAGATGCGTTTGGTTGGAATTGTAATGTTGAAGGTAGAGTTATAGTCAATAAATAGAGTCTGACATCGGCATTGTTGTCATCCAGATGTTTTAGGAACAGTGTAAGACCAGAAGGATGATGTCAGCCATGGACTTGTGGTGTTAGGCAAACTGCTATGGATTAACGTTGTCGAGGAGGCATGAGTTGATGTGCGCCATGACTAGTCTCTCGAAGTACTTCGTGATGATCGTCATTAGAGCCAATGGGCAGTAATTAGGGGATCGCTGCCATGTTTTTCTTTGGCTCCATGATGATGGTGGTCTTCTCAAAGCAGGTAGGAACTTTAGAGTCGGGAGAGGCTAAAGATGTGCACAAATACTCATGCAGCAGGTCAGCACAGGATCTGAGCTGGAGTTTCAATCTGGCTAGTTGTTTTCCATGGGTTCAAATTTAGGTCTTGATACTATCTTGATCGATACTATACATCTACTGAGCCCAGTGAAACTTAATTGGTTGTATTATTTGATCACAAAAACCACCCCTTCAACCATTTGCCACATTTAAATCCCATGAGCTTTTACTTTTTTGAACAATCTATTATGAAGGATGTTTATCAAAAGCCTTGCAAAAATCCATGTGGACTACATCAAATGCACAGCTCTCACTCTGCCCTCCTTGTTATTTTCTCAAAGCATTAAGCTTAATTTGTTAGACAGGACATTTGTCTAACAAATTCTTGCTGGCTGATTCATCTATGTCCTTTTAATTAAAGCTTTATCAGTTCTACGAATCTGATAAATTGCCCACCACTGAAGTTAAATTATGTAGTAGGCCCCCTTCGGTCATGGGTGACGCATCCTAGTTTGCAGTTGATGTGTGGTCGGATGCAAGCCTGGGCAATGTCATATGGAGGACAGGCTGTTGCCCATGCAGCACGTCCCCCCCTCTCCATGTTGCTGATTGATCCAAAGGAACAGCGGGGCCGTTACAGTTTGTCACCAGCGCTGTCGCAGGAGCTGCCAGAGCGAGGTTGTAGACAACGACGAACTGCCTTAGGGACTCTGACTCCGGATTTTCTTGAGATTTACTCCAGGAGCCTTTTCCATGACTGGATATGGCCACAAGGCAGTGGAGGTTTTAAATCAGAGTTTTCCCTCTCCTAGATGGACTGATGTGCCCCATTTGCCCAAGACTAATGGGGGCGGGAGCGTCTACCTTCCCGTGCAGGTCTATAGCACCTGCCCACGGCCCACTAGTTTATTAACTTAACTCATCTGGTATTGCGTACCGTAGTGTATCCTTTACTCTTTTTTACACAAGAAAGCAACATTAGTTTCACCTGGTTATGCTCCTTGAAAATGGAGACCTGTAAGATTGTAGTTAGGTAGACAAAAATGCTGGAGAAACTCAGCCGGTGAGGCAGCATCTATGAAGCAAAGGAATAGGCGACGTTTCGGGTCGAGACCCTTCTTCGGTCTGAAGAAGGGTCTCGACCCAAAATGTCGTCTATTCCTTCGCTCCATAGATGCTGCCCCACCCACTGATTTTCTCCAACATTTTTGTCTACCGTCGATTTTTCCAGCATCTTTCTTAATCAGTTTTGCCAGCATCAGTTCTTTGTTAAACAGAATGTAGTTAGAGGCTCTGTGTTTTTTTTCCCTTGCTTTTAGCAGCTATGATAGATTTCATTTGGTCCTGACAATTTGTCCTATTCAAAGATAATATGTCCCGTAATACTCTGTTATGTTTATCATCACCGACATTTTGCACCTAACTGCATTAACTACACCATTGCCAAAATCAACCCCTTTTGCAGAGTCGAATTTCACAAGTTACCTCTTTGATTTCTTATGGGTCCTACACATTTCTTAACGGCCTTTCCAACTTAGGAGACCTCCACCGCGCCCTCTGGCGACCTTAAGCGACATTTAAAAAAAAAATCAAGGTCGCGGTGACCTACGACCTCCTACGACCTTCCACGACTATGTGTACGACCTCCTACGACTATGTTGAAGACCTCACCACCAATGGGGCATCTGCCTCTGATGCTGTGTCAGACACAGGAGAAAGGGCTGCTTTGCTGCCTTCAAATGAGGCAGTGAAGGATGGGGTGGTGGTGGGGACATATTACTACCACCCTGGTCTCCTCCTCCAGGGGTCTCTCATGCAGGGCTACCTCCTCCTGCACTATCACCTCCTGTGGCATCACCCCCTGCCACTCCTCCTCTTGGGTGGGCAACACCTGCATGGCAGGTTTTTTTGAGGGTTGTGCCCTCCCCTTGCGCTACTGCCTTTTTGGTGCCATCTCTAAAACACGTTTCCTCTCCAAAAAACTCTCCAGCTGTGAATGAACATGCCTTGGAGTGAAAGAGGTGACGACGTTCTGCTGTTTAAATTGCCTTTTTTTCCACTGACCTTTTTTTCACTCCGGAGCTATTACCTTCGACCACCTACGACTAGCATCACGACCTACTACAACCGGCTTCAACTAGATCTACGACTAAACTACGACTCGATTTTTCCCACGGCGATCTATTTTTAGTTGCGGTCAATCTTTTACATTTTGAAAAATATGCCGCGACCTAGCTGAAACCTTGACTACGCAGAGACCACTCTCGCCCACGAAGGAGAGTGACGAAGACCTCCTACAACCTCGTGGCGACCTTGCTCCGCGACTCTGGGGCAGACCCGCCAGAGGTCGCGGTCGAGGTCGCCCAAGTGGGACGGGTTAAATTTTCACTTTTTCGTGCACTTTGCATTTTCATATTTGCTTGCCAATAGTTTTTTATACTATAGCTATGGTCTTCATTTTTTATTTCACTTGCATTCTTTCTATACACTTCCTGTCCTGCTGTTGAATTGAGCACTTGAATTCTGACATAAACTTCCCTTTTTTTAGCCTAAACCTACAGTACATGGATCTTGTTTTTCATTTGGCAATAATTTCCCCCAGATTTTGGGGAAGTAAGTTTACCGCACATCTATTGAAACTCCTAAATGCTTTCTCTTGCTTGCTGTGGTATGAGTTAAACTCCAGTGGCAGTTACCGGTCAACTTTATAAATCTCTTTGGTCTAGTAAGTGCTTAGCTTTGAGAGTTACCGCCTAGCACACTCATGATCCTGACCTCTGCTGCTGTCTATGTCGGCGCTGCATGTTCTCCATGCTCCAGTTTCCTCCCACATCCCAAAGACGTGTGGGTTTGTAGGTTAATTGGCTACTTAGTTTGTGTTAGGGGAGTGGTAGAATGCTGGGGTTGAAAATTTAACGAGAATAAAATGACATGTGATGTGAGGTATAAATGTGAGGTTATCCATTTTGGTGGCAAAAACGGGAAAGCAGACTATTATTTAAATGGTGGCCGATTGGGAAAGGGGGAGATGCAGCGAGACCTGGGTGTCATAGTACACCAGTCATTGAAGGTAGGCATGCAGGTGCAGCAGGCAGTAAAGAAAGCGAATGGTATGTTGGCTTTCATAGCAAAAGGATTTGAGTATAGGAGCAGGGAGGTTCTACTGCAGTTGTACAGGGTCTTGGTGAGACCACACCTGGAGTATTGCATGCAGTTTTGGTCTCCAAATCTGAGGAAGGACATTATTGCCATAGAGGGAGTGCAGAGAAGGTTCACCAGACTGATTCCTGGGATGTCAGGACTGTCTTATGAAGAAAGACTGAATAGACTTGGTTTATACTCTCTAGAATTTAGGAGATTGAGAGGGGATCTTATAGAAACTTACAAAATTCTTAAGGGGTTGGACAGGCTAGATGCAGGAAGATTGTTCCCGATGTTGGGGAAGTCCAGGACAAGGGGTCACAGCTTAAGGATAAGGGAGAAATCCTTTAAAACCGAGATGAGGAGAACCTTTTTCACACAGAGAGTGGTGAATCTCTGGAACTCTCTGCCACAGAGGGTAGTTGAGGCCAGTTCATTGGCTATATTTAAGAGGGAGTTAGATATGGCCCTTGTGGCCAAGGGGATCAGAGGGTATGGAGAGAAGGCAGGTATGCGATACTGAGTTGGATGATCAGCCGTGATCATATTGAATGGCGGTGCAGGCTCGAAGGGCCGAATGGCCTACTCCTGCACCTAATTTCTATATTTCTATGTTTCTATGACATTAGAGCAAGTGGGTGCTTGATAGTTGGCATGGAGTCAGTGGGCTCAAGGGCCTGTTTCTGTGATGTATCTCTCTGACTGTATTTGGTCTTGCCCCATATTAGAATTTTTACTTCTATTTTATATTTATTTTTCTATAACAATGTTAAGTTTAATCAAATTATCACTGTATGGAAGTACTCTTGATTAATACTTTTTTAATCTGCCCAGTCCACTGCCCTGAAGCTAAATCCAGATTTTAAATCCTCTCCCCTTCTGTTGGGTTTGTGCACTACACTTAAAAATTCTCCTGAGTACAATTAAGGCATCATCATCATTACACTGGCATCACCCCCGAACTCTTTCTCATCAATGACTACATCGGAGCTGCCTCCTGCACCTGTATAGAACTTGTTGATTTCATTAACTTTATCACTAACTTCCACCCTGCCTTCTAATTCACTTGGACTCTCTGGCATCTCTCTCCACTTCTTGATCTCTCTGCCTCTATTGCAGGAGAATGACATATACTATGAACCCATCAACTCCCACAGGTCTGAAGAAGGGTTTCGGCCCGAAACGTTGCCTATTTCCTTCGCTCCATAGATGCTGCTGCACCCGCTGAGTTCCTCCAGCTTTTTTGTGTAACCTTCGATTCTCCAGCATCTGCAGTTCCCTCTTAAAAACTCCCACAGTTCTCTGGACTGCACCTCTACCCATCCTGCCTCGTGCAAAGAAGCCACCTCCCTACTCTCAATTTTTCTGTCTCTGCCGCATCTGCTCCCAGGATGAGGCTTACCATTCTTGGACATCTGAAATATCCTCGTTCTTTAGTATATGTGGATTCCTCGTGCTGTTCTAGATGGATTCCTCACCTGCGTTTCCTCTGTGTCCTGGAAGTTTGCTCTTGTACCTCTCCTCCCAGACAGAACAAGGATTGAAAATTCTCTTATATTAGGTAACTAATTTACAAATACCCACCTTCCCCCCCCCCCCCCCCCCCCCCCCCCCCCCCCCCTATTCCCCCCTCTCTTCTCCCCATGCCCCATCTGCTGGGCACCCATTTCTCCCTTTCCTCCTCCCCTCCTGTAGGTCACCTTCCACCTATATTCCTTCCTCTACCTCCTATTGCACTTCTGTCCTTATTTTTGATTATCTCACAGTTTTGTCTTTTCTTATCTGGCCTTTGTCCAAACTGCCAATCAATCTTGCTCCTCTCCCCCCCCCCCCCCCCCCCCCCCCCCCCCCCTCTCTCAAATGCATCCACCTATTCACCTTTTGTGGTAGACACAAAATGCTGGAGTAACTGAGCGGGACAGGCTGCATCACTGGAGAGAAGGAATGGGTGGCGTTTCAGGGTCGAGACCCCTCTTCAGACTGACCCATTCCTTCTCTCCAGAGATGCTGCCCGTCCCGCTGAGTTACTCCAGCATTTTATGTCTGTCTTCGGTTTAAACCAGCATGCCTGACCTGTGAAGTTACTCTGTCAGGCTCCCCTTTTTGTCAATCTCCCCTTTTGGTCTGAAAAACCTAAAAGCACGAAGGTGACCCTGCCTCTCCAAATAGCCTGTATCATTGTGGTTACAATGTTATCCTTCCATATATCTATCAAAGCACACAGCTCGCCTACCTTACTCAATTTCCTCCTTGCATTTAAATATAACCAGACTTAACTTTTTTCTCTATGTTCTAACGTTTGTTTTATCTGCCTTTTAAACTCCACCTTTATTTTTATGCCTTAGATTTACAGTTTTATTTTTCTCTGTTCTGACTTTTTGTCTGTAACCCTGCCAAGCTAATTTAAATCCACTCCAACAGTATTGTGTAATCTGTCCACAAGGAACTTGGTTTCATCCCTGTAGAGGCACAACTCATCTGCTTATACAGGCCCCATCTTGCTCAGAACGGGTCCCGCTGCTTCATAAATCTATAGCATCCTGCACTCTCTCTTCACCTATGTGTTCATCATCACTTTCCACATATTTCTGTGCTCAGCACCTGTTGCATCAGAAACGGTCCAAAGATTACTAACTTTTGAGGTTCTGTTTTTTAAACCTAATTCCTAACTTATTAAACCCTATCTTTTTTACCATTGGTGCAGTTATGCACCAAGACTTTTTGCTACTCATTCTCCCCCTCCAGATCTTCAGTAACTGTTCGGTGATATTCTTGATCTTGACACCCATGGGGCAGCATGTTTCTCTGGAATCAGATTTGCAACCACTCATATGCTGTCTGTTCTGACTGGAATATCCTATAACTCTTATTCTTTTGACTTTGCTGCTCCCTCTTTACAGTTGAACCACCCTTGGTGTTATAGTGTTGGCTCTAACTGCAGTCTTCAGGCAAAATCTCCCCATCATTTTCTATTTAGTGATGCATTGCCGATTCCCTGAAATAAATAAATAAATATCTGAGCTTTTTGTGTGTATGTGATGATCACCCATTTCCTCGTTGACTGTACTATTTTGAACTGCACATAATCAGCTGTAAATAATATCCCTGAAAGATTCAGCTTTGAGGACATCAGCAGTTGTTCAGCTTCCAAAACTTGGAGCACAAACCTATCCAGCTGAAGAGTTCCTCCACCTGTGGTTATCCAAGGCATGGGAAGGCTCCTGAAATTCCAGCAGGGGATGTGCATTGCATGTGTTGGAGATGTCCTGCCATACTCCCTTCTGTTCCAATTAGCACACGAAACAGATGTTGGTTTAATTTATTTAAATTATTTTACAATGTAAAATTGTATGGTTGTCCATGCAGGCTGTGCAAATCTCTTTGATCTTCTGCAACTTTGAGTTATAAAAACAGGAAGGCAGATTATTATCTGAATGGCGTCAAGTTGGGAAAAGGGAACGTACAGTGAGATTTTGGGGTCCTTGTTCATCAGTCACGCATGCAGGTGCAGCAGGTAATGAAGAAAGTGAATTGCATGTTGGCCTTCATAACAAGAAGAATTGAGTATTGGAGCAAAGAGGTCCTTGTGCAGTTGTACAGGCCCTAGTGTAGAGCTAATAAAGAACAAGTGTGTTAGTATTAGTTAGAGCAGATCTACATCTTTCCTCTTGAGAAAATAAAGTAACTGCGAATACATATATGTGAGTATAATTAATCGGGCTAAACTGGTGTCTGATAAACAGCCACTAGTCGTTAGTTGGGATGTAATCACGGTGGTGACTACTTGTAGTGTAACTTTGCTATATGCTAATAAACTTGTTGGACCTTTACTTGGTGTGTTCTTTATTAGCTCTACATGGTGTCAGAGTTTCTGGACCCATTCTCCTTCTAGTTTATCTGATTTTTTTTATTTTTATTCCCCAGTGTATATCTTTTTTCCCCCTTTTCACTTTATTATGGCTCAGTCATTCAAGAAACCTGACCCTCTAGTTTTCAATGTTGACCTCAGCGAGTGTTGGCGGAATTTTGAGAGGGATTTTATTGTCTATATTCGAGCTGCCCATCGCGGAGCACGACACCGAAGAGCGCCTGCTAAACTCCTGTCAGACAACGGAAGCCAATTCACCAGTCAGTGCTTCAAGAATTTTGCCCAACGATGGGATTTTTGTCACATTACCAGCAGTGCTGAATACCCTCAATCGAACGGGCAGTCCGAAGTGCCAAACAGCTGATGGAAAGATCTCATCTGGCAAAGTCCAAAGTTTACCTGGACTTACTCAACTTGAGAAACATTGCCCATGACCCAGTGCTAGGGTCTCCTGCCCAACGCCTCATGTCAAGGCAAACCCATACCACGCTACAACCACAGGTTCTCAAGCCAACAGTAATTCAAGCACAACTTCAGCGTAAGCACGAGATTCAAAAACAATCGTACGACAGAACAAGCAGACCACTCGAGCCGCTGGCATGGGGTCAAGTTGTGAGGCTTCAAATCCGACAAGGGTCATGGATGCCTTGGTGCAATCTGCAGCCCGGCACCAGAACCACGCTCATATGTTGGTCGACTCTAATGGAGGGACTTACCAGCGAAACCGTCAACACCTTCTACTGAAGGAACTACAACCTATAATACCGTATCCAGATGTTCCTGGACTGTTTCACTCTCCCTGCCCCAACTACGTTGTCTGCGCCCAGCATGTATCCTGCCTTATTGCCATCGCCATTGGTGTCCCACCCTCCAGTCTCCTCTCACCTGTCTTACGAGTCTACGGTTTTCCACCAGCCCCCGGTCTTACAATTCTCTCTGGTGAAGGATGGAGATGCGAGCCTGTACCGTACACGCGCAGGTCACATTTGCAAACCACCCCTTAAATACGGGGACTATGCTTCGCCTGCTCCAGTGCTCTTTCAACAGTTCCAGTCTTTCCAAAAATAAAATCTTTGAATTTTGCGCAGGCAAAGACCACTGCCAGTACTTCCTTTTCAACTTGAGCATAACGTTGGTCGGTCTCAGACATTGTGTGAGAGGCACATGCCACAGGTCTGTTGTCACCCTCACTGGTGCTCTGAAGACAGGCAGCACCCAATCCGTACTGGGAAGCATCGCTGGTTAGCGTTACCGGCAGTTTTACATCAAAGCAGGCCAGTCAGGGCACAGGACAACTGCTAGTCTCCAATTGGAGGCCTGTGTTCCTATTCCATTTCTGACACCATGTAGAGCTAATAAAGAACACACCAAGTAAAGGTCCACAAGTTTATTTGCATATTAGACTAAGTGGGACCCGTTGGGTCCCAGCCGGGGTGGGGGGGGCTTTCTGGAGTGCTAGTACGGGTGTTGTGTGCTGAAGGAACTGGTTTCCAGAGGGCTAGTACGGACATTGTGGGCCAAATGGATTCTTGGGCTGGAGGCTCAGTCACTCAAGCCTGTTGTGCTGGCAGCTCACTCACTCGCGGCTGGTGGGCTCGCAGTTGACTCACGGCTATTCCTTGAAATTCCATTTCAAGCCGGGTGCAAGGCCACTAAATTCAAGTACAGTTTCATACCACTTCAAGCAGGGTGCAAGGCCACTAAATACAGCGAGTCGTGACCTCTCCCTCCCCCATCTTGCAGAGAATAGGCCCCGCCCACACTTCCGGGTTTTATAGTCCCTCCCCCCCCTCCCACCGAGGCGTGGCCTTCTTGGCGTGATTGACTGGAGAGGGAATCTCAACATCCTTTAAACACTAATAACCGAGAAAAATCCTCGGCACCTGATGAGCGGAGGGGGACTCTGAGTAAGATGGCCTAAAATCACAGCCGTACGTGGTAGCGTTATTTCTAAAATCAATATAAAGCGCAAACAGGATGTGGTCAAGATTAGACTTTTAATTATATAGAAGGCAAGGCAGCCTTAATTTGGCTTAATTGGGCAAGGCAGCCTTAATTGGGCAAGGCAGCCTTAATTGGGCAAGGCAGCCTTAATTGGGCAAGGCAGCCTTAATTGGGCAAGGCAGCCTTAATTGGGCAAGGCAGCTTTAGCATTTTCAAACCAAAGGCAACGCAACTTTAGCACTTTTGAACCAAAGGCAACGCAGCTTTAGCACTTTCAAACCAAAGGCAACACAGCTTTAGAACTTTCAAACCAAAACACACTTTTGCATTTTCAAACTACATTTTCAAACCACATTAAGGGCACTGTCAGGTCAGTAAAACCACTCACAGTTTAGTAGACATGTGTTCAGTGTTATTCACAGCTCGGACTGAGAATTGTAACCTCTCGCTCCCCCATCTTGCAACTGAGAACTGAGGCACCTCCACACTTCCGGGCTTTATAGTCCATTCAAAAGGGATGTGGCCTCCAGGAGAGAGAATCAACATTTTTTAAACACTAATAACTCTTTTATTTTTCATCAAATGGAAAAATCCTCTTGTCCTGCACAGCGGAGGGGGACTCTGAGTAAGATGGCCAAAAATCACAGCCGTAAGTGTTTTTTCTAAAATCAATATACAGTGCAACAGGAAGTGGTCAAGATGAGACCTTTAGTAATATAGAAGATAGTCAAGTCAAGTCACATTTATTTATATAGCACATTTAAAAAAGTGCTTCACATTTGTTATACGAATAGCACAACAAAACAGACTACATACATATATACATGTAGCCCTCACTCAGAGGACGTCAGGAAAGGCTTGGGAGTATAGATAAGTCTTTAGTCTTGACTTAAAAGAGTCGATGGAGGGGGCAGTTCTGATGGGAAAGGGGGATGCTGTTCCACAGCCTAGGGGCTGCAACCGCGAAGGCGCGGTCGCCCCTGAGCTTAGGCCTAGACCGTGGGATATTCAGCAACCCCAAGTCGGCCGATCTGAGGGGCCTGGAGGTGGAGTGGTGGGTGAGAAGACTTTTTATGTAGGTGGGGGCAAGCCCATTGAGGGCTTTGTAGACGTGGAGGAGTATTTTGAAGTTTATACGGAACCGCACAGGGAGCCAGTGGAGAGAGACCAGGATCGGGGTGATGTGGTCCCTTTTTCGGGTGCCCGTCAGGAGTCTTTGGAGTCTGCGGCGTTTTGGACCAGTTGCAGGCGAGACGGAAGATTGGCTGATGCCAGTGTAAAGAGAGTTGCAGTAATCGAGGCGGGAGGAGATGAATGAGTGGATGATCTTTTCCAGGTCATCAAACTGGAGGAATTGTTTTATTTTAGCTATCATCCGAAGCTGAAAGAAGCTAGCTTTTACCACGGCATTGATTTGTTTGTCAAATTTCAGTGCTGAGTCAAATATCACACCAAGGTTTTTGACGTGAGGTTTGAGTAGTGGGGTAAGGCTTCCAAGGCTGCCTGCTATCATTTTGATTGAGTCCGAGGGGCCGAGAAGGATGACCTCAGACTTACTCTCGTAAAGATAGTAAAGTTACACTACAAGTAGTCACCACCGTGACTACATCCCGACTAACGACTCCATCCCGCCTAACGACAAGTGGTTAAAAACGTTAATAACCTAGTTAGCAGTTAATAACCTAGCAGATCTACACCTAGTGAGACCACACCTGGAGTACTGTGTACAGTTTTGGTCTACAAATTTGAGGAAGGACATTCTTGCTACTGAGGGAGTGCAGCGTAGGTTCACGAGGTTAATTCCCGGGATGGAGGGACTGTCAAATGTTGATAGAATGGCATATGAGTTGAACAGGTACTTTGGATCCATCTTCACAAAGGAGGACGCAAACAATTTTCCTGATAGAGTAGTGGCCAGAGGATCTGGGGTGACGGAGGAATTGAAGGAAATCCACATTAGGCAGGAAATGGTGTTGGGTAGACTGATGGGACTGAAGGCTGATAAATCCCCAGGGCCTGATGGTCTGCATTCCAGGGTACTTAAGGAAGTGGCTATAGAAATTGTGGATGCATTGGTGATAATTTTCCAATGTTCTCTAGACTCGGGATCAGTTCCTGTGGATTGGAGGGTAGCTAATGTTATCCCGCTTTTTAAGAAAGGCAGGAGAGAGAAAACAGGGAATTATAGACCAGTTAGCCTGACATCGGTGGTGGGGAAGATGCTGGAGTCAATTATAAAAGATGAAATAGCCGCACATTTGGATAGCAGTAACAGGATCGGTCCGAGTCACCATGGATTTATGAAGGGGAAATCATGCTTGACTAATTTTCTGGAATTTTTTGAAGATGTAACTAGGACAATGGACAAGGGAAAGCCAGTGGATGTAGTGTACCTGGACTTTCAGAAAGCATTTGATAAGGTCCCACATAGGAAATTAGTGGGCAAAATTAGGACACATGGTATTGGGGGTGGAGTGCTGACATGATAGAAATTTGGTTGGCAGACAGGAAACAGAGAGTGGGGATTAACGGAACCCTTTCAGAATGGCAGGCAGTGATTAGTGGGGTACCGCAAGGCTCGGTGCTGGGACCGCAGCTATTTACAATATACACCGATGATTTAGATGAAGGGATTCAAAGTAACATTAGCAAATTTGCAGATGACACAAAGCTGCGTGGCAGTGTGAACTGTGAGGAGGATGCTACGAGAATGCAGGGTGACTTAGACAGGTTGGAGTGGGCGGATGCATGGCAGATGACGTTTAATGTGGAGAAATGTGAGGTTATCCACTTTGGTAGCAAAAACAGGAAGTCGGATTACTATCTAAATGGGGTCAAGTAGGCCCCGCACCTCCTAAGGCCGGCCCTGCATCTCGCCAAGCTGCAGTGATCACGTCAACTGTCCTGCTGGATAGTCCTATAAGCTCGAAGTGTCTCTTTAAATCCTGCAAATTAATAAATCAATACGATCATGCAGTGGATCCAGTGCACGACTGATAGGAACTAACCAATGCTCCTGTCTGTGAGCAAATACAGGAGCTTCTTTCAGCAGACATTTTTACAATGGAAACCATGGTTGAGTAGGCCAACATGGGACTACTATAATTCCTCTTGCCTCGTCTTGAATTAGCTTTTGGAGGCATCTTCCGATAAGGCAGAATGAGGAATTTCTTGACCTGGTGTCTGCTTCAATCTTGTACCCACATGGCAGATGTACAGCGGACACCCATATTTTCCTCGTATACCGCAAATGGACTTTGCTAGTGCATCACATGTTTGAGACTTACAGCTACCCATATGGTTAACATATGCTACTGCTGTTGTATTGTCCCGATGTAACCTGATTTGCATATCATGGTCTTTTCCACAATACGTTCTCAATGCCAGGAATGCTGCTAGCATTTCCAAATAGTTGATGCCATATTTTATGGCCATGTCTCAACTCATCCACATTCCACCTACCACCACAACTAGTATAGGTGTCAGTTACACCCCAGCCCTCACTTTGTAGTGCTATTGCGGGCTTACTAGGTACAATGAACCCTGTACCCTTGTGTGTGCTCAATCCCCCACTGAAATTCGGATATCGACTCGTTAACCTCGTGCATCTATCAAAATGTCCCATGTTCAATTTTAGGGCAAGAACCTTCTCACGAACCAAGCTTTCATAATGTATGGCTCCATAGCTGGGAAGGCAGTTTCCAGCTTGCCTATCACCCTCACAATCTGTCATATAGTAGACTTCTCATTCTTTAGTATGCATGCATCTCCAAATTCTGCTTCTTATCTGTAGGTAGGGTCACAGACCTATCTGAAAAATTTATGACAAAGCTTAGATATGCGATAGTTTTTGTCAGCTCAAGCCTGTGCTTTCCTGGTTGAATAACAAATTCTAGATCTTCTAGGAGTGTCTAGGTCAGGGGTGGGGAACCCGCATATGGCCTTCTAGGGCATTAAGTGCGGCCTTTTGAATTAATCCAAATTTTGTAGAACAAATTCTTTTATTTTTATTAATATGTTTTTGTTTGTCTTATTATTTTAATTTTAATCTTAAAATGAACGCATTTAAAATACCAAAGAGTAAAAGAAGATTCAACAAAATAATCCTATATCAAATTGAAGTTTCTTGGATGCGGCCTTATTAGATTACAGCTAACTTAATGCGGTCTTCCAACATGGATAGGTTCCCCACCCCTGGTCTAGGTTGCTAAAACAGCTACCTATGTGTCATATATCATCTTTCCTATGATGATCATGTCAACTATTTCCTGTGACTCTAATGTATTGGTACCGGAAAGAATGCATCTTCGAGTTCGAATGAGGCCATAAAGCAATCCTCAATAATCAAAAGTTTTGCTGAATGAAAATCCATTCTAAAATGGTTATATTCCAAGCCCATGTTCAGACCAAATCATTCCTGATTTGGTATACTCCATCTTCCTTAGACCTTGTGAAGATATTGGAAACATCTTGTTCATGAACAATCTCCTCAATCATATCCTTTATTGTAATTTCACTACCTGTACTCGTACAGCTATATATTCCTCTTTAGACCGTTTCACGGGAATTTGGGCTTTTCTTGCCGTGGAAGAAACCGGTCAGACAGAACGTCAGATTTATAGCCAATTACTAGACTATGTGGGATCCCAGCTTCACTGGTCCCACAATGCAATATTGCACCTCTCCACCAACTCCAATACACACACACACCCATACACACACACACACCCTCCACACACACACTCACATACACTCACATACACATATATATACACACACACACTAACACCACATATATGAGAGTAAACGTTCTTGAATCTACTCACACGGCTGAGCGCGGTCCTTCCACTGTGAGTCTACCGCAGTCAGCGGAACCTCCGCAATCAGTGTGACCTCTGCATTTACCGGAGATTACGCGATCAGCGCGACCTCTGCACTCACTGGAAATCACGCAATCAGCACGACCTGTCCACTAAGCGGAAGTTGCACAATGAGCGGGACTTTTGGACTAAACACAGTTGGACTTAATAAAGCATTTATTTCTTCCAAACACAGTCGGACCTAATAAAGCATTTCATTCTTCCAAACACAGTAGGACCCAATAAAACATTTATTCCTTCCAAACACAGTCAGACCTAATAAAGCATTTATTCCTTCCAAACACAGTCAGACATAATAAAGCATTGCAAATACAGTTTCAAAGACAGGCAGGGCAGCAGGCCGAACAACTCATGGCATTGGCATTTCATTTCTTTTCATTTCCAATTAAGCTTTGCACTTTCAAGCACAGGCAGGGCAGCAGGCCAAACAACTCATGGCATTGTCATTGAAGGCTAAAAAAATCAATTATTGCAAGTGCATTGCAGACTCACAGTTCAGTTGATTCACAGCTTAGAATGACAGTCGTGGCCTCTCCCTGGCAATCTTGCAGATTGACTGACCCATGTCCAGGCATCCGTGTTTTATAATTCTTTTATAGTAAGAATTTTAAATCTTAAGATTTCCTTTAGCCAATCAGAATGTCCCAGATGGTGATGTTAACCTTCGGTACATCACAAGTCTGGCAGTTATCAGGATTAACATGCTTTTCAGCATTGTCCTGCATGATCTGCTCATTCAGCCGATGTGAAGTCAGGTATACTTGCCAGTTCTGCCTCTACTGGTTCACTTATCCCCAAGGGAATGGCAAATTTTATTCCAGAATGCTGGCAGCTCTCTCTCTTAGTCCTGAGCTGAAAGGTCTTATCCATTTGTTGAGGGAATCCTCAAACGCCCAGCCTCTGAGCGGGAGATATCCTCAGATAACTGAATTGAACTGCCTGTATCAGTGCAGTGCACCTCCCCATTACCAGCCTCTCACTCTGGTGAGTTGACTGATACCCACAGTATTGTCTTTTTGGACAGCCAGTTCCTACTTGGTCTTCTCACAACCCGGGGTCAACAAGCTGCTTTTTGGAGCTTTTGTGGAATTTGCTGTGCAGGCGTCCCTGTCAGCGTCACCAAGCCCGGGTCGCCAAGCTGCTCCCTTTCGGAGCTTTAGCGGTGGTTGCTGTGCAGGCCATGCCTGTCAGCATCTCCGAGCCCACTGTTAGCGTCTCCGAGCTCGATAGCAATGGCTGCCACCGACGTCACTTGTTGCCGTCTTTGCCCGCTGAATTTTCAACTGCACATTTCTTCTTGTTTCTTGGTTTGTCCATTTTTTGGAAATCAAACCCGCATTGAAACAAGAAGCTCCTTTCCTGCCAAAAAAACTTACATTCACCGTTAAAGCTCTGACGGAGCATTTCCGAATGCATCCGAATCTCGCGCCATGCGTCGACGTATTGATGTGCATGCGGGCTGGCAGGTTCTTCACGTAGTCTCGTCATGAGACTTTGAAATAAAACTGTAGGCATCGATTATAAACTATTGAAATTATATGTGTCAACTGTTGCAAAAAGACTGAACAAATAAGGTGAGGTTCTACAGCTTCTTACCACAGAGTTCTGATGTAGTTCTCAAAATTAATATTTTACAAAGCACTGAATTGGAGCCTAATCTTGATGAATTCAACAGTTTGATGTGCATTTAATTTAATATTCTGTTGGGAGATACTATAAGGAATAATCTTGAAGACATTTTAATAGTCAGTGTAGGTTTTGGAGTGCGATCTTATGAATAGTCAATCTACTGGACTTGTTGAAGATGATATCACTCAGTGTGGAGTGGGATAGTGTAGATTTCAGAATTAATTTCTGTTTTGTAATTGGTAATATTAATATTTGGACTAGAGAGTAGTAGATATTAATCATGCAAGAAGATAGTACAGGGTAATGACTCATGATGAATGACCTCTAGGTAGCTGGTTGTGTGTGCAGCAGAGATCTATGTCGGGAATGCTGATGTTTTTAATTTTCTGTAAATGATTTAGAAGATAGGACAACTTGCATGCTAAACAACAAAAGCAGCATGTAAGAGCCAAGTATCTCATAACCAATAGATCCAATCCAATCCAATCCAACTTTATTTGTTAAGCACTTTAAAACAGCCAATGTTGACCAAAGTGCTGTACAGAAGAATAAACAAGACATCATAAACAGACACCATAACAGCTCACAGGAGGCGCAAAAATTACATATGAAATACAACAATAAATTAAAAGACATAAAACATGAGTAAAAATAATAGCCACGGAATAAAAGCAATCAAAAAAAAAAGAAATTAAATCAAGTAAATAAATAAAGTCGACATCTTACTGGGTATCAAAGGCCACGGAGAAGAGATGAGTTTTAAGAAGTGATTTAAAAACAGACAGAGAAGAGGCCTGTTTAATGTGGAGAGGCAGGTCGTTCCATAATTTGGGTGCCGACACAGCAAAGGCACGATCCCCTCTGAGATCGGAGCATAGTTCTGCAGTCCCACCACTTCTAGTCAAGCATAGTGTTGGACAATTACATAGAAAACAGGAGGAGGTTGCTCCAAGAACCTCCCAATCTTCAATAATGGGGGACCCAATGTGACCATGATAAAGAAAAGGATGAAGTATTTTCAACAATATTCTACTGTAGTGTTAAACAGATCATCCATCCACAGGTCTAGATCCAACATCATCACAGAAGTCAGTCCCTGGCCAATTTGATTCACTCCATGTGATATCAAGAATTGTCCTGGATACCAGAAAGATTATTGGATCCAACATCCCATCTGTATTACTGAAGACCTGTGTTCCAAAGCTGGCTCCATCCAAGATGTATCAGGTCATGAACAACAATGGTATCTACCTGACAATGCGGACTGGTGCCCAGCTAATCCTGTTTATTTAAAAAAAACAAGTCAAATTCAATCAACTAATTACTGTCCATTGAGCCCACTCTTAATTTTCAGTAAAGTCATAGAAGATCTGGCAACGATTTTATCAAGAGGCACATAATCAGTGTTGCCATTTCTGATTTTGCCAGGATCATTTAACTCCAGACCTCCTCAGAGCCATGATCTAAACATTGACGAAAGAAATGAATTGGAGAAGTGAGGTAAGATTGATTATCCTTGACAATGGGGAAATGTTCAACCACATGGCATCAGGTTGCCCAGTATAACTGGTCAATGGCTGTCAAAGGAGGACAGCCCATCAGCTGGAGTTGTCCCTGGAACAATGAAAGGTTGTTGTGATTGTCAATCATTCCACTCCCAGGACAGCACTGTTTGAATTCCTCGGGACAGTGACTGAAGTTCAACTATTTCAATGACCTTCCATCATGAAGTCCAAAACGTTTGTTCACTGGTGATTGCGTAATCTTACTTCCTATTCAGAACTTCTCAGCAAAAAGAGTATCCTACTAGACTAAGTGGGACCCATTGGGTCCCATGTTCACACGGGAGGGCTGATCCACCAACGCAATATTCCACCTCTCCACCAATTCCAATATTGGTGGCCAGTGGAGGGGTGGGAGGGGGCGCACTTTCTGGAGCGCTAGTACAGGTGCACAACCTTTTATCCGAAAGCCTTGGGACCAGACACTTGTCGGATTTCGGAATTTTTCGGATTTCCGAATGGAAGATTTTTAGCGTAGATTAGGTAGGTAGCGCGGGCGGCTTGAAAAGTCTGGAGCGGCTGCCTCCTCCCCGGAGACCGGGGAATCACTGTAAATCATTGCTTAAATGTTAGTCAGTTAGTGTGGAGGGATTTTATGTGGTGGGGGGGGGTGAAGGGGGAAACTTTAATTCTTAGTCCCCTACCTGGTCTGAGAGGCGGGTCGCGGGCAATGCCTTACCGGGTCGTCGTGCAGTAAGCTCCGGAGCGCTATGGCCGCCGACTCCCAACATTGTGGAGCTGGGGGGGCTGCGGGCATCCGGCCGCGGGCGCCGCCGGTTGGAGCTCCGACCCCGGCAACTCTACCCCTGGCTGCGCGGCGCTCCAAATCCAGCACCGCTCGCGGCCGGACGCCCGCAGCCCCAGCTCCGCGATGTTGGGAGTCGGCGGGTGTCACAGCGCTGGGATACCAGTGGTGAGCGGGCAATGCCTTACCAGGTCGCCGTGCGGTAAGCTCCGGAGCGCTGTGGCCGCCGCCAACACACAACATCGCGGAGCTGGGGCTGTGGGCGTCCGGCCGCGGGCCGCGATGGATTTGGAGCGCCGCGCAGCCAGGGGTAGAGTTGCCGGGGTTGGAGCTACAACCGGCGCCGCCCGCGGCCGGACGCCCGCAGCCCCAGCTGGGAGTTGGCGGCCACAGCGCTGCGGAGCTTACTGCATGGCGACCCGGTAAGGCATTGACCGCTCCCCGCCTCTCCGACCAGGTAGGGGACTAAGAATTAATGTTTCCCCCTTCACCCCCCCTCCACATAAAAGCCCTCCAAATTAACTGACTAACATTTAAACAATGATTTACAGATGTTTAAGTGTCTCCCCGGTCTCCGGGGAGGAGGCAGCCGCTACAGTAGTACAGACCTGGGTTGACCGTGGGTCGTTTCAGGTCAAGTTTGGCGCCAAACGCGAGCTTTGGTGTGCAGATGACATCCTGGAAAAAATGGCCGGTTTTCGGAGTTTTTCGGTTTCCGGAACTCCGGATAAAAGGTTGTGCACCTGTATGGGTATTGTGGGCTGAAGGGACTGGTTTCCAGAGGGCTAGTATGGACATTTTGGGCCAAATGGATTCTTGGGGTGACAGCTCAGTCACTCAAGCCTGATGTGCTGGCAGCCCACTCACGGCTGGTGGGCAAGCAGTTGGCTCATGGCTATTCATTGAAATTCCATTACAACCAGGGTGCAAGGCCAGCAAATTCAAGTGCAGTTTCATACCACTTCAAGCAGAATGCAAGTCCACCAAACTGAAATGCAGTTTCATACCATTTCAAGCAGGGTGAAACCCACCATAAAACCACACAAAACACCACATAAACACCACACTCATAGTTCAGTAGACATTCAGTGGGTTCAGTTGATTTACAGCTCAGACAGTCGTGACCTCTCCCTCCTCCATCTTGCAAAGATTGCCACACCCACACTTCCGGGTTTTATAATCCCTCCCCCCTCCCACCAGAAGGGGCATGGCCTTCATGGCATGATTGACAGAAGAGAGATTCTCAACATTTTTAAAACAATAATAACACTTATTTTTGGGAAATGAGCGGAGGGGGACTGGGGAGAATCCAATATATAGTGCAAACGGGAAGTTGTCAAGTTTAGACTTTTAATCATGCTTTATTTCAAACCAACCACCACCAACAACCATTTGCAGTGCTTTATTTCAAAACAACCATGTTTTCATTTTCAACCACATTAAGGGCACTCAAGGTCAGTAAAACCGCACTGACAGTTTAGTGGACATGTGTTCAGTGTTATTTACAGCTCAGACTGAGAGACGCGACCCCTCGCCCCCCCCCCCCCCCCCCCCCCCCCCCCCCATCTTGCAGATCTTGTGACTGACTGAGGAACTCAACACTTCCGGGTTTCATAATCCCTCAGGAAGTGGCTTGGCCTTCAGGAGAGAGAATCTCTACACTTTTTAAACACTAATAACTTTTATTTTGCATCAATGGAAAAATCCTCTTGTCCTGCACAGCAGGGGGGTCTCTGAGTAAGATGGCCAAAAATCACAGCCGTAAGTGATTGTGCAGCAGAGCTTTTTCTAAAATCAATATACAGAACAACGGGAAGTGGTCAAGATAGGACTTTTAGTAATATATATGTTGCTTTAGATCTAGACATAGTCTGATAAACTTTAAGACCTTTCATGCCACAAAAAGACAGGCAATGACCAACTCCAGCAAGAGTATCTAATGACCAACCCTCATTACCATCATTAAGTACCCCACTATCAATAGCATGTTAATGGGCCATGGGCCAATCATATAAATGGGCATAAGAGATTGCCCTAT
Organism: Leucoraja erinaceus; assembly: GCF_028641065.1. NCBI lineage: Eukaryota > Metazoa > Chordata > Chondrichthyes > Rajiformes > Rajidae > Leucoraja > Leucoraja erinaceus. The sequence continues at coordinate 10,938,685 of NC_073390.1, forward strand.
GAAGCTCACAAAGTAACAATAAATACAAGGATAAGGGCACAGCAGCAGAATGGTGCCAGATTGTGCTGCAATCCGAAGTAGTGCAAAAAATATTCATCAACAATTATGGATTAATCAAATGAGGTTGGGAAGAGTAAGGATTTGCGGCAGCATTTCTGGAAATAGGATGTGAAGGGGCAATTGGCTTACAAATCTGAAAGAAGCTCTCAAGTTTAGATGTCTGAGCTTTCAACATCCTGTATATTCTTCCATAGGGTAAAGATGCGAAAAATGAACAGCTAGGGTGGTAAATGTCCTTGACGATCCTACCAGCCTTGCTGATGGAGTGGATAGAAAGAAGTGACAAGCCTGTGATGGACTGGGCTGTCTTTACCACTTCTTGCAGGTGTAGATGGCCAAGAGTAGTTGCCAAACCAGGTTGAGATGTATCCCGTCCGAATACTTTCTACCGCAAATCTGCAGAATGCTCGTGGGCATGTCAAATCCTTATGATACCCAAACAGTAAATATGCACTTTCTTGATCACCGTACCAGTGCGAAAAGGCCAGGTTAGGTTGCTAGTGATACGGCTGCCTAGGTATGTGTCGCTGTTGATCATCTCTACAGCAGGGCCACTGGAGAGAACATGATTGTGTTCACCTCCGCGCTTCCTCAGGCCAACAATTAATTATTTTGTCTTGCTGATGTTAAGGGCTAGGTTGTTGTACTGTCACCATGACACAAGGCCCTTGCTCTTTTTTTGTGCCATTCATCTTATCGTTGTTGCAAATCCGACTGACAATATTGGTATAATCGGCAAACAAAGATTGGAAGAATGTGGAAGGCTGAGTATCCTGTGGCAAGATTCCCAGCTGATACTCCACAGCTTTTCCATCATCCAGGAGCATAATGGTGCGTCACCAAACCTCAGGAAGCTCGACACGATCCTGGACAAAACAGTCCTTTTGACTCGCATCCCATCAACTACCGTGAACGTTCATTCTGTCCCCAGTGTCTACAGTGCACACCATCACACATTACACTGCATTTATGCATCCATGCTACAAAGGCAGCATCTTCCAAACCTGTGAATTCTTCAGAAGTTTATGTTCATAAGTGATAGGAGCAGCATTAGGTCATTCGGCCCATCAAGTCCACTGTACCATTTAATCATGTCTGATCTATCTCTCCCTCCTAACCCCAACACAAGCTTGAAGAACAGCAATTCATCTTCCGTCTGGGAAAACTTGCAGCTTTCACTGTTGAATTCTACAAGTTCAGGTACGAGAGCCCATGTATTGAAGTGCATGTGGCTTTGGAAGACAGGGCAAAACCTGAGCTTCCCGTTGCCTATCAATTTTTCCATCCTACTCACAACTATCGGTCTGTGCCTTTTGCATTGTGCCTTAGACAACTTCAACTCGGAGTGAAATTGGTTTCGGGTGGGATTGGTCCTTGATTGGGCAAATTACATGTGTCATTTTGACTCCTGGACGTTGAATGTAAAATAAGGCCTCAGAGGGACCCTGGCAGGAGACGCTGGTTCAATGTCACCTTCTGGTTTAATGGGGAGGACTCTTCTGGTTCACAGGACATGTAAAATATCATGAACTTGGGCTTCATTTGAACGTCTTTTTTGGTATTTAGAATTGAGTTCTAAGTATTTTGCAAAAGTGCAAAAGAAATATAATTTGGAGGAATGGATAAGGAAACTGGAAATCCTGAAATAAAAATAGATAATACAAATACAATTGACATTTAAAGTTGAGGAGCTGTCATTGGAATAGTAGTCTAGACTATTGGAAGATACTTACAATGTTGTGCTGTGAAAAGGGTATGTGGAACGGTTGGACTAAATCCTTTACGAATACTGAGATCTAAAGCTATGAAGGGAGTTTAGCTGGATTAGTTTTGATTGAGAGGTGATTAAGGATTGCGAAAGATGAAGGAATTTGGGGAATGTGAACTTGTACAGAATCATTTTTTAACTGTGATTAGTACATATTGGGAGATGTTGTGGAAATATGGAATCTTTGTGCAAATAACATTTGTAAAATAATCAAACTTATAATCAACAAAGATAACAGAACAGGAACTGTGAACAGAATTAATTTAAGTTTCTGTTCATGGATAGGACACTTTTTTTTGCATTTAGCTATACAATCTTTCTAGAAGGTTAATGTTGTTCCAAGCTAATTTGGGTCCCTCATTGCTATTAAACTTGGGTTGACTGAATTAATTGTGAAGGGTCTAACTGAAACAAAGTAGATTGACCCTTTTCTCCTTGTTCGCTATCACTCAGGTCGGGTCTCTCTTGTCACTGTAAATGTAGGGTGAATGCGAAGTCAAACTACTAGCCTCTCGGCAGAGATGTTATGTTAATGAACCTAGAGACATTTGTGAAGGGAATTCTGTGATGCTGGATCAATAACTTATTGTGCATGAAACTCTTAAGTCATCATGGTATTCTTAAGATTTTGAATCCATGTAATTGATGTACATTAGGAACTGTAGGGATTGCAGCACTGAATGCCAAAAGGTCTCTTCAGAATAGATCCAACCTAATATTATTAATTTAATCTTGATATTTCAATTCCTTCCAATGATTTCTTGGTTCTCTTTTGTTTAACTGAATGCATGCACGTGGCTATACATGATTTTTTTTTTCTAATCCCGCTGCCATCTATTTATTGGAGTACAGGTCTAAGTTGAGTCATTACAACTTTTTATTAAGCTCTTATTGAAAGGGAGTATTATTTGTGATGTTTGAGGCTTGAAACAAAAGAAAATGTGGCATTCTTAATGTTTAAGGGAAATGAATGTTAGGGCAAATAATTTGTTAAATTCAGCTAAGTCTGGATTTTTATAAAATGTAACATTTTTTGGAAATATTTTACACAAAACAAATCACATGTTTTAATTAAATTGATTATTATTTGTGAACATTAAATTTATGATATAGTGCGAAACCGCAGATATTTTCTAAGCCAGTTCCTTTAAGTGTGACAAAACGAGTCAAGCCATTGCTTTCAAAAACATTTATTTGGGAGTTCAGCTCTCACATTTTGATCGGTTCCGTCAGGCACGGAAATCGCTTTCAAAACGTGGGGGGGGGGGGGGGACACAATTTCTTGGCGGCTGAGTGTGCGCGCATGCGCGCACACACGAGATGTTTCGGCCAAGGGCCCAATGGCCGGTAACATCGGCAATTGACCTGGTTGGTGACCGACTCCGAATTTTGGCAACAGCAGCTTCGTCCGCCCCTTGACAAGGGGACACGAGAAATGTGTCCCCTTGTCCCATTAAACCACGATTCTCCATGTACTTTGAAATGTAACATTTTGGAACGATTCTCTGAATTATCTTAGTTGGACTGTCCCTTCTAATGTCAATTGTCCATAGTCAGCTGGCAAATATCGAGCATGTGAGTATGTGCAGAACTCGCAATAATAGGCATTGCAGTAGTTAACATAGATAGGGAAATTGTAGGTACAGATATAATGAAAATGTTGCAGCAGTTTCACAGGCACATGGACACAACATTGCAAAACACATAAATTATAAATAGATTACACAAATTCTATAAGACAGTGAAAAGGAAAATACTATGCAAAACAACAAGGTATTACCACAAAACACAATAGGAATTAAGTTCACGGTAGTGCAAGAGATATTCCGCAATTTTCTTTTGCTGAGGAAGAGTTTGTGCAAATTGCTGAATCCAATAGTTGCAGGGAAGTAGCTGTTCCTGAACTCGAATGGGACCTTGGAATACTGTATCTTCTGGGCAACGGTAGCAGTGAGATGAGAGCATGGCCTGAATGATCGGGATCCTTCATGGAAGATGCCGGGTTCTTGCGGATGGTGGGGATGGCCTTTAATGAATTGGGCTGAGCTCTCTGCACCCTCGTGTTCAGTGGTTTGGAATTTGGACAAGAGATTTGGCTATTTTCTTGAGGTAATTTAAAATTTGAACATCGGTATTATTTTATTGTTTCTAGGTTGAGGATAAAGCCATCTTGATCACTGGATGTGAAAAAGGATTTGGCTTTGCTTTGGCAAAGCATCTACATGCCAAGGGGTTTTCTGTTTATGCGAGCTGCCTTTTGAAGGTGAGTCCATTACATCTTCTATCGATGTTGATTTAAAGATGTTCTGTGCATTTCTTGATCATCTCTGCTTTATTTAGAATTGTGTGATGATGGAAAATTGAAACCCCCTGTAGTTTGACTAATCTGAAAAATGTAGCTTTTGGATAAAAATTGTCAGTGAATTATGAATAAAATGTTATGCTGGATTCTCATTCTATTAAAATGCCTTTCAAATATTAATAGCCATCCAGCTGACAGTGAGGGTTTTGCAATTAACCAGTTGGACTAGTACCAAGTTCCCAGAGGAAAAAAAGGCTATACTCCAATACATTTTCATACCAAATTTCTTCAATATCCAATTGAACCTCTATGGTGCAAGATTAATATTGAAGTTAGCCACGAAACTAATGTTTCAGAAGGCATCTTATAAACAGAGGACAAAAAAATATTTGCTACAATAGGATTTAGCATACGACCTAGTTATGCCAAGCAATAGTATGCCCATAAAATAAGATGCAATAATCTTGGCCTGTACTCACTATGTTATTCACACTTCCTCTACAATTTCACATTTAAACATGCACCAAAATCAGAAGTTACCATGTCTGAAACCTTGCAAATGAACTTTTATGCACTCTGCAAAACATTCAAGAGAGAGGACTTTAGCTGTGGATCTTGTGCCTCTATTTCTAATGCCAACTGGAATAAACAGAAAATTGTTCCGTTTCTGTACACAGCTCTTGTGAACTTTGTTAAACTTTGGCATCTGTTACCTAAACTCAGGCATGACCAGCAGGTTCTGTAGCTATCTGACTATAGTATACCATAGCGTAGAATTCATAGGCAAAACCATTACGGTGCTGAATTCATCTACACAGGATTAAAGCCTCTGTACAATTAAACACATAAATGCACATTTTTTTGCATTTCCACCAACAAAATATTTTATTGTACTCATTTTGTATCATCATTCAATTTGAAGTGGTAATAAATAATAGAGCACTCGAGCATGGAATTGAAAGACCCAAGGACTGGGCTATTTATTAAAGTAATACATCACGTTTGCATTTTTATTTATTTTTTGATTGTTGAATCTGAGCTTTTATCCATTAATTTGAACAAGTTGATATTGTTAAAGGGTGGAAACCCCTAATTAAAAGGGAATGGAACTTCACTTATTTTGCCTGCTATCTTCCTATGGTTACATGATGCATTGCTAATCAAATAGGTGTTTATCATAATAATCAATCACTTTTGTTTGTATGAAATTCAGAATTTCCACAACATGAATTCCAGTACTGAACAGATTTGAGAATTATAGATCCGATATCCACCTTTGCCTCTCATTTGTCAAATCATAATGGTCATAGTTATTTGAATAAGGTTGATAGTTATGTTTTTTCATTTTTTGTTATGCAAACAAAGAAATGAAAAGGTAAACTAAGTGCAAAGCTATGTGATGGCCAGAATGTACAGCATGCCAGCATTGAGAATTATGTTTCTGGAGTTTTTAAATTATTGGTTTATTCATTTCAAAACCAGGGCAGCTCTTTGTTATTTGTATTTTAATTGACGATGCATTTTAAATGCACAGGAGGAGTAAGGAAGTATATTGCCAGTGAGGGAAAAGTGGTGAATTTATTTATTTCTATTGACTAGAAGACACAGTGAATTGATTATTTGTGTACTGAAGTATGAGATGGGAAAAATAGTGAAGCAAAATCAATTTAGTGTTCAGTGGAACATAAAATAAAGGAGCAGTAGACTTTCAGGTTTGAAACATTTTTAAAGGTAAAATTTTAAGATGTTTCTTTGCCAAGCAATTATTGCAATGAATGCCTAAGTAATTTAGAAGCTGCTAGTGGATAAAGTGAAAATGTAACATTGGTACCGTGGGAGAAATGGTTATTACATGTGTGACCATACCATAACCCCCCATGGAAATGTATCAAAAAAGTAAGATGTAAATCCTCCATGTTGGATGTTTTCATGGCGTTATCTTCTTCGGGTATCTTTGTTGAATAATCCTGTGAGAACTCTTTAGCCAAGTCTAACCTTCACCCAGGTGTCACGTCCATACATTGTAGCGGGTTCAATGATGCTCTTAGTATGGGGCGGTATTAACACGATTCCAGCTAAACCGTGTTTTCCATTTAGCAATTCTGAGAAGACGTTACATTTGACTCCTGCTCTGGTAAAGGTTGGGTAATATAGGATGGGTCCTTGTTGGAATGTTTGTCTTAATTCTGACAGTTCTTGAAAAAGTAGTGTAATTATATTTTTCTTTGGAAGGATAAAAACGAAGGTCCTCAAATACTTGAGAAGATGAAATGTGAGCGTCTAAAAGTTCTTCAAATGAACGTTTGCTCAGATGAGGAAGTGCACCAGGCGGTGGAATTTGTAAGGAGACATTTGAGGGATCCGGAGAAGGGTACGCTGTGGGTTCGGTTTTACATTGAACCATGTTATATCAGCAGGATAATTTATGAGAATGTGTTTAAAGTTACTCTGTTCTGAAACATAAAATAATTCCTAATTTAAAAAAAACATAAAATAAATCTGAAATAAAGACAGAAAATGCTGGAAGTATTGAATTGGTCAGATGGCGACCATGGAAAGAGAAGCAAAATTAAAAATGTGGGTGAATAGGTTTCTATCAAAACCGTGATGAACTGTATATCAAACAGGAAATGTAATCCACTTCTTCACAGATGCTGTTTTACCTGCTGAAAATTTCCAGCATTTTTTGTTTTTGCATAAATTTAATTGTAGAGGTAAATGAGTGGGATGCTGATTTTGTTTAATTTAGAGCATGAAAACAGGCCCTTCGGTCCATTGAGTTCACGCCGACCAGTGATCACCCCATTAGTGTCATTATGATGTGGACTTGCACAACTTATTTAGGTTTACCTGAATTGAATTGAATTTCCTTTATTGTCATTCAGACCAATCAGTCTGAACAAAATTTCGTGCCTGCAATCGTACATACAATAATACAATAATAGACAACAGAACAGACAGTAAACACAAATTAACATCCACCACAGTGAGTCCACCAAGCACCTCCTCACTGTGATGGAGGCAAAATCATCTTAGGGCTGCAGTCTCTTCCCTCCTCTTCTCCCTCTGCGCTGAGGCGATACCCCACCGGGCGATGGTAAATCAGTCCCGCGGCTCACCGAGCTCCACGAACGGGCCGGTTCAAACACCACGGCCCGGGGTGGTCGAAGCTGCCGCCCTCCAGTCCAGCGGACGCAGCTGTTGACGACGTCGTCCACTGGCCCGCGGCCGAACCCCGGACTCAGGCCGCCGCCGCCAGAACGGCGTCTCAGCCACCGGAGCACCGTTCCAGCCCCGAGCCAGGCCGCCCCCACGGGAGCGCCGTTGCCCTCGAGCTGGGCCGCCCCGACGGGAGCGCCGTTTCCCTCGAGCTGGGCCGCCCCCCACGGGAGCGTCTCAGCCCCTCGCCAGGCCGCCCTCACGGGAGCGGCATTGCCCTCGAGCTGGGCCGCCCCGACGGGAGCGCCATTGCCCTCGAGCTGGGCCGCCCCGATGGGAATGCCATTACCCTCGAGCTGGGCCGCCCCGACGGGAGCGCCGTTGCCCTCGAGCTGGCCGCCCCGACGGGAGCGCCGTTTCCATCGGGCTGGGCCACCCTCACGGGAGCACTGTTCCAGGCTCGAGCCGGACCGCCCAAACCTAGCTACACAAAACAAAAAAAACAACACAATAAAGCAAAAACAAACGGACTGCAGGCGAGCCGCAGCCGTTCAACAGCGCCGCCATTTCCGGAGATTATATAGTTATAGTTTATATAGTGACAAATACATTAAAAAATAATTACCGGCAGGCTACGTTCCCAGAAAACTGGCTATATCGTGACTTTCCGTAATGCATATCTGTATATATGTTAAGAAACGGGTGTTACAAAAAACTGTGTTGAATTATTGACTTCCATCCCCACATTCATTCAGAGCAAATTTTGATCGATATCTCAAATTTTTGGGTGATAATTTGTGAATTCTTTAAAGGCGGATTTCCATAACCCAAATAGTTGTTACACAGTGGTTGCCTGTATATGATTTCTTCACTAGAATTTGATCCAAGTTCTAAATGCAATAGGCATGTAACAAAGTGATCTGATCTGTACGTTTAGGTACAGTAGGTTAGAATTCAGTTTTGAAACTAAAAATGATGTAAAAAGACACCATTGATCCAATTTTTTTCTATTTCATTTGTAAGCACGTGTCAAACTTTGTGCACTAATGTCCACTAAGACATGCTTTTGTTAACTACAAACAGTTACGTTTGTTGTTATTCCAGATGGAAGCCAGTCTCCAGCCTACTTGATTCACATTATTTGACATCAAGAAATGCTTGAGAACACTGGATGATAAGAATATTTTAAGAAACAGTTTAATTTAAAGATAGAGCGTGGAAGCAGGCCCGTCTACCGCATCCGCGCCAACCAACGGTCACCAATCACACTGGTTCTATCCTACACACTCGGGACCATTTACTGAAGCCAATTAAATCTGCGTGTCTTTGTAATGTGGGAAGAAACCGGAACACTCAGAGAAAACCCACGTGGTCACTGGAAGAACATACAAACTGCATAGACAGCACCCGTAGTCAGGATCAAACCCACGTCTCAGTCGCTGTATGGCAGCAACTACCAATGCGCCACTTGGCACATTCAGTATTTTCTCATTTTTCTTACTGCTTTGTTAGCTGACCTTTCTATAGAACGTGTAGTACAGATAACTAATCCTTGGTAGACACAAAATGCTGGAGTAACTCAGCATCTCTGGAGAGAAGGAATGGGTGACGTTTTGGGCTGAGACCCTTCTACAGACTGAAATTCAAGGGAAAGGGAAACGACAGATGTAGACGATAATATAGAGAGATATAGAACAAATGAATGAAAGATATGCAAAAAAGTAACAATGATAAAGGAAACACACCATTGTTAGGTGACTGCTGGGACAGAACAAAAAGCTGGTGTGACTTGGTTGGGGGTGGGATGGAGAGAGAGGGAATGCAGGCGTTACTGGAAGTTGGAGAAACCCATATTCATACCCCTGGATTGTAAGCTGCCCAAGTGAAATATGGTGACGGAAAGTCAAAACCCTGCAAGCTGAATCTGCCATCTATCACAAATGACAGCACACAAAGTATTGTGTAAATATACACTTTATCAACAGATCTTAAAACAAGGGGGGAATTCTAAAGACATTACTTTTATGTATTCGGGATGCTTAGCACACTTGAATAAAGCTTCGGACACGGGAGTAATCTTACAAGCTTCGTCACTACAGGACGCCACCTTGAGTCTCCCGCACATGCGTACTTGCACAACATATGACAAGACATTCATTACATATGCTAATTACATATGCTAATTATCACATACCTAACACTCCTCCCCCTTTAACTTGGAGGCAGGTAACACTATTACCTACATAACACTCCTCCCCCTTTAACTTGGAGGCCGGTAACACCATTTATATTACATACATAATACTCCTCCCCCATTAACTTGGAGGCAGGTAATACCTTTTCTATTACATACACCGCACTCCTCCCCTTTTAAGTCCATTTCACCTGTACGGTATATGCTCTTTTCCTACCCATCATTGAATAATACACTGTTACACAAGGGTATTATACTTAAACCAAATACATTACCCCTTGCTTTATGAGTTCTCATTTTCTGGTTCATGTATTTGTTTTGTTTTCCTCTTTGTAGGTGGGATCTGACCCATGGCTGCAAGTTTCCATTTTCTAGCAGCTTCCTCTGCTGTTCAGTTTCCCTTCTCTGATTATTTATCTGCTCTTGGTGTTCCATGCTGGATTATACTGAAGGGTCCTAATTGCAATCGGTCCTGCCTACTTTTGTCTTGACCGACCAGCCTCCCTTCTTTAGACTTTTCTCTTAGCAGCTTCTACTCATTGTCACACATTTATTCAACCTTTCCTTGCATCGTTCAAGCCTTTTCTGTTGTTCATCTACTCGTCTTCTTAAGTCACCTTTCTGGTTCTTTATCAAGAAGTAGGATCTATATTGTCTTTGCAATACAACACTGGCTTTCCTATATTGTTTAAGCCTTTTGTATCGTTTAAGCCTTTTCTGTTGTTTATCTATTTGTCCACTTAACTCTTTCCGATACCAACTCATATGGAGTACTGACTGCACTTTTACAGTAGCTCAACTTTTGCTTAACACCCTGCCTAACCATCATACTCTTGTAGGCAGTCTGAATGGTAATAGTTGCATCCCTCATTGACTGATACTGCACAAACTGGGAATGCCCTATTTTGCATGCTTTGTACCATCTCTGGATCGAAATGACAGCTTAGTAGCGTGCCCTTAATCGGTAACCACGGTATGCTGCTTGCAGAGTGACTACAGCCGCCTTTTGCATTTAGAAATGCTTTCTTGTAATGCACATTCTTATGAATGACTTAATACGGCGTGCTGCCTTGATTTTCTCTACCAATACTCTAGCTTCGATCCCGCGGTATAAGGCCTGAATACCAATCACTGCTTTTCTCCAACTATCATATTGTCCCACTTGGACATCTTTTATCTGGCGTGCTCGGTATCGTTGCTGTACCGCCGTGGCAGACCAGCGTAGTTTCTTAAAATACTGACGCTGTTTATGCATCTGATAATACGTCTGTATGACCTTGGCAGATTTATGCATGCACCACAGTTGCTTTCGAACAAGCATTCCTCGGTAGGCTGCCCAAAGCAGTACACTGCTGCGTACCTTCATGTAAGTTTTGCGATTACTTACCATTTGAAGGTGTGCCCTATAATGGGTTTGCACTATTACAGCTGCTAATCTCATTGCCTTGTATTGACGGTACATTCTATGCATTCTAAATGCTGCTTGTATTACCGTTGCTGCCTTCTATTTGTTCCGGATCTCTCTCCGTACCTTCATACCCCTAAATGCAGCTTGAATAACTAGAGTTGCCCTTTGAATGGCAATTTTCATTTGCCTTTGACTCCTTTTCCTTTGCCTTTACCTTTGGCCTTTTCCTTCTGCACTTGACTTTTGTCATTCTGCACTTGACTTTGGTCATTTTGCACTCGACTTTGGTCCCTTTGCACTCGACTTTGGTCCCTTTGCACTCGACGTGTCCTTTTGCACTTGACCTTTGTCCTTTTGCACTTGACCTTTGTCCTTTTGCACTTGACCTTTGTCCTTTTGCACTTGACCTTTGTCCTTTTGCACTTGACCTTTGTCCACTGAGGGACTCCCTGCCCTCTTTAGTTCAGGCTCCTTACCTCTGGATGCCCTTGGAGGTTTTGGCGAGAAATGAGCCATTAATACCTCCTTACACTCCTCGTACGTTTTCTCTTTGGGCTTTGCTGGCAGCAGTAACGTACGTAAGGTATGATAACCCTCTCTTCCTAAGGCTAGTATGAACCATGCTCTCTTCTTCTCCTCTGCAGCGATATAATTAGAAATGTACGAAGCCTCCAAGACTTCAGTCCATTTCTCAAAATTGCACCCAGAATCTAACGGGCCACTATCCTACAATTGAAGTAGCCATGTTACACTGTTGCTATTCAGGTACACTACGTTCTGTTCTCTCACATAGTGTTCTCTGAACTGGACTTATTTCTTTTACATTCTAAGAGATTATCCAGCTCACTGACTATTACTTAATCTTATAATAATAGTATAAATCTCACATAAAATCTCATATAAAATATAGTATAATCTTATAGTTCCCTTGGTGAGGCCCTTTTCTATTCCTATTCCTTCTATGCACACAGATTTACTTCAATTATTGATAACAGTGACCCATACATTAAATCCAAACAGTCCCACTTTTACTGTGAAGGAATAGTGAACAATGCATTACATACACGCTTTTACTTTGAAAGATTTCACTGGTCCAGCTTGTTGGCCTATGGACTCCGGTGCCTTCTCGACCTCTCGAGCTGTCCCCACCGGTACTTTTGCTGCTGGCCTCACCAGACCTCCACTTTTGCTGCTTTTGCTGGCTTCCCCGGGCTTCACCGTTACTTTTGCTGCCGCTGGCTCGCTGCCAAGTCGACTCTCGCTGCTCTGCTGACTTGCTACTGGACCTACTGCTCGGCTCGTCACTGGCTCCGTGGACACCCTACCGAAGGCGAGTCGCTGCTAGTTACCGCTGCTAGTCCCCGCTGTTCCAAGCGTCAGGACTGTGCCCCGCCGTCAGGGGCTGGCTAAGCGCTGTGTTCCGCATCTCTTGCGCGGACCCGCTTCTCCCTCGGTCGGCTTTCTCTCGCGACCGGGCTGACTCTGCTCCCGATCGGGCTGAAGCAATTGAGGGCTGTCCTGCTTCTCTCGTGCGGACCCACTCTTTGCTCGGGGCCGGACTTCCTCTCACGTCCGGGCTTTCCCCCCCTCTCGGCCGTCCCCTGCGACCGGGCTTTCCCCCTTGGCCAGTCCGCTTCTCTTACGCGGCCGGACCCTTTTTTCTGCTCACGGTCGGGCTGACTCTAATCCCGACCCGGCCTTCTTTACTTTCTTCCCCCACCGCTGCTGTTCCCGGTTGGGCTGAAGACTCAGCCTCTGTCGGTGCTTCTCTGGACCTGTCCGTGGCCAACACGGTACAAGGCCCTCACTTGACATCTGGGGCTGGCCGTGGGCTACACGGTCCTCTTCCGTCGGTGAATCTCTGGACCTGTCTGTGGCCTTCACGGTACTAGGCCCTCACTTGACATCTGGGGCTGGCCGTGGGCTACACGGTCCTCTTCCGTCGGTGCTTCTCTGGACCTGTCCGTGGCCTTCACGGTACTAGGCCCCCACCCGACGTCTGTTTTGGGTCGAGACCCTTCTTCAGACTTTCCCTCAGTGACTGCCTACCTGGCTCTTCTATTCCCATTAACCATTCCCCGTTCTCGTGTAACCACAGGCAGTTCAACACCTATCCTTTTATTGCTTTCCTTGCCATTATCCAGGGACCTACAAAAGCCTTCCAGGTGAAGCAGTAATTCACTTAGTTTTTGTGTCCTGCATTTGGGGTTCTACAGTGTGGTCCCCATTACTTTTGTGTAACTAAGTGCGAGTTGGGTGACTGGTTTGTGGAGCACGTGTATTCAGTCTGCAGGGACAAGCTTGAGCTTCCTGCTGCCTGTCACTTTCATTCTACAAGTTTAGACTTGGCGACCATTTAGCTGAACACTTGCGCTCGCTCTGCCAAGATCTACTGGATTTCCCGGTTGTTAACTATTTTAGCTCCCCTTGCCATTCCCAGGCTGACCTTGCTGTTCTGGACTTCATATACTGCCAGAATGAGGCCACGCGTAAACTGGAGGGACAGCATCTCATATTCCACGTGGGCTTACAACCCAAGTATATCAACGTTGAATTCTCCAATCTTTAGATAACCTCTAACTGAACTCCTTAATCTTCCCTCCCCTGTCCCCCCCCCTGGACTCCCATTTATTTTCCCCCCCCCCCCCTGCGCTCCACTCTCTTCACAATCCGCAACTCTTCAAATGTGTGTCACACACCTTCTGTTTTTATCTCTGGTCTTTGTTCTAGCCGTATGCCTGTCAACCACCCCCCTCGCCTGTGTCGACTTATTACCTGCCATGCTTTGTTTTGCTCTGCCCTCTTCCACCTTTCTTCTCGCCCCACATACAGGGCAAGACACATTTCACTACACCAATTGGTGTACGTGACAAATAAATGTCCTTTGTCCTTTGTAATCTGAAGAAGGGTCTCAACTTGAAACATCACCAATCCATATTCTCCAGAGATATTGCCAGACCTACTGAGTTATTCCGGCACTTTGTGTTTTTCTTAGGTATTAACCATATCTGCAGTTCTTTGTAGCTAGTCCTTACCTCTCCTTCTGTTCTATCTGATTGTGCTCTTCAGCTCTGTTATAACAGGGCCGAACATGAGCTCAAGAGACAGTACGTCTATCTCTGTCTGGGCATGTTTCAGCCTTGGAAATTGATATCATATTTCTTATCATCTCTTCCTGTTCGTGCAATCTGATCTAATGGGCATTTTTTCCCTCTTGTTTCCTCTTGCTCTCTTTCCACCACTCTCCTCCTCCCCACTAAGTTAATCCCCACTGCAACCCTGGCTTCACTCTTTTTCCATCCCTCCCCTTTTGTCTCTGCAACTTAACACCAACTGTTTTTTCTCTTCCCCACTTCTGGCAATGATATTTTATCTGACCAATTAATTCTATTTCTCACTCTGAAGATGCTTGTTCACCATCCAGCATTTTCTTTTATATTTTGGATTTTGAGAATCAGTAGTTTTTGAATTTTTCACAACTTTCTATAGCTAACTGGAAAGTTAAGTCATCTATAGTTTTCACTTACCCATTTTTAGCAGACAAAGCACCACATAATTGTGCCAGCTGTGTTTCAATTGAAAGTACTTTCTCCTCTTAGTAAGAAGATTATAAGGTCAAGTTTATCTCCGGAAACGTGAATATGAAAGCTTGGACTGATATACCGGTTAAATACCGAGGAGTTGCTGATGTCTTGAAGTTGTCTTTCGGATAAGATTTAAAACCATTTTCTTTCTCAGGTGAAAAGTTTCAAAGTCAATATTTGTCTCTTAATCAATAATTCTAAATCACATTATTGGGACATTATTATGTTGCTGTTTATGGAAATTTATTGTTAGCAAATTTCTCATTCTGATGGTAACTGTACTTCAATGTAATGAATTGGCTGTTGTGCATAGAAAGGCAGAAGGTGTTAAGTAAAAGCAAGTTTGCCTTTTTCATTTACTGTTGAAGAAAAAAATCCACTTCCAGAGCTACATGTTTAGTTACATGTCAGATCTGTGGAGGCAAAGATTTACTGATATACAGGAAGGCAGCATCTTGCGGGTCATTTTGAAATACTATGGACAGGCATTTTGCCTGAGAGTTTGGAGTCAGTGGTGGACATGCAGAGGGTGCAGGAAGGAACTGCAGATGCAGGTTTACACCGAAGATAGACACAAAATGCCTGAGTACTCAGCGGGACAGGCAGCATCTGGATAGAAGGATCGGGTGATGTTTCGGGTCGGGGCCCTCCTTAAGATTCTTCAGACTGTAGAAGGGTCTCGACCCGAAACGTCGCCCATTCGTTCTACCCTGAGATGCTCAAGCATTTGTGTCTATCTTCGACATGCAGAAGGTGTTTGGATATCTTGAGTACAGATGCCAATGCATTCTGTCCTTGCTACATTAATTCAAGAATACATCTGGGTACTTGTTTTGGAAGCATGGCACAATCATGGTATCATGAAATTAGATGGACCTTATGAATTAGTTATTCAATTTATTTCTGTCTTAATGTGAAATGAAGACACAGACTCTCATTTCCCAGTGGAGATTATTTTAAAGATTTAAACAATAGACGATAGGTGCAGGAGTAGGCCATTCGCCCCTTTGAGGCAGCACCGCCATTCAATGTGATCATGGCTGATCATCTACAATCAGTACCCCGTTCCTGCCTTCTCCCCATCTGCCCTATCTGACTCTCTCTTGAAAGCCTCCAGAGAATTGGCCTCCACTGCTTTCTGAGGCAGAGAATTCCACAGATTCACAACTCTCTGTGTGAAAAAGTTTTTCTTCATCTCTGTTCTAAATAGCTTACCCCTTATTCTTAAACTGTGGCCCCTGGTTCTGGATTCCCCCAACATCGGGACCATGCTTCCTGCCTCTAGCGTGTCCAAACCCTTAATAATCCTATATGTTTCAATAAGAGCCCCTCTCATCCTTCTAAATTCCAGAGTATACAAGCCCAGCCGCTCCATTCTCTCAGCATATGACAGTTCCGCCATCCCGGGGATTAACCTACGCTGCACTCCCTCAATAGCAAGAATGTCCTTCCTCAAATTTGGAGACCAAAAATGCACACAATACTCCAGGTGTGGTCTCACTAGGGCCCTGTACAACTGCAGAAGGACTTCTTTGCTCCTCTACTCAACTCACCTTGTTATGAAGGCCAACATGCCATTATCTTTCTTCACTGCCTGCTGTACCTGCATGCTTACTTTCATAGACTGATGAACATGATTCTTTATAATTTTTACGTAGCTCTGTAATATTGTATTCTCACAAGAACGACAATCTTATTGGAAGAGGGGGAAGTTAAATACTACTAAGAAGCATCATAACCACTGTCATTTCATTTTCAAGATACTAGCACCAGCTCCACTAACTACTCAGCACTTTTCTTTTGCCACAGCCATTCTCTAAATTAAATTGGTCTTTCTTAATCTGTAAATTGAAAACCCTAAGAACAGGAGTGGAATCCATCCCTTTGTTCAGTAAGTAATGCTGTAAGAATTCAAATAACAAGCCGAAGAGAGTTATGAATATTTCACTATCATATGTAACCAACAACAGAACAATGACATTCTTAATTGCAACAGTTTAACAGGCCTGCAAAAACAACAACAAATAGATAAATATATAATAATCAAAATACAGTAAATGAATAACTGTAATACTAGGTAATCATAATAGGGTAAAATACAAAAGTTTGTGGTGCAACTAAAAGCACTGTCCATAGAAGATTGTCGTGAGATTGGTTAGTTAGAGGTTAGTGTTGTGTAGTGTTCAAGAGCTTGATGGTTGCTTGGCAGAAGTTGTTGTGGAACCTGGTGGTCACAGTTTTCAGGCTCCTGTACCTTCCCCATGGTAGTAGCAAATTGAAAGCCTGACCAGGATGGTGTGGGGCTTTGATGATATTGACAGTTTATTTGAGGTAGCGCCTATAGATCCCTAATTACATTTTTGTATTTGGTCAGGAAATGTTGAAAATCTGATTCTTGTTCTCGGAAACTTTAGCATGAAAAGTTTCAAACTCTAGGTCAGCTATAGCAACTGTCAATCTTTTTGTTATATTCCATTATATGTTACATGGAGGATTTTGTGATGCATGAACAATATGTACGGCACTGAGTTAATATGCTGTGCCCTTTATTCAGGACTCTGGGGTGTGGTGAACAATGCTGGCGTCTCCACGTTTGGGGAGGTGGAATTTACAAGTATGGCACATTACAAGGAAATTGCAGATGTCAACTTGTGGGGAACTATGCGAGTTACTAAAGCATTCCTTCCCCTTATCCGGCGAGCTAAGGGTGAGTAATATTGTGTTTTGAAATCACAGATACTAGATGCCTGAAATGAAAGCCAGCACAACGTTTAATGAATATAACTAGGTATTGGTTAAAGAAGAAATGAATTTTAAACTAATTTGATATTCGAATCCGATTTTAGTGGATTTACTTTCCTGATACTGGTTTCCTGTTAGTACTGGTTGATATCTGTTTCTATTATACTTTGTAAAAACATGTTTTCTTCTCTATTAAAAAAGCAGACCTATAATGTTGTTCTAATTCATTTGAAAGGTTTGTCCAAAACACTGTGTAAAGGTTGAACTGGATTTTCACATTTGCAACAACTGCAATGCTTTTGGTAGGGGTTCATTATTGATTTTTAAATAAAATTGCTGAATATAGTTATTAGACCAGTTTTAACAATGCAGAAGCTGTTGTGTACGCCCCTCTGTTTCAACCAGATGTATGAAAAGTTATTGTCGAGATGCATGCTGATGTCTGCAGGGATTTATTGTTGAAAGTGCAATATGTTCATGTCAATAATTGAGGCTTGACGTAGACTGGACATAAATGGAAAATGCAGACATTGTGATATACATTAAGAAGGGATAGAAAGGATAAGGACAAAAAATGGAGAGGCGGTTTACTGAATGGGGAACTGCATCCCACGAGAGGGATTGACATGAGAAAGGACTATATCTAAAGTCAATGAGTTTTAGAGTTTGAAGGTAAAAAAGGAACTATTCCACACCGTCATTGTATTGACTCCAGATGGAGTCCCTTGTCGGGGAGGCGGTGCGGACCGGGGATGATGTTGGCAGCTCGGCCTGAAAGTGGCTAGGGAGGCGGTGCAGGCCGGGGACAAAGTCGGCAGTGGGACTGAAGGTCAGTAGGACCATCCGATATAACTGAAATCCGTTATAAAGAAGTCTGTAATAACGAGGGATAACTGTAAGTAAGGAAGTTGTAAGTAATTATAGGCATTGGATAAGTACTAGAGGAATCATTGTTCAGCTGCATTTGGAGCTTGTCAGTTGCTGCTTCCATTTACTCTAGACTTAGACAATATTCAGGCATGGCTCCAGGTATTAAGTAGCATTTGCACAATATAAGCACTAAGCAATGACGGTCTCTAGAAGTGATTTTCTCGGTATCTACTATTGACTTTCAAATGCATACTATCATTCAATTCCCCTGCTGTGGTGGGATGGGAATTGCTATTACCCCAGAAACTGAGTGGACCAACTACACACCCACTGTGACAACAACGACAGGCCAGAAACTGGATCATCTATCGCAAGTGACTCACTTCCTGATTATCCAAAGCCTTTAAGCTATCTACAAGGCACAAGTCAGCAGAGTGATGAAATATAGTCCAACTATAGTCCAAATATAGTTAATCTGCAGCAAAATGACAGGGCTTCAGTGACAGAATCTCCCACACATGCAAAAGCTAGTAGGATTAAAGCATCATGTGGATGGATATTCCACCATCTTAGTTCCTCTTCAAACTGCAATCCAGCTTTTGTTGGATTTTCCAACCTAACAGCACAGTGGAAGTACCTTCCTCACAAATACTTCAACAATTCACAATAATGGTGTGTAGCTACCTCACTTGGTGATGGGCATTAAATACCAACAATGCTCATTCAATAATGAATAATACACAGATTGGAAACCATTTAATACAGGCAAGGGCAATAATGCTTGGAACAATGATAGTGGAAGTTTTGAAAGAATATGAGAAAATATGAAATTCATAAATATTGTGTTTATTTTACCATAATATTTTGTAATCATGCAGAATTCTGCCAATGAAATGGGTGTGTCTCAGTAATAATGTTGTTGCTAATCTGTAATAAGATTCAAAATATATCCATGAGACCAAGTTTGAAAGGATTTTAATCGTTTTTCAGCTGCAGTAAAATATCAAAAGTTCATTATCTTAAATTAATACCTTCTTTGAATTTGATTTTACTTTTTGCTTCACAGGTCGTGTTGTGAATATTACCAGCATGTTTGGACGCATTGGCATTGCTGGCCAGTCTGCCTACTGTATTTCAAATTATGGAATGGAGGCGTTCTCAGATTGCCTGCGTTATGAACAACGGCGTTGGGGTGTTAAAGTCAGCATCATTGAGCCAGGAAACGTTGTAGCTGCCACAGACATCCTCACTCGCGATCACATTGAAAGCACAGCTCGTAGACTGTGGGATGAAACTGATGAAATTGTCCAAGAAGATTATGGAAAAGCATATTTCGATCGACAGACAATATCAATGAAAACTTTCTGTAGCAGCAGTTCAAAAGACATAGCTCCTGTTATTAATGCCATCACTGATGCACTAACTTCCAGATATCCATACTGTCGTTATGAACCAGTGGATACCTACTGGTGGATTAGATTGCATGTGCTGAACTACTTACCGACTCCAATAGCTGACTGGTTGTACAACAATTAACCAACCTTCCAGTGTGTTACCAGAGTGATCAGCTTCCAACGTATCGTGCCAATTTCCTCATCTTCCAGCTCCATTACTTAATGCCCACTAACTATTATCTTAACTCAAGTTTACCTGCTGGAATTGTATAAAAATTAATCATATCATACTTTATAAGTTTTATGTGCACTTCAATGCAATTACTTTTTATTTGAAGAATTATGTGGTAGAAATTAATTTGTTGTTGTTTGCGTTGAATGCTATGTACTGTAGTTCATGTCCAAAGCAGAGTGCAGCATGCTGCCACTTTATATACAGGGTATTCATTGATTTGCAGATTTTTTATTTCAGTATTCAGTATTTTCTTTAATGTCATTTTAACTGAGTACTTATATACACAGAAGAAACAAAAAATTGTTTCTCAATCAGTTCCCGTTAGTGCAGTTAATAAAAACAGAATAAATATATATAGGTTTTAAAATGAATATTAACATATCTAAAATAGGCCTAAAAATTGAAATAAAAACAGACATTCAGACAGAACAGTGGCTTTGCTTTGACAGGTGCCTAGCTGTCAAAGTATGGGCGAGGTTAGATGTGTTGGTATGATGTATGAGGAGGGGACACAGTCCGTTAATCACTTATTGCCTGTGGGAAGAAGCTGTGTAGCATCCTGCTGGTTTTGCAGCTGATGCTCCTGTACCTCTTCCCAGATGGCAGAATGGAGAAGATGTGGTGTGATGGATGATAGGGGTCCTTAATAATGGAGATGGCTCTGCGGATGCTGCGCTTCTGAAAGATCTCCAACAGGAAAGGGAGTGGAGCACCAATGATCCTACTGGCTGTCTTCACTATCCTGTTAAGTTGTTTTTGTTCATAAGCCTTGCAGCTCCCAAACCAGGAAGTGATGCCGTAGGTCAGTATACTCTTGATGGTGCCCCTGTAGAAGGTCCTTAGGTGAACAGTAGGGAGACCTGCTTTTCTTAGTCTCCGGAGAGGGTGGAACCGCTGCTGAGCTCTTTTGATGACTGCTGTGGTGTTGGTCGTAGAGGTCAGGTCATCCGCCAGGTGAAGTCCCAAGAACTTCACACTGCTGACCCTCTCTACGGCAACACCATCAATGTACAGAGGTTTGTGATGGTGTTTTCCAGCCCTCCTGAAATCGATCACCATCTCTTTTGTCTTTTTCACGTTGAGGGTGAGATTGTGAGATCTGCACCATTCTGTAAGCAGCTCCACCTCCATCCTGTACGCCGACTCATTGTTGTCACTGATGAGACCCACCACTGTTGTGTCATCAGCGAACTTATTGATATAATTATTGCTGAGTCTGGCAGTGCAGTCATGAGTAAGCAGTGAACAGCAGGGGGCTTAGGACACAGCCTTGGGGTGAGCCAATGCTCACAGCGATGGTTCTTGATGTCCAGCTGCCCCCCCTGACTGTCTGCTGCCGCTGCGTCAGATAATTAAGGACCCAGTTGCAAGTGCCAGTATCCACCTTCAACAGCTTCAGCTTCTCCACCAGCTGCTGTGGGATGATTGTATTAAAAGCTAAGCTGAAGTCTATGAAGAGGATCCTGGCATAGGTATTCTTCCGGTCGAGATGCAATAGTGCGAGGTTGAGTGTTGTAGAGACTGCGTCCTCTGTGGACCGGTTGGCTCTGTAAGCGAACTGCAGTGGGTCCAGGTCGGCAGGGAGACAGTTTTTTGATGTGCTGCATAACCTGCCGCTCAAAACACTTCATTAGTATGGGTGTGAGAGCCACTGGACGAAAGTCATTGAGACAGGCTGGGTTGGGCTTCTTCGGGATGGGAACGATGGTGGCACTTTTGAGGCAGTTGGGCACTACTGCCTGGCTGAGTGAGATGTTAAAAATGTCTGCAACGACATCTTTTAGTTGCTCTGCGCAGTCCCTTAAAACGCGTCCAGGAATGTTGTCCGGCCCTGCAGTTTTGCTTGGATTGACGCTGGCAAAGGCCTTTTTAACTGCGGCTGTGGACAGTCTGAATGACTGGTCGCTGGGTGATGGCAGGAGTGCTTGTATCTGGGTGGTATTTTTAGCCTCAAAACGTGCGTAAAACTCGTTCAGTTCATCTGGTAGAGAGGGGTCGTTTTGGCATATCCGTAGCGGGGGCGGGGGGGGGCTTGTAGTCAGTGATGGTATGAAATCCCTGCCACAAGCGACGTGTGTCTTTGTCGTGTGTTCTTTTCCCTGGTTGCAATGTTCACATGCTGGTAGAATTTAGGTAAAACAGATGTAAGACTTGCCTGGTTGAAATCCCCAGCTGCCATGAAGAAAGCATCGGGATGTTCCCTCTGCTGCTCACTGATGTTGTAGAGCTCTGTCATAGCATCCTTCACGTCCGCGCTCGGTGGTACATAGACGGCCGTTATGAAGACTGCCGTCAGCTCCCTCGGTAAGTAGAGGGTCGGCATTTCACAGTCATTAGCTCTACGTGAGGTTAGCAGTGAGTAGAAACCACCACGGCATCCCGACACCACGATCTGTTGACATACACAGCCACGCCGCCTCCCCTTGACTTACCGGCTAGCGAAGCTACTCTGGCAGCTCTGTATAGGATTAGCCCCTCCAGCTGGATCGCAACGTACGTGATGTTCTGGTTCAGCCAGGTCTCCGTAAGGACGTAGACAGCAGTTCCTCACGCTATGTTGAGAAGCTCTCCACACTCTGATGTAATCCATCTTGTTGTCGAGGGAGCAGACATTTGCCAACATGAGTGTAGGCACTGCTGGTTTGTGTGGATTAGCGATTAGCCTAGCGTAGACTCCTCCGCGCTTCCCCCGCTTCCGCATCCTGCTACACCGCTTACGATGATTCCTCACCAATGTTGCTCCAGGTGCAGCCGTGGCTTTCCTTGAGTCGACACGGCGCAGAAGTCCCAGCTCGCTCAGTAAGTGTTTGTCGTAACAAGAAACTTTGTTGTGAGTGTCCAACAGAAACTGTCGCACATACATACGCTCTCCTTTCACTCATTCTACAGTCACACCACTCGCTCCAATAACACATGAAACCATTGAATTTTCACTGAGAGAGGCCGCTGCAAACACCGTTCGCGCCGCCATCTTGGTCAGCTGATATATTGCTATTGATTCTTTTGGGGCCATCGGTTCATGAACCTATTTTTCCACTTTAATGAATAGAGAAGTTCTCTATATTCGGTACCAAGCCATCTAGATTAAAAAAAAAATTTCCTTCAAGTTTTCGCAGAATGCATCCATTTTGTAAGTTGAGGAATGGCTTTGCAAGTTTAGTATAAACTAAGTTGAATCCTGACTTGCACAGTAATGGGTTTCCCTCAAGTGCTCCAGTTTCCCCGCACAGGACAAAGATGTGCTAGTATGTTAATGGTTACTGAAAACTGCCCTGAATGTAGGCTGGTTACAGGAGAATAGGTGGGGAATTAAAAATTAGAGGGGATATGAGACTTAGAGGGGATATAAGATTAGTGTAACTTAGTATGTAGGCGTCCTTGATGCTTGGTGGGCCACAGAGACTGCTTCCATTCTAAGACTCTGAAATTATTTTTATTTATATTGCAAGTTTGTTGAAGGTAGCCATCCTAGAGAACACATTGATTTTTTTTCAGAGATGTTCTTTCTTGTCCTACCTGTATGGAAATTAACTTTTCTGTTATAGGTGACACCAGTATTCCATGGCTGCCCATTGTGCATATCAATTATAATATAATTGGGGAAGTAAGACTTTCTACAAGAAGTACACAATTCCTCAAACTCCTGTGGTTCTGTTGAATATTTGAGAATAGATTCAGTCAGCTTCATTCAGCTAAAGAGAGATACTTAATGTGTGTTTCACCATTCTGTCTCAGCAGGGCAGATCATAATCACTGATAATCTTAACCCGCGTACATACTGCTCAACAAAAAAGTCCATTTGTTGATCCTCTAAATTATGTATGCCTGTCTTTCTGTTTGTTTGAAAACTGGTTGGCAACAGTTGTTAAATGAAAATTTGTAATTTTGGGTCATGAATAATCCTGGTTCTATGAATTGAACAAATATTGTGTTCTTTGCAACGACATTTTTATCATTTGAGCAGTGTATTGCCATTATTTACACTGCACGCACAGCCCTATATTAATATAATAGACTGGAAATAATAACATTTCCGAATATATGCACCATCAGGTCTGCACTTACCACCAGTTTTCATATCTAACAGTTTTTTTTCCTTTGGAACAGCTCAATATACCCTCTGTTATTTGTAGAATTAGTTCTTTCTTAACCTCCAGTTTTGTTTCAGAGTTTGAGCTTCCAAGGATAAGATCAACCGAGATGGTGACAAGCTATTCTGAGTAACTAAAGAATCTTGATCTTCTGACAGGTGCCTCTTAGGAAATGCCTCTTGGTCACCAAACTACAGATTATGCTTTGATATGATTGATGATATATCTCCATTATGAATAGTGTCCATCTTTAAAGTTGATTTATCACTTGTCGAAATTGGCACTGAGGACAAGAAAAGCTGCAATTAAGAAAGTAACTTTGGGGCCATGTAAATGAATTAGCAACATAATTTACCCGAGAGTCAATTTAAATATTGAATAGACTTAACAGATCCAGTGATCTTTGTTCTTCTGCTACAGCTGGGTCTAAAACTAAACTCTAGAGTAAGACCTCTACTTTTTAGAGGCCACGTTTAATATATTTTTTACATTGGAGAAAACTTTCCATGTTTTGAATCAGCTTCATGAAGGAGGATTTACCATCCCATTGCAATCATTTGCATGAACTACATCATTTGCATCCATACACACTGAGGCTATGAGGTAAAGATTATTATTGACTTGTTTTGGTGCTCTAACCTTGAACAGGGTAAACATGTAGATTGGACATGAGTTTGCTGACATGAGATCAAAGTGAACAGTGAAGTTCAATGATGATCTGTATCAATTCTGAGTAGTTTACACAAAATAAAACAATTTGCACAAGGTTCATGAGGTTTACACAGTTTTGTTTTTTTACGGTACATTGGGTGTCATTCCATGTTAAGTCAAACAAGATTATAAATCATTTTCCGGTAAACCTATTTTTAAAATGGGAAAACTGAAGTGACCGGCCAGCATTCTCAAACTAAGAAAAAACAGGATTTATCTCTGTATTTTGACTGGACTTGGGAAAAGTAGGAGTGGAGAATTGAGGAAAATAAGTTATGGAGAGGTGAAGGATCAGGAATAGGTGGGAAAGGTTTCTGAATCAAGAACCATAGATTTAAGGTGAGGGGCAAGGTTTAATTAAAAAAATGGAGGGGCACTTTTAAACTGAGGATGGGGTGTCTTCGGGCTGAGGCAGCGGTGGCCCGACTTGCTGGTGCGGAGTTCTGGCTATCGGCGGCGGCCTGGAGCTGATGCATTGGGGCTCGGAGCTGAGACTGCGGGACCCGGAGCTGGGGCGGCGGCCTGGAGCGGAGACTGCGGGACCCGGAGCTGGGGCGGCGGCCCGGAGCGGAGACTGCGGGACCCGGAGCTGGGGCGGTGGCCTGGAGCTGGGGCGGCTGCCCGGAGCGGATGCTGTGGCGGGCCGTCTCAGAGCGGAGATGGCGTTCCGGCTTTCGGCGGCGGCGACATCACCACGGTGGTCCACTGGACTGGAGGGCGGCATTTCCGTCCTGGATCGATCGCCTCAGCGCAGAGGGAGAACAAGGAGGGAAGAGACGGAGACTAAGACTTTGCCTCCATCACAGTGAGGATGTGCTTCGTGAACTCACTGGTGGATGTTTAATTTGTGTTTATTGTATGTTTTGTTTTTATTGGTTCTGTGTATGACTGCAGGCAACATAATTTCGCTCAGACCGAAAGGTCTGAATGACAATAAAGGAATCTAATTCTAATTCTAGTACTATACTGGCACTTAAAAGGTACATGTACAGGAAAGGTTCAGAGAGATATGTGATCATTATGGCCAAAGAGGACCAGATTAACTGGGGCATCTTGTTTGACACAGACAAATTGGATCAAAGGGCCTGGTTCCATGCTGGATGTTCCCGTGATTTTACAACTTTAAAGTTTGGTATCAAAATGTATTTTTATTTCATTCCTGCCACTACTGACAATCACATTCTCATTATCTATCCTCTTCCAAGCAAATCATATAGTAACATGGGATGATGTTCCACCTAATAGGCGGTGCATTTCTCTGCATCCTCCCAATGCACCTGGACTTGGAGATTTGGTCATATGGACCTTCTATCACAGGGTGCTTGTGGCCACTCAAAAAACTGAGTGTTAAGAGAGGGACACAATGTCTGAAGAAGGGTTCTGAACCGAAATGTCATCTATCCATATTCTTCAGAGATGCTGCCTGACCCGCTGAGTTACGCCAGCACTTTGTGTCTTTTGTTAGATTGACAGGTTTTTATTGTTGTTCTGGCGATATATGCTTCTTGTTATTTTTATCTTGCAATACTATCATTTGTTTTATGGTCTGATGGCATTTGATTCAGTTTGTTCCTGATTAATTGTTAATAATATGAGCTCTGTTATATTGGAATTTCTCATCTATTGCTCTGCCTCCATTAAGGGTGCCAGTGGTGCAGCGGGCAGAGCTGCTGCCTCACAGCACCAGAGATCCGGGTTCAATCCTGACATCGGGTGCTGTCTGTGTGGAGTTTGCACGTTCTCCCTGTGACCGCGTGGGATTCCTCCCGCATCCCAAAAACGTTTGGGTTTGTAGATAAATTGGCCTCTGTAATTTGCACCTAGTATGTAAAGGGATAACTAGTGTGAATGGGTGAGCAATGGTCCCCATGGACCAAAGGGCCTTTTTCCATGCTGCATCTCTAAACTAAACTAAATTAAACTAAACTGAAGAATGTTTTAAAAGCCACAACTAAACTTGTTCTCATAACTAAATCAGTAACGCCTTCCTCATCTTTAATTCTGACCTACTTTCTCGGTGGATATCTGCAAGTCATCAGTGAATAATATATATAAAAGAATGTTGGCCATCTGCTGTGTGTAGCCTTTGTTTAGAGACACAAGAAACTGCAGATGCTGGAATCTTGGGCAAAACACAAATGTGGTCAAGATTCTTGTGAGGTTCAATTTGTTCTATATTTCCTGGCTTTGTTGCAAATAATGTTGGTAAGTATAACTTGCAGACCTTTCCTCGGTCAGCAGTTCCAAAAGTTCCAGAATGGACAAATGCAACAGCGGCTTGGAAATAATTATGTTTATAGATTTACGAAGGAAAATAGTGTTTAACAAATCTGTTAAGAGCTTTTAGACCAGCAAAATAAATAATGGAAAAGCCATAGGTGCATTGTTGTTTAATAACTGGATGTTACTAAAAAATAATGGAGCACATGGGATTGGGGTAATATATGGGTGTAGATTGAGGACTGATTCAGAAAACATCTGTAAATGGGTCATTTTCATTTTGACAGGCAGTGCCTATTACTAGGGTTCCATAAGCATCAGTGCTAGGCTTCGAGCTGTCAACAATTTAATAATAATTCTGAATTGGGTCAAGTGATATATATATATGCATTTTTTTAATGTTACAAAGCTGAATGGCGTTGTGAAGAGGAAGCAGAGGTTGTTGTAAGTGTGGTGTCAGAGATGATGCCTGGTTCGGCCATGATTACACTGACACTCACTGTAGGATGAACTCACGTGATGTGCTTTATTTACAGTGACCAGCAAGTCCAGACAGCATGGTGGTCATGGCGCAGGTGCGGTGGTGCTGGCAATCTCGGGCTTGTCCCAGCATCTCCATCCTGGTCTTGAAGGAGGAGGTGTGGTGATCGCGGGCTTCTTCCTGCAGTTCACTCTTGCCTCGAGAAGAGGCTGTTATGTTCGATAAATCACCGGTCAGACAGCAGAGTTTGTATAACAATGTATTTTATAAGACAACCTAATAAGGCACATACTGTAGACATGCGTATCCGTATTCACATTCGCCAACCCCGAGTACACAGCAAAGAGCGCCCCCGAGTGGTGACCTGGTGTTGATCACCTGGCACCATTTATGACACGGCCCAGGGCCAGGGATCCCTCCTCCCGGCACCGTCTTTCATGGCATTTCTCTTCCATTCAGAACGTGCCATACTCCCTCCCATGAGCCAATCAGGCCATGTCACACTTAGCATGTTGCGCGCACTGTTTCTGCAATACCTGCGGTAGGGGGCGTACGTAGGTGGTCCGCCCCAACCATTGCAGTGTTTTGCTCAGCAAACCCAGACATAACCAGAATTGTTTGGGAACACTTTCCAACATCTTCAACTTGTTTGGGAACATCTTTGAAAACATCTGCTTGTTTTCAAAGGGTTTGGAATGCTGTGCTGCCAATTTAGCTGAGTTCCATTTTAGCTGACATGATCCGTTTGTCCCTTGCACAACAGAGGCGCTAGCGACCCCAGGCTTATCCTGGTGGTGGCTCTGCTTTGGGGCTTGAAGAGTTGGTGCTGGCGGTCTCTGGATTATCCAGGCCCCTCAGTCTTTGCCCCTGTAGTCGCTCGTTGTCTGTGGACAGGAAGAGGCACTGGTATCTCGGGATTGTCCCAGTCACAGTGTTAGCCTCAGTAAAGATGCGGGCTGCCTCGGGCTACGTCCTGGCTGCCCAGCCTTGACCACAGGGTGGCGCTAGTGGTCTTGGGTTTGTCCCAGTGGCTCAGTTTTCCTTGAACCTGCAAAATGGGAACAAAACAATCAGGAAGGCACTCTCTCCTTCTCTCCCTTCTGGATGGAATGCCTGGGTTTTACACGGAGAAGGCTGACAAGGTTCAGGTGGGCAAAACCAATGTCCACTAATTGGACGCAGCTGGTACCAATGATGCTGAGTATTGGCCTCTCCTGACCAGTCAGCCAGTGGTAGGGATCAGAGTGGCATCAAAAAGACGGGACGCTGTCACAGAAGAACTACACAGTCCAGGTGATTGGGTAAGGACATAGCAGATAAAATATTAAGTAGGAAAGATGTGAGGTCATCCACTGGTAGAAAAAGCTCGGAAGGAGGAATATTATAGAATGATAATGTGATTGAAGGGTCTGGGTGCTAAGAGAGACCTTGCGCAGAAACTGCTGAAGGTTAACGTACAGGTACAGGAATCAAATGGTACTTTTTTGCTAGAGAATTTGGATGCAAACGTAAAGATATCTTCCTGTAATTATTTGAAATCCCAGTGAATTTACAAATGGCCTTTTTTGTACATCTAAAAGAAGAATATACCTGTGTAGGAAGGAACTGCAGGTGTTGGTTTAAACCGAAGTTGGACACAAAAAGCTGGAGTAACTTAGTGGGTCAGACAGCATCTCTGGAGAAAAGGAATAGGTGATGTTTCGGTTGGAGACCCTTCTTCAGACTCTTCTTCTTTTGTGTGGCGTGCACAGCCTAAAGTTGTTGGACTTGTTCTATTTGATCTTCCGTTTGTGCACGTCGAGTTGATTGCATTTGTCGAATCAGGGTGGACCACGTGACGGTTGCAATCTTCCACCCCATCTTCAGACTGAGTCAAGGGAAAGGGACACGAGAGATATAGAGAGATATGGACCAAATGAAGGAAAGATACACAAAAAAAGTAACTGGTAAAAGAAAGCCCATTGTTACCTGTCTGCTAGGTGAAAACGAGTTACAGACAATGAGACTCAACAAAATGACTGAAGCTGGTACGACTTGGGTGGGGGAGGGATGGAGAGAAAGGGGATGCAAGGGTTACTTGGAGTTAGAGAAATCAATATTCGCTGGGTTGTAAGTTGCCCAAGCAAAATATGAGGTGCTGTTCCAATTTTCATTTAGCCTTACCCTGACAATGGAGGAGGCCTAGGTCAGTGAAGGAATGGGAGGAGGAATTAAAGTGTTTGTCAACACTTATGGTAGGTCCAGGCGAACTGAGCAAAGGTGTTCAGTGAAACGATCGCCCTGTCTACGTTTGGTCACGCCGATATAAAAGAATATACCTGTGATACATGGCATGCATCATTGATTTCCAGAATGAGTACTGGGATGAGTATTTGTCCTCTGAGAATAGATAAGATAAGGAGTAGATAGGATGAATGTACAGTCTTTTACCCGGGTAGGGGAATCAAGAATCAACGGACATAGGGGAGAGGGTAAAAACTTTAACTAGAACCTGAGGGGCAACTTTTTCCTCGCAGAGGTGAGGGATGTCACAAAATTTTGAGATGTTAAAAATCAAGCCTGTAATTTATCCCACCAGATAAAGCATAACAAAACTTTTTAATGTGATACCTAATTCACATTCATATCTTTACTAAAGTATTAAAAAAGTTATGGTCATTTTCGTACTCGGAAATTAGCATCTTGTTCCCTATTATTTGTCCATTAACTTAACACAAAAGCTGTGATCGAGGGCGAGGGCCGTTTTACACAGACAGACATACAGATTGGTGTGTGGCAGCGGTGGCCACAATCTGATCTGTATGTACTGTGGAAGTTTTTAGTCAGATATCTAGTATGAAAATATTGATCATGGATAGACAAAAACTAGATAAGATGTTAAATACATGTCCTTCATACCTTTTGTTTTGCCCTGAACTTGTGATCCGTGATTTTGAAGGCGTTGAAGTTGAGCCCGACTTTCAAATCCAGCGATTCAATAGACCAGCAACATCGTGTTGGAAATAAAATGCGAACGGGATGACAGAACGAGATTTCCTCTACGTCATAAGCTCGTCGTATGAGGAAATCCCTCCGATAACCAATGAGAAACCAGCATTTTACTCACCTCCCCCCACAGCCTCTCGTCACGTGCGCAGGTCTAGAGCGCCACTGATGGCAGGGATTGGAACAACACTACAGAGGGTGGACTATTTGGAACAAGCTGACAGAGAATGTAGATGAGGCAGGTACTATAAACAGTGAATTAAAGACTTGGATTGGAAAGGTTTGGAAGGATGTGGCCCAAACGCAGGCAGGTGGGACTAGTGTAGATGGGACAGCTTGATCGGCACTGACAAGTTGGGCCGAATGGCCTGCTTCTCTGTTGTATGACTCTGAAATTTTGAAGAACATAAGGTAATATTAGTGCAATGTAATTCTTATGGGTGTCGAGTTATTTGTATAATAAGGCTCGTACCACGATGTAAACGGAGTATATCTTTATTTAGCAACTCTGTACAGCAGCCGCAGGCTCGTGTGCATGCCCGGGCAGCTCCTCAACTGTCACTCCCCATTCCTTACACTATTATTCCCATAATACCACATCTCCCTTTCTTTGAGAACAAAGGGTGGACTACCTTTGTCTCTGCATGTCTTAAGGGGTTTATTCTGCCCTTTTGCTGGAAGACCTGTCCCTGATTCAAGCATGCAAAATAGAAATAAAATAACTTCCGCGTTACCATACTGTGAACTATTACTTTAGCAGGCTGTGTTCTTCAAAACTTAAACTCTCAGGTTTCAGGTAAATGTACCAGGTTTACAGTACCAGGTTTACAGAACAATTTCACATCACATTTCACTCTCTTTTTCTTTACTGTAGAAAACAGATCAATAAATCACACATCAAGTCTCTTCGGCTTTCTAACCTCTCTCCCACACCTGGTCCGCACAGTCTCTGTGGTGGAGCCCTCTCTGCTGGGTGATGTTGTCACTGGTGGAGCTGTCTCTGGTGGAGCTGGCTCTGGTGTAGGTGAATCTTCTCCCACCGGTGGCTCATCAGCGTCGACTACCCCACTGTTGGTCTGCAGCGGAACCAAGTGCTGCCGGTTCCTCCTCAGTGTGCCCTGAGGCACCTGGACGATATAAGAGCAAGGGGTATTGTGTGTAGATAGCACTGTGCCCTGGACTCGTGCATCGGTGATCCACACATCCTCCCCAGGTACAAGTGGCTCCAGATTTCTCGCTCCGTGCCTCTTGTCGAAGGATCTTGCGTCGTTCCTCCTCTTCTCCCTTTCTTTGGCCCCCAGCGCGTTGTAGTCAGACAAAACTGGATTCAGCAGGGTTGGAAGAGCAGGAACTGTAGTGAGGCGGCGCCCCATTAACAGCTCAGCCGGGCTATAGCCGTTCTGTAGAGGTGTTGCTCTGTAGGCCAGCAATGCAAGATATGGGTTTGTTAGCCTTTGTTAGCAGGTTTTTCACGGTTTGTACAGCGCGTTCCGCCTCCCCATTGCTCTGAGGAAACCTGGGGCTGCTCGTGATGTGCATAAAGCCATACTCTGCTGCAAAGGCTTTAAAGTGGCTACCTGAGAACTGGGGCCCATTGTCACTTTTAAGAAAGTCACCAATTCCATGACGAGAAAACATGGATTTCAGGTGTACCACCACATCTGTGGACCTTGTGGGTGACAGCAGCGCAACTTCCACATACCTTGAGAAATAATCTACTACTAGTAGATACGTCTTGTCTTTCAGCGTGAATAGGTCAGCTCCCAAGGTTTGCCAAGGCCTGTCTGGCATCTCCGTTGGCATCAGCGGCTCTTTGACGTTCCTTCTCTCTTGGATGCAGGTTCTACATTTCAGCACCATGTCATTCAGCTGGCTGCTGAGTCCTGGCCACCAAACCGTCTGTTTGGCCGGGCCCCTGCACTTTGTCACCCCCAGCTGTCCCTCATGTAGTCTCTGCAGCACATCACCTTGTAAGGCTGATGGGATGACGAGCCTCGTGCCCCGCAGCAGCAGCCCATCGTGCACAGTCAGCACTGCTCTATCAGCCCAGTAATGTCTCAGCACTCCCTGCAGTTGGCTTTTGCCAGGGACATGATCGACTGTATAGTTGTACCTCATGTCTCATCCTAAATCTTTGGACTCTTGGTGGGAGGTCATCCAAAGCTTTCCCTCCCAGCAGACTCACCAATGGCTTATGGTCAGTTTCCAGCTCGAATGGTCTTCCCAGGATGAAACAGCTGAACCTTTCACATGCCCACGTCGCAGCCAATGCCTCCTTCTCTACTTGAGCATAGCGCTGCTCTGTTGGTGTCATTGACCTGGACGCATATGCCACAGGTGACCACATGGCATCGCTCTTCTGCAGCAGGACTGCCCCCAGGCCAAAGGAAGAGGTATCAGCAGAGATCTTTAGAGCACTGTTTGGGTTGTATAATGTGAGCACTGGTGTGGATGACAGCCCTGTTTTTAACTGATCAAAGGCGGCCTGCTGCTCTGTCCCCCAGTACCAGTGGTTCTTCTTGGACAGCAGGTCTCGTAGCACTTTGTCTTTTTCAGCCAGGTTAGGCAAGAAGCGGCCCAGCTGATTGACCATGCCCAGAAAACTCCTGAGTTCGCTGACATTTTTGGGTACATCCATCTCTTGTACTGCTCTCGTCTTCTCTGGATCTGGCTTCACTCCATCTGCTGAAATCGCATGACCCAGGAATCTGACTGTGTGGCGTGTGAGCTCACATTTGTCCATGTTGAGCGTAATGCCGGCCTTTTGTGCCTTCTCTAGCACCGCATGTAGCCGCACATCATGCTCCCCCTGCGTCTGTCCCCAGACCAGGATGTCATCCATGTGACACAGTACCCCCTCCAGGCCACCGGTCACTTCTGTCATCATCATCCTTTGAAAGTGCTCGGGGGCTGATGCTATGCCAAAGGGTAGACGGTTAAAATAGTAGCGCCCAAAAGGCGTGATGAAGGTGGTGTATTTGGCAGACTCTTTTGTCAATGGTACTTGCCAAAAGCCCATGTTGGCATCTAATTTGCTGAATACTGTTGCGCTAGCTAGCATGCCCAGAGTGTGCTCGACAGAAGGCAGGATAAACGTTTCTCTGCATACTGATCCATTCATCATTGTGAAGTCCACACAAATGCGAACATCACCTGTTATTTACGGCACCACCACCATCCCGGCACACCAATCAGTCGGCTCCTCAATCTTGGTGATTACATCCATCTTCTCCATACGGTCTATCTCCTCCTTCACTTTTCCCATAAGCGGCAGGGACTCTGCGTGGCGTGTGGAGAGAGAAGGGCACAGGCTCTGGCTTCAATTTAATTTAGTATGGCCTCCGAACAAGACCCAAGCCGCTACACAGCTTCGGATATTGTTGTTTCACTGATTCCACGGTGATGCCGTCAACTCTGCACACAAGCTGAAGCCGTTCTATGGCAGGCCTTCCCAACAGTGCAGTGTGCAGGTTTTTTACTACATAAATGTTCTCTATGGCTGTCTTTTTGCCTCTGCGCAGTGTTTCTCTGGCTACACTCAGGACAGAGAGTGCATTGCCCCCTTGCCCAAACAATGGGTGTGTCGACACTGCCAGGCACTTCACATCATGCCCCCCTGCAATGTCATGGTCCACCTCGCCTAGCATGGCGGTGACATCAGCACCATGTCTATTTTAAAGCACACTTTTTTTTGTCTCACTTGTAGCTGCACCGTCCACGGGACTTTTCCAGCATCCACGGCTCCCAGGAAAAAGCTCTCTTCTTCCTCTGTAGTGACAGCATTGAGAGATTTTGCACTGTTTCTGCACACTTTGCCATAATGTCCCTTTTTGCCACAGTTGTGACACACAGCATCTTTAGCAGGGCATTCCAATTTTCCCATGCGAGGGCATTTTTCCACATCTATAGCAGGCCTTTGAACCTGGCTGTGGCTGTGTATTAAGTTTATTTTTGCCTGGTGTTTGTGCTTGTGGCTGAGGCTTTGAGGGAAATTTGGGTTTTCTGTAGCTTTTAGCATGCACAGCATCAACATTAGAGCACTTGCTAGCACCGCTATTTTCTCCTCTTAAGTCAGACCACTGTCGTCTAACTTCTTCAGACTGCCTTGTTTTTGTTATAGCAGTTCCAAGGGTTAGGTCTCTGTCTAGCTGTAGCTTTTCTGACAATGAGACGTTTCTCAGCCCGACCACTAACCTGTCGCGGATCAGCTCGTTCTGTAACTGTCCATAGTTGCAGTGTTCAGCTAATCCGTATAGAGCAGTGATGAAGGAATCCACCGTTTCTCCTGGCAGTTGCACATTCTAATTGAACTTGGCTCTTTTGTAGATTACATTCTTTTTAGGTACAAAAAATGCATCAAAGCCTGCCTTGACATCCATGTACTCCCTCCTCTCATCTGCAGTTAGCTTTAGCCCCTTTAGCACATCTTCGGCTTCATCGCCCATGCAATACACTAACGTGTTCACCTGGTTTTCTGCCGACGTCGCGTTTAAATTGCTTGCAAGCCTGAAGCGGTCGAAACTCCTGATCCAACGCTCCCATTCTTGAGGCTTGGAAAAATCGAATGGCTCTGGAGGTTGTATTGTGAACATAGCAGTTGGTGTGGGTTGCACCATATCTGCCGGCTCCTCTCCCATTTCCTGCCAAAATGATACCCCTTCCTCTTTTTTTTTTTTGCTTACAAGGCTCCCACTTCCGACACCATGTCGAGTTATTTGTATAATAAGGCTCGTACCACGACGTAAACGGAGTATATCTTTATTTAACAACTCTGTACAGCAGCCGCAGGCTCGTGTGCATGCCCGGGCAACTCCTCAACTGCCACTCACCATTCCTTACGCTATTATTCCCATAATACCCACAATTGGTTTTGACAAGGACAGAGGCAAGGAGGGGACACAATCTCAAAATAGGGGATCACTATTCAGGGCTGAGAATTCTTTTCACCCAGAGAATGGAGAATCTTTGCAATTCTTTACCCAGGAGGATTCTGGGGACTCACTAGTTGAGTATATTTTGGGCAGAGATTGATAGGTTAGTAGACATTAAGGGATACGGGATTTGTTTGAAGATGTTGAGCTGAAGGGCCTGTTTCCACACTAAGTGAGGCCAGAGGCCTGTTTTTAAAATTAATTTTGCGGATAGTGCCGAAGACGCATTTGAAGATGATTTACGTTCCATAGCCCTTAACAGTGCACAGATTTACACTTGACAGTTCATTTTCAAGTTGGAATGAGGTACGGGCAAAACCAAATAATGTTTTCCAAGATGGATGTTGCAAGATGAAAAGATTTATAAAGGGCGTTCCTGAGATTGAAATTTCACCAAGAAACAATTGCTAGGAAGGAAATCCCAAGGCCAAATCCAAAGGCCAGTAGAAGGGATTTGATTTCACAACCTATTGCTAAATTCTACATCAATACCAGTATTTTAACACAGCTAGAATTTTTTGGAACATTGCTTATGCAATCTTCAATTCTTTGTACATCGATAATTTTTTTCCCTCCAAAAAATTTCCAAAATTGCTTCATTGGCTGCAAAGTGCTTAGGGGGCATCCTGAGATCATGTGCTATATAAACTAAATTAATTCTACTTTATTGTCCCTCGACCCTTCTGCTCTCAATTGCATCAAGGAAAATGATAGCCGGTTTTGTCACTGAAGGGGTCGCTGATGAGATAGTCATTTTCCCGGGCGACTATCGAGGAAACAGTGGTGACGTCTGTGCTCTGGGACTCCAATGTATGGCATGTAATGATCAAGTGAATGGTATTTTGTTGAAGTGAGCTGTTTTGAGTTTTATAAATACTTCCTCCATCTCTTCCTCATTACCATTGTATGGTGTTGAGAGGAATAGATCTTATTATCGTAATTTTTTATTTACAAATATTTGAATTCTTTCCTCTTCATTCCCAATATCAACATTCATTAATAGTTAGAAACATAGAAACATAGAAATTAGGTGCAGGAGTAGGCCATTCTGCCCTTCGAGCCTGCACCGCCATTCAATATGATCATGGCTGATCATCCAACTCAGTATCCCGTACCTGCCTTCTCTCCATACCCCCTGATCCCCTTAGCCACAAGGGCCACATCTAACTCCCTCTTAAATATAGCCAATGAACTGGCCTCAACTACCCTCTGTGGCAGAGAGTTCCAGAGATTCACCACTCTCTCTGTGTGAAAAAAGTTCTTCTCATCTCGGTTTTTAAAGGATTTCCCCCTTATCCTCAGTTATTGTCGTGCTTTGATCAGTATGTTTACAAATGTGCTAAAATGACTTGGAAATTAGATCTTGTCTCTCTCTTATTGAATCTACCATCTTTGGCAAAGTAGCCAACACCCTCAAGATTCCCGTCTCTTACCCCATGTGCAAAAATCAGCCACAGCTCACATTTAAATAAGATTCCCAGTCAAGAGTCTGCTATGAATGTAAATAGCTGCAATAGCTTTTTAGGGGATTGGCACCAATACATTCACATTGGGCTTCAGCATTGCACATCATCCAATTTTGGTTTATCTCTGCTTGGTTCGAAAAAACCTTTGATTCCCCACTGAATAAATCAGTGCTATCGGAAAAAATATTCCCTCAATACTAAATGTCACGAAGGATAAGCTTACTAATTCCATGTGCTTAACAATTTCTTACTCTAGATTCACGTTTTATTTTTCCCCACCTCATCACAATTCTGGCTAATTGGACAAGTTAATGGCTTCCCTAATGCCACGGTGTTACTGTCCTACCACTGTTTCTTTTATTTTCTCTCTCTCAGTTGCCTAGATATTTACTTGATAACTTGTTTCTTTTAATATATGCAATGAAAAGCTTCTACTGAGTGCAGAATGCAAACAGCGACAACCATTATTAAATTGTATATTCATTGTGCCAGCAGTAGTCATTGAACTTTGCAACTGTTTCATGTGGGCAACTGTTCTGGGGAACCAGGTCGCAGTGACACCAATGGTGTATGTGAGTGATTGTGGTTGTTCGATGTGATAATGCACTGGTTGGGGCAGCACATAAATTGGATCATCTGCCGACAGATAATCAAGAACTAGAAAATTAGAAGCCAAACGTAAGAGAACATTTAACTTTTATTTTTTTGACATAATTCAAATGAAGAACAATCTTAATATTTTTTTGTAATTAATTCAGCACATTAGCTCCTCTTCGGAAAGTGCTTTAATTGCTTTCCACCTGAGCGTGGCAGGTGTGGCACAAACTGTTGTGTTAAGAAAGTACACTTTTTGCATATTCATATTCAGCCAGTACCACAGATATTTAATGTCACAATTACAAACCCATGGATTCTGTGAGAGATCCATACCCTGTTGCCATCCTGCCCCAATATGCAAGAGATTACCAAACAATCTTGGGGGCAATGATGTTAAATTGTTCTGTGAGAGATCCAGCATGTCTAGTATTGGAACTTTATCAAACAGCATCGCTGGAATCCTTAAAATCTTATTATTATTAAGAAACAAATATTTCAAATTGATTACATTGTCAAAGGTACCAGGGACAAATGTAGTCAACTCATTTTCACCCAGAGTTAACCTATCCAGATTGGGCATATTGTCAAATAGATTGCTTGGTAAATATTTAATTTTATTACTGGATAAGTCAAGTATTTCCAAACTGGTCAAATTATGAAATGAATAAGGAAGTAACGTTTCCAACATATTCTTTGATAAATCCAACCATTTAAGACCCTGAAGTTGATAAAACCAAAAAGGATTCACTTTATTCAGTCTGTTTCCCTGTAAAACTAGCGAGGAGAGATTGAAAGTCCGCAAGAACAAATTTGGTGGCAATGTAGTCAACAAATTGTTGCTTAAATCCAGTATTCTCAGATGATGCAGATCTTTTAGAGCACCCGATGAGATGTTTGCCAACTGATTACTTGAAAGAAGAAGCTCTCGAAGTTGGAAAAGACTAACAAAATCATCGTCTGTTAGGGCATTGATGTTGGTGAATTCAATCGAAATGGTGGTTATCTCAGCAGGGATGTTTTTTGGCACCTGGTTAAGGCTTTCAAGCGAAACACATGTCATAGATGTGATACTGTCGGAGGAGTAGCAGAAGCAGTAATTTGGGCAAGTGACCACGGAAGACGACAAGGAAACACAGCTCAGGATCAACACCCCTGCAATCTTCAACACAGCCATATGATCTGAAATTTGTGAGAAATACGAGAATGCTCTTATTGATGGCTAAAGTGGATAACAGGTAAAAATGGTTACAGTGAATCTTCAATAAGGTTTGCATTTTTTTGTTTCATTGCATATCAATTTATTTTTTTCACAAAACATTTCTGCTTCAACAAAATCCCCAGTTGGTTAGGATGATAAAAAGCCCTTGTCATTTGCCATTCAGCTGTGGTTGGGAAGTGGCATGATGGGAGTTTAATATACAATCCGTTACCAAGGTCAGAATGCATGATTCAGGGTACTTTTGCTGACAAATTGGCATAGTTATGAAATAGGCGAATCAATCTTTGTTTAAGAAAGAACAGGTGTTGGTGAAATCGTAGGTGGACACAAAATGCTGGAGCAACTCAGCGGGTGAGGCACCATCAGTAGACACAAAATGCTGGAGTCAATCTTTGTCCTCGGTTCATGTTGAGTAAAGCTTTGTTTTAATTGTAAATGAAGCCTCACAAAAAATGACAAATTATTGCATTTATTTTAAGTTCATATATTTTGCATTTTGTATTCGTACTGTTTTAAGACACCAGTTTATTAACCAACCTTAATGTGGCAGACTGTATTGTTCTGTCAAACTCAACTGTTTTTATTGATTGAAACCTAATGCAGATGATCAGGTGGGTTTGAGCATTGAAGGGGTTAAAACATTCTGGGGGAATGAGTGATCCGCTGATACAAATAACTAGAGGGATGTGGGCCAGATGTTGGCTAGTGGGATTAGCTTGGTTGGGGAACTTGGTCAATGTAAAGGGACACAATGGTTCAAGCAGCCAATGTGTTAAAGAGGGCAGTTTAAACCTTGGATTCCACATGATTTTTTCCTGCCTGCAGGTCAGAATGGACAAGTTGAGCTGAATGGGGCTGTTTCTGTACTGCATACGTCTATGACTTTATCTGGAAGAAGATACACACAAGTATTAAGAATCTCTCGATTAAATTATAAATTTTACTTATTTGGTCAGGTCTCTATTATTATCTGTGAAAACCAATCTTATTCTGAGCTTCTCCCAGGATATCCCTAATGTTACTACAGTAAAGCTGGACAACAAATATAACGTTACCACAAGGGCACCAAGGAGGCAGCAGAAAGCCCAGGATACGAAAGTTCACAAAGAATTGAAAGCACGGAGAGAGAGAGCAGATTGTCGGCAGAAGAGGGAAATTTGCTAAACTAGATGAAGGAAGCCATCTGTTGGGATGTGAATAACTGACCCAATTTATTGCTTCATTAAATGGAAAGAACACTGTTAACTTGAGATGAGTTCAGTCCTGAAACTAGAGTGTGTTACTGAGTGGTCTGTAAAGCCCCTGTCTCACGGTGCGGGTCGACCCACGAGTGACCCCGAGTTTAAAACAAATTAAACTTGTGGCAATCACGTACAATCAACGTAGCGGGAACGTCGGAACTCGTGGACGCAACTTAGCGACTCGTAACGCTGACGGCAGGTGCCCGGGAAACTAGTTAACTCTTGAAAAAGATGAAAGATTTCCACGAGTCAAATTTACTCTTGAAGTTAAAATTTGAAACATTTAAACTCGTTGTAAGAACGTACTAGCCCGTGAGTTTACCGTGGTGACTCGTGAGTCTGCCGTGAGCACTCTTTAACTCAGCGGGACAGGCAGCATCGATGGAGAGAAGGAATGGGTGACGGGATGACGTTTCCAAAATTCTGCTGCGTCTTTGTGTTACTCCAGCACTGTGTGTTCACTTTTTTTATCAACCAGCATCTGCCCTTCCTTGTGTATGACATTATTTGTATCCGTGGCAGTTGATTGTCGCTCCCTTCAGTTTCCCAGGGGGTCGGGACGGGACTGGAGTTGGGAGGGAAAGGTGGGGTGGGGGGTTGGGGGGGGGGTGGGGGGTAGTTGGGGTGACTTAGTACGGGAGACAAATGTATGATAGGTGTACTGACTGTGTGGGCAGACGCTTTGGTAGTGATTGCCCATGGGGAGACAGGGAGGGGGAGAGAGGGAGGGGGAGAAGGAAGAGAGAGAGGAGGACAGGAGATAGAAACGGAGAGAGAATCAGAGGAACAGAATAATCTGAAACAAGCACCTCTTTCGTATTTATGGGTTAAAAATCCAGGGCAACAAGAATAACAATGCGAAGGATTTAAAAAGCTGCCGCTAACAATTGTATTAGCCGGATGGACATTTCTGCATGAATAGATGACGACTCAGAACATGTCAATAGCGATCTTTTTGTTTATTTCACCTATCTCAGGATAAAGATTAAAAAATAACCAAATAGTCCCCTGCATGTTGAGTGTATAACACGAACGACTAAAGGTCAGAGCTGTCCCCTCCACATCTCATTATGCAAATACCAAAGATGGGTAAAAATGCCAGATTTAAACCAATTCAGACAGGAAATCTTTTATCAATTAAACGTTCTCAAGTTGCTTTTGCTGTTTATTAACTGATAAAAATGTATCCTCAGTAGCTTTTGCTTTCAATTATTTTAATTGATAATTTTTTTTATCATCCTGGCAGCTCCAGAGACCCGGGTTCGATCCTGACCTCGGTGCAGAGTTTGAGCTTTGTCTTTCATTCAGAGGTTCGCGGGTGGGCTGGGGTGACTGTAGGGCTCTGAAAACTTTGTTTCCCAGGGCTGGGGTGAGTGTGAAAGGGGTGGTTTCTGGTCAGATCTGCCCAATCAGCAATGTTTTGAGCCGCTGCTTTTTATACAGTTAAGTCGCGATGGTGGGTCAGCTGCTCTGACGGACATGCTGGGTGAGTAGAGAGAGACACACACTGCTATCCCTCTGGTCTACGGACCTTGCTGTTGGGGGGAAAAATAACGTTAATGTTCAATTTATCTAATCTTTTTGTTAGAAGTTTACTAATGTTTTGATGAGAGATAAATTAAGGGAACAAAACAATCTTACTAGACACAAAAAGCCGGAGTAACTCAGCCAAGCCGGCAGCATCTATGGAGAGAAAGGTCGAAACGTTTTTTTTCAGCCTGAAGAAGGGACTCGACCAGAAACGTCACCCATTCCTCCCTCCAGAAATGCTTCATGTCCCGCTGAGTTACTCCAGCATTTTGTGTCTTCGGTGTAAACCAACACCTGCAGTTCCTCCCGACAAAAAAAAAAAACCCAGCCTATGATTGATGCCAGACCTTGAACAAATGCAGTTCAAATGGACTTTTGAATGGAATTTTGGAAGGATTGCTTCTCAAAACAAACTGCTCTAAAAGTTTGAAGGAAGGAATTGCAGATACTAGTTTAAACCAAAGATAGACACAAAATGATGGATTAACAGCTGGTCAGGCAGCGTCTCTGGAGAAAAGAAATAGGTGATGTTTCGGGTCGAGATCGTTCTTCAGGCTGGGTCTTTTTATAGTGGAAAAACAATTGTATGACATCACTTTTACCATGTGATGATTTTTTCCACACGTTGGCAGTCGTTGTTGGCTCAAGAGTAACTCGGGAGACGAACTTGGTAACTCTGGAGAGGAACTTGGAACATCGCAGAAATTAGAAGTAAACGGCAAACTTAGACATACCCGTGGGAACTCGGTTAAACTCTTGAACATAAACTTGGAATCTCGTACACAACCACGAGTCAGATTGTTTTCTTTCACTCGGGGTCACTCGTGAGACAGGGGCTTACACAGGGCATAATAATAGTGCATAAAGATCAATTATACATGTACTATGAGCATTTATCACTTTTGTTAGTTTATTCGCATTAATGTGGTTGTATTGGAATGTTTGTAGATATAGTTAAATTGCTTATATTGATTAATGAGCTGAATGTACATCTGTGGGACCTCCCTGCTCTTCCAGTTTTCACGTTTCACATTAGTTCAACGAGTAGATTATAAAGCAAGGCCCAACACTATTAATTAATAGCATTCAGCAGACTCTGTTTGACAAATGTATGATTAAATGAGTTACGTTAAACCAGTGGTTCCAAACCTTTTTTAGCTCATGGCCCCCTTGGGATCTTTTAATTTTTCTGTGCCCCTCCCCTGACATTATTAGCGGAGAAAAGTACTTCAATATTATAATACCTTCCATAAAAATATCAGTGTCTATTAATTGCACATATATTCTCTTTATTCTATTCCACAAACATCAAACATATTTCAACGACATAGATTTAAATTTATTAGAACTGAAATTTAGGAGGCAACAGGGTGGTAGCTCTGTGGCCCCCTTCATTGAACCGGTGGCCCCCTAAATCCCAAAATGTTTCTGTGGCCCCCCTGAAATTTACCATGGCCCCAGGTTGGGAATCACTGCTTTAAACAATTGTATTTGAACCGTCTATCGCTCCTCTAAAACTACATGCATTTAGCAATTAGCATTTTAACAAACATTATTTACTACTAGTTAACACAGTACACTCAATCATTTTCCTCCATTACTCCAGCATTTTGTGTCTTTCTTTGTTATTAACCAGCGTCTGCAGTTACTTGTTATTACACCTAGTCAATAATTATTTACACCCTTGTGACTGGTTTGGAAAGTGACAAGGAAATGAGGTTGAGTCTTTCTCTGCTGGCTGCAAGCTCCAGTGCCCACAGAATGCAAACCGATTCCTGTAAAAAACACTCTCATATTAATTCATAAGAATTTAAGTTAGAACAAGTGAAATACCAGACTTTTGGTTCCATCAGAATACTCTTACCTAATTAAGTGGAGTCTGAGAACTTTGTTCTGTCTGCTTCGTGAAAGCAATCGACGTGGAGGAGTTTTTAAAATGACTCAGCAGCTTCTCTCTACTCAAACGAGCAACTGATTTACTGATCCTTTTTAAGGAAGTGAGGTTAAAATACTGGGGCTGGTCATATTTGAAGAGGAGTTACACAATCATTGGAATGGGAACATTGCACAGATCGCTGCAATATTTGTTAGCTGATAACTAATTTGTTCAGAACATCCAGTACTATTAACAGAGTTGTGTGCTTGTTGCTTACTGTAAATACACCTCTGAATAAGAAGACACTGCCAAAACTGAAACCTGCAAATATCCAATTTAGCAAACTTTCAATTGTTCAAAAGTGTGAAGTTTACTGAACATTTTGCTGTTTTAATCAATTTGTGTCAAACATGCCTGAGGGAGAACTGGAAACTTAAGGATCACGATTTTTGAAGTATTCTAATACAGGTCAGGGATTATTGTTGTCGAGATGAATGCACTGTAGTTGATTGTTGAAAGTGCTAATTCTGCATAAGTCGTGAGAGAAATTTAGCATACGTGTGCCAAAGCAAGAAATGTGATTCCTATTCTTAGAACTTTGTTAGAACTTTATAACTCTAGTTAACTCTTTCTCAACTGCAACCAAGTGTTCCGTCCCACTGCTGAACACATTATCGTGGGCAGTCAGCTCCATTTTGAGAGCATATTTTCACAGTGAATCTCAAAGACATCCTTTACAGACCTCCTTTCCTACTGTCATAAAAAATAGAAAAGTAATAAAAGGCCGTCTGTCAATTCTCTCTCTATAGCAGAGGCCCAGGACATGTCTTGATCAATAGTGGAGCAGAAACACAGAAGTCTAATTGTGAAGTGGGAGCATTTCTCTCATGCGTAGGAAAGAACTGCAGATGCTGGTAGGTATCGAAGGTAGACATAAAAGGCTGGAGTAACTCAGTGGGACAGGCAGCATCTCTGGAGAGAAGGAATGGATGAAGTTTCGGGTCGAGATCCTTCTTCAGACAGACCTGAGTTACTCCAGCATTTTGTGTCTAACCAGCATTTCTCTCATCTTTGTTCAGCAGTGAATATAATATGCAGCTACCAATGATGTTGTTGAAGATACCATAAAAACTACGTACAGAAACATTCCTTGAAGTTTTCCAGTC
The DNA here is from genome assembly GCF_028641065.1 of Leucoraja erinaceus. NCBI lineage: Eukaryota > Metazoa > Chordata > Chondrichthyes > Rajiformes > Rajidae > Leucoraja > Leucoraja erinaceus. Next base: position 10,982,915 of record NC_073390.1, read on the forward strand.
AAACGCTCTGAAACCCTTGCCCCTTTTGCTTCACAAGAAGGTTTCAGGTGGATATGGTAGAAAATACAAGGAGATGTGGTCACTGCCATGACCAATTGTGGACATTTATTTGTGGCATGTATCACACATCAAGATGGTAGTGATTACACTTGTGTGGCCACCATACCTAAACTTTGTGATGTACCAAATCTGTGCATGTGGATCAAACCCAATGATTCTGTACAAAGTGGTTGCCGCATTTGTGAGGTTTCAACTTGGGCATAAGCCGAATGGTTTATAGATTAATATCCAAAGGCTGTGCCCTCTGAGTCTGGGACAGGGAACACTGCCTCAGAATAAAAGGGATGTATCTTTAGTTTAGTTCATTGTCACCTGTGTACAGTGAAAATGTTTTGTTGCGTGCTAACCAGTCAGCGGCAGGACAATACATGATTACAATCAAGCCATCCACAGTGTAGAGATACATGATAAAGGGAATAACGTGAATAGTGTTTAATGCAAGACAGTCCAGTAAAGTCCAGTCATAGTCCTTCCGAAGGTCTCCAATGAGGTAGATAGTAGCTCAGGACTGCTCTGTCGTCGTTGGGAGGATGATTAGAATGGAGATCAAGAGGAATTTCTTCAGAGGGCGGTGAATCTGTGAAATTCATTACCATAGACAGCTGTGGAGGCCATGTAATTGGGTATTTTTAAAGCAGATTTTTTTTTTTTTAAACCCAACAATTTCCCAGTGGCTCCAACGTGGGGAAGACACATATTTGAAGTTTGATAAGTGAAGCTTTATAAACAAGACGCTGTGATATAGTCAGGTGGCCATTTGAAACTTGGCTGGGCGGTTTCGACGCATTTTGATAACGAAACGATGATAATCAGCTTCTGAGGCCGAACCCCTGGCAAAGATCTCATTGGAGCGATATTGACCAATTTCAAACAAAGCCTGGCCAGAAACAAGAGGCAGAAATCCCCCCCCCCCCCCCCCCCCCCTAAATGTTCACAGCCAGATGTTACTCATAGTAACACAAAGGTGTCATTACGGGCGTCACAGAAAGGTTGCCCTGGGGATCCCTGTTTAACGTGAGGATGTGGAGAGCAGCTTCAGGCTGCATCCTCTCCTCTCCGGGCAGGGGGAAGAAGGGGGAGAAAAGAAACAAGTTGTTTGGGGATTGGCGAATTGTAGATGCGGTGCTGCCGATGGTTGTAGCGACCTCGCATCGCCTGCTGCCGGGACGCGTCGCCCTGCGGTGCAGAGCATGTTAGTGGTGCGCTGTCTGCTGCACAGCGGCGCTCGCTGCGGCTGCCTGACCCTCTCCACAGCAGGCGCCAGGTGGAGCACGAACTCCACTGCCAGCAGGTACGTACCCTGCCAGTCCCACTGACCAATGCACCATTCACTTATACTCGTGTTGATGAATCATCCAGCGCTTGACTGTATGTACTCTGCTCGGCAGGAAGAGTGCAGTGGGCGAATGCCTGTTTCGCACCCTCAGGGTTGAAGCTTGTTTGCACCTGAAAATAGTTACAGTCTGAAGAAGGGTCTCCACTCCAAACTTCACCCATTCCTTCTATCCAGAGATGCTGTCTGTCCCGCGGAGTTACTCCAGCTTTTTGTGTCTATAATAGATACAGCACAACAAACTTTGTTTATGTTCACCACTGAGAGGAGCAGAATTAGGCCATTCGGCCCATCAAGTCTATACCATTCCATCATGGCTGATGTTTCTTTCCATCTCAACCCCATTCTCCTGCCTTCTCCCCATAACCCCTGACACATGTACTAATCATAGAAACATAGAAAATAGGTGCAGGAGGAGGCCATTCGGCCCTTCGAGCCAGCACCGCCATTCATTGCGATCATGGCTGATCGTCCCCAATCAATAACTCGTGCCTAATCAAGAATCTATCTATCTCTGCCTTAAATATATCCACTGACCTGGCCTTCACAGCTGCCAGTGGTAATTAATTCCTCAGATTCATCACCTTCTGACTAAAATTCCTCCTCATCACCTTCCTAAAGGTACGTCCTTTTATTCTGAGGCTATGGCCTCTGGTCCAAGACTATTCCACTAGAGGAAACATCCTCTCCACATCCACTCTATCCAGGCCTATTTGTTCATATTTACTCTGCAGTAAAGGTCCTGCCACTTTGTTGATGAGATCAACCTTTAATTTGTATAAAACTGTTATGGAATTAATAGCAGTGGGGTGACGATGCTTTTATCTAAGTAGCAATAGGTATATATAAATATAACTCAACCTACATGTCAATCACTGCAGGAGACCTGCCATATACAGTAACTCATTCATCTTGTGGCAAGTTAGTTCCCATCACAAGGAGGGAGATGCCAACACATTTGAACATAGTACACAGAAGCGTGTACCACAGGAACTGACCGTTCAACCCACAATGTCTGAGGTGAACATGATGCCACGACTGCCTCTTACCAGCCTGCACATGATCTATATCCCTCCATTCCATCCATAAGAATAAGGGGGTAGGCCTTTTAGGATTGAGATGAGGGAAAACGTTTTCATCCAGAGAGTTGTGAATCTGTGGAATTCTCTGCCACAGAAGGCAATGAAGGCCAATTTACTGGATGTTTTGAAGAGAGAGATTTAGCTCTTAGGGCAAAAGGAATCGAGGGTTATGGGGGGAAAGCAGGAACGCTGTACTGATATTAGATGATCAGCCATGATCATATTGAATGGCTGGTTGAAGGGCTGAATAGCCTCCTCCTGCACCTATTTTTCCTATGTGTCTATGTTCTCTATCCATGTGCCTATCCACAGCTCCATGCCTCAGCACTTGCCACTGACCAAATCAGATTAGAAATTGAACAGCTACAGTATGTCCTCACATTGAAGCTAAACTTAACAACTGCACCATGCAATGAGTGTGTAAATATTGATCTTTCGTGCTGTCAGATAGGAACAAAAGTAGCCCATTTAGTTGCCCGAGCCCATTCTGATATTCAGTACGATAGATCAGATTTTAGTTTAGAGATATAGCACGGAAACAGGCCTTTTGACCCACCTAGCCGGCACCGACCAGTGATCCCGGCAAACTTACACTATCCCACACACTAGGGACAATTTGCAATTATACCAAGCCAATTTATCTACAAACCTGAAAGTCTTTGGAATGTGGGTGGAAACCGAAGATCTTGGGGAAAACCCACAAGGTCAAGTGGAGAACATACAATCTCCATACAAACAGCACCGTGGTCAGGATCCAACCTGGGTCTCTGGTGCTGTAAGGCAGCAGCTATAATTCCAAAGCCAATAGATTCTTCCGAAGGTGGCAGGATGCTCAAAGTTCACCGGATGTTCTCTAACTAAGGCTTTGAATAGATTGAATAGCTTTCATTCATTATTTTCTGTGCTTATCTATTGGCTTTTTAATTCATGTAGGTGTAGCCTTCTGCCTCCAAAGGTCTGCATTGTTTATTGCTTTTCACCATGTAGAAAGTAATTGCATCTGATCTGTTGCTTTAGAGTCAAATTGTAAGCTTTGTTTTTTCCCCACAGTTTCACCGTTCCGTTACTGCTAATAAGTTATTGCATCCATGTATACTGCTTATAATATCAACCTTCTTCAGTCATTACCTAACTTGCCTATGTAGCCTTTCTATCTCTTCATCTAACTCAATCATTAAGGTCATGTCTATAAGTAATAGGAGCAGAATTAGGCCATTTGGCCCATCAGGTCTATTCCGCCAATCAATCATGGCTGATCTAGCTCTCCCACCTAACCCGATTCTCCCCATAACTCCTGACACCAAAATCCATATTACATAGATACCATAGTAGAACAAAATCTATGTTCAGCTTAGCAAAACTTCCCAAAGCATTTCATAGGAGAGTCATTAAATATAATATAATGCCAAGCTATATAAGAATATATTATTACCAAAGTTTCAGTCAATGAGGTAAGTTTTAAGGACATCACGATAGAGGTGTGATGAAGGGATAGGAAGATCCACATGAAGAATAATTACATGTATCATTAACAGTAAAGATAGACACAAAATACTGGAGTAACTCAGCGGGTCAGGCAGCATCCCTGGAGAAAAGGAATACGTGCTATTTCAGGTCTAGACCCTTCTTCAGACTGGAATAGAGTCTGAAGAAGGGTCTCGACCCAAAATGCCACCCGTTCCTTTTCTTCAGAGATGCTGCCTAACACATTGAGTTACTCCAGCATTTAGTGCCTATTCTTGGTGTAAACCAGCATCTGCAGTTCCTTCCTCCCTATCCTATAATCACCAGTTTCTGGTTTCAGGGATGGTGTAATTAAATTTGGTGATAATCAAGATGGTAGAATTGGACGAGGAAAGTTGAGGAGGGATTACAAAGAAACATAGAACATATAAAAATAAGTGCAGGAGTAGGCCATTCGGCCTTTCGAGCCAGCACCACCATTCAATATGATCAAGGTCCAAGGTCTTTTATTGTCATGTGTACCAATTAAGGTACAGGGATATTCGATTTACCACATAGCCATACTAAATAAAACCCAACAAGACACAACCACATAAACCTCCCACTGCCGACGATCAAAGCCCCCGCACGGGGTGATCAAAACCCCCGCATTGCGGCAGTCAAAGCTCCTGCGGCTTGGAGGTCCCGAAGTTGGTCCCTAACCAGGGACTGCGAGCTCCACAATGGTAAAGTCTCAGGCTCCCGCCGTTGGAGCTCCACATGTCGGTCTCCGGCAGAGGCCGCCAGCTCCTCGATGTTAGACCGCAGTGCGGACGGAGATATACGATACGGAAAGAAATCGCATCTCCGTTGAGGTAAGGGATTTAATAAAGTTTCCCTCACCCCCCACATAAAACAAGCTAAAGAACACTAAAACATACATATAACACATACTAGAAAACACAAAGAAGGAATGGACGAGACAGACTGTTGGCGAGGCGGCCATTGCTGGTGCCACCTGGTGGAGGGAATTTAAAATCAGTTCCTTCTCTTTTCCCCATATCCCTTGATTCCTTTAGCACTAAGAGCTAAATCCAACTCTCTCTTGAAAACATGCAGTGAATTGGCCTCCACTGCCTTCTGTAGCAGAGAATTCCACAGATTCACAGCTCCCAGGATGAAATTCTTTTCCTCATCTCAGTCCAAAATGGGCTACCCCTTATTCTTAAACCATGACCCCTGGTTCTGGACTACCCCAACATTGGGAACATTTTTCTTGCATTTAGTCTGTCCAATCCTTTAAGAATTTTATATGTTTCTATAAGATCCCCTCTCACCCTTGTAAATTCCAGTGAATACATGCACAGTCGACCACACCTGGAGTACCATGTACAGTTCTGGTCATTCAGCTATAGGAAGGATATCTTTAATTTGGAAAAGGTTCAGAAGTGATTCACCAGAATGTTACCTGGGCTTGTGAGTGAGTTATCGGGAGAGGTTGGATCGGCTTGGACTTTTTTTTCTTTGGATTGTAGGAGGCAGAGGAGTGACCTTATTGAGGTGTAATAGATTATGAGGGGCATGGATAAAGTGAATGCTCACAGTTTTTTTCCTGTTGTAGAGGGTTCTAAAGCTCGAGAGCATAGGCTTATGCTGAAGAGAGTTATTTAAGAGGGGTCTCAGGGCCTACCTCTGTGGATCCGGAATCAGCTGCCAGAGGAAGCTATAGAAGCATGTGTAGGAAGGAACTACAGATGTTTGTTTACTCCGAAGATAGACACAAAATGCTGGAGTAACTCAGCGGGTCAGGCAGCATCTCTAGAGAAAAGGAATAGGTGACAATTTAGGTTGAGACCTTTCTTCAGACTGACATTCAGGGGAGAGGGAAACTCAAGGCATGAAAAGGTTTAGATCAAATCAGAGCCGGTACCGACGACCAAGGAATGGTGGAGCCCACAATAGTCTATTGTTGGTTGTGGAAGAGGTGATAATGAAGCGATATATGGATGCAAACAATCACAATCACAATAATACTTTATTAGCCAAGTATGTTTTGCAACATACGAGGAATTTCATTTCCCAAGTCAGTCATACAAATAAAAAAGCAATGGTACACACAAAATACATTTTAACATAAACATCCATCACAGAGCCTCCTCCGCATTCCTCACTGTGATGGACGGCGAAAAAAAGTTCAAATCTCTTCCCTTGGAAGTGGAATTAACAAGACAACTAGGGGAGGGGAGAGGCAGAGAGAGAGGGAATGCATGGGTTACTTGAAATTAGAGAAATCAACATTCATCGCACCGAGTTGAAAGCTGCCCAACGCAAAATATGAGGTGCTGTTGTTCCAATTTGCACGTGGCCTCACTCTGACAATAGAGGAGGCCCATGACAGAAAGGTTGGTATAGGAATGGAAAGGGGAGTTAAAATGTTTGGCAACCAAGAAATTGTGTAGGCCATGGTGGACTGAGGGTGTTTCTATCAGATTGGATAGAAGGTGTTTGAAGGACAATGGCCAAATGCTGGCAAATAGGCTTAGCCCAATCTGCTAAAATGGTCGGCATGGGCAAGTTTCCATGTTGTACAGCTCTACACTCTACTCCATGATTCAGTCCCGATGGTTTCCTGATACTCACAACCTGTTCCTTTCTCTTCAGGAATATATTATCTGCGGTGTTTGTTCCAAGGTTACAGTTTGGTGCCCACTATGCAAGTGAGAGAGAAAAGGTGAGTCAGATCATCGAACATTTGCGAGCTTATATTACATTGTAATAATTTTTAATCCTGATGATTCATCTGATGATTAAAATGTTCAATTAGTTATTAAATCTGGATCCAACAGTATGTTGTTTTGTGTATATTTTGTTTTATGACTGTTGGCAGATCAATTTCCCTCCTGGGATAAATAAAGTTCTATCATATAGTATCATGTTGTATCGTATCGTATAACCTTGATGATATCCTTCTGGTCAATATAACTCCTTATCCTCATTCATAATTTCCTTAGGTCTCCCCATCATGTCCACAATATGTTTATAATTGTGTCCTGACCCATGAACATGGAGTCATGGACCACTAACCCTAAACCACTTGAAATGCCACCTCCTGCCCATTAGCATCCTGGTTACATTGTCTGCCATCCCCCCCCTAAAGTTGCAGATTTGCAACTCCCCTTTATGCTTTAATGTTATTAATATTTTAGGAATTCAAATATACTATATGTTTCCTGTAAGAAAGCCTTAAACCATTTAATTCACCAGAAGAAGGTCCCAATCCGAATTGTTGTCTGTCCATTCCTTCCACAGACCGGCTGAGTTTGGCCAGCAGCTTGCTTTTTTGTTCAAAATTCCAGCATGTGCAGCTCCTTGTGTAACTGTTTTCCTTTGCGGGGTCCCTCTTCTCGTGGTGCTTTGCATTTATCTAAACATCTGCAGTTTTTGGCAAGTTATTTTTGAAGTCCGCTAAATTCATCAATTTGATGTTGGTAATGTTGAGGATGATAAGAACAACCTGTTTCCCTTTTCATGTCGAAGGTAGACAAAAATGCTGGAGAAACTCAGCGGGTGCAGCAGACAAAGATGTGTTTTCATGTCTATATCAAATACAGTTTCTTAGCTAAATCACTTGTGCTGTGCTGTATTATTCAGGGCAATTTTTTAATGCACTACCTTGAATCTATTGCCAGCTTAATAATAAGGAGTGTTGAGCTTCAGGCTTCTTCGTCTTTCATGTCCATCTTCCATGTTTCAAATGTTAACAACGCTGTTATCGTCCGTCCTGAAAAGGACGCAAGCTTCAGGCGACAATCAGTGGGAGCCATCACTTGTTGCAATAGATGATGGTGGCAGCAGAATTCGCTTGTGATACTTCCAGTTTCCAGCCCCGCGACGTGGATGCTTCTGCTATGGGGCCAGCTTCAGGCTAGAATTATCTGAGCGTCTCCAGGTTTCTTTGTTTGCGACTTAAAGAATCAGTTCCATAATTGAACTGATCTCCCGGATCAGAATAAGGAAGGATTCAACTCATTGTACTGCCTTGTCCCCTCTGAATTTCTTTGGGGTAACGCAGTGGAGATTGGGAGTTTCACAAGAATGTGGACTCAGCTCTGTTGGAACCAACAAGGAGTCATGAATGTGAGCTCAATCCTACTGGGACAATCACTGTATCATAAATGTGGACTCAGTCCTATCAGTGAGTCATCAGTTCAGTTTGGAATAACCAGTGAGTTACTGGCATGAATTCATCTATGAGGGAACCATTGGTGATTCATGAAAATGAGGACAGTCCTTTGGTGAGTGATGAGCATGAGCTCAGCTAAGTAGGTGAAATCAATGTATCACCTATGTTGCTGTAAAACCTCTGGGGCAGCTGAACTTTGGAATGTGGAAGTCTACAACATGTGGTTGTGGATAGAAACTTCCGCTGAAAGACCAGAAAACATTAAGGATGATAAGCTGCAAGGAGTTTAATCAGAAGGTGGTGAATCTGTGGAATTCTTTGCCACAGAAGGCTGTGGAAGCCGTCAATGGATATTTTTAAGGCAGAGATAGATTCTTGATTCATCAGGTATCAGAGGTTATGGAGGGAAGGCAGGAGAACGGGGTTAGGAGGGAGAGATGGATCAGCCACGATTGAATGGCGGTTTAGACGATGGGCTGAATGGCCTAATTCTACTCCTATTCCTTACGATCTTATGATTTGACAACAAGAATTATTCTGCCAATGAATGGACGATGATGGAGAGGGTCCTTTGCAATTGAAGATTTAGTTTTTTAGTTTAATTTATTGTCACGCATATCGAGGTACAATCTAACCAGTCGGTAGAAAGACAATACATGATTACAATCGAGACATTTACAGTGTACAGATACATGATAAGTGAATAATGTTTAGTGCAAGGTAAAGTCAGTAAAGTCCGATCAAAGATCGTCCAAGGGTCATTAATGAGGTAGATAGTAGGTGATAGTTGCCTGATAAGAGTTGGGAAGAAACTGTCTCTGAATCTGGAAGTGTGCATTTTCACACTGCTACTCCTTTTGGCTGTGGAGGCCAGTTTAATGTTAAGGCAGTGATTGACAGATTCTTGATGAGTAATGGGTGTCAGGGATCATGGGGAGACGGCAGGAGAATGAGGTTGAGGGGGAAAGATGGATCAGCAAATGGTGGAGTAGACTTGATGGGCCGAATGGCCTAATTCTGCTTCTAGAACCTATGAACTTATGTGTAGCAACATCTCGCACCTGATGGCAGATTTTTCTCCAAGATGGACATCGCTCCCACAATCCCAGTTTCAATTTCACCTTGTCTGAACACCCTAGCCAGTGGAGATGCAACTCGTTTAAACCATATTCCAATGGGAAGTCAAGGGCAGAAAGGGTTATTTGAACCAGTTCCTTTTTAAAAAGCATCTTTTCTCTTCATATTAATTACAAACAAGATTGTTGTAGGTTCTAGCTCATTGAAGTGCTGGAGGTGCTTTAGTCATTGCTCACTGGAAGACCAGCCAGTGGTAACACTGCATGAAAAATTGGTGTAAATCAAAGGACAAAGTAGAGAAACTCTTTGTGTGCATGTCTGCTATAAAGAATTAGACTGAGATTGCACCAAACCACTTCGCATGGAACCTACAGAGCCCATTATTAAATGTTTCTTCAATAAAGGTTGAAATGAAATCTAGCTTCCACATTGGACATGTTTAATGTACTACTCCAATCAATTAGGAAATAATAGGTATGAAGCAAAAAATTAGCAATCACAATTTACAAATGATAATATAAATGAGTAATAGGAAGAATATCTGGTTAATTCTAGATCTAAAATCTTTTAAAATAACATATTCATTATTATATACTGAAGAAAATTTACTACGCAGCTATATAGCTTCTTCAAGAACTATACAAAATGTATCATTGATATCTTCCTCTGCAGGAGTCATTATCCTTTGGTGTGAACATTTTTAAGGGGAAAGTTATCACCGAACAGGTTTTTCCATATCCAAGAGGTGAGCTGCTTAGTTATAGCGGGAAAGAAAGCATCTTTATGTATTTGTTTTTATTATTCCGCCAACATATGAACTTGTGCAGTTTGAAACAAAAGGTGGCACACTCGCTGAAAACTGCCAGTCATACTATCTTGAGAAGGTGAAATATATATTTAGCGCTCAGTATTTAAATTCATGGGATTTCCAGTTGGGGTAAAGACCTCATCCTGAAAAGTGGAGCTAGACGCGGGGTAAGCCCTTTCTTGATCAACACTGACCCCATGGAGGAAATGTACTCCTTGTGTTCTATAATTCAATGTTTACAATTCTCTCAGTACCACCACCCACTGAAAGAGTGGGGTCCAGAATTGTTTGCAGTAGTTATACGGTATGGCTTAACCAATGCTTTTGGTATAGACTCTTGTATCTCAAGTTATTGAATCATATCATTATACTGCACAGAAATAGGCCATTCAGCCCAACTTGTCCTACCAGCCGGGGCACATTCCAGAGCTTGCCCCATGTACCTGTATTTGGCTCATATCTCTCTAAATCTATCCTATCCACGAACCTCTCCAAATGTTTTTTAAACATTGCACTTGTACCCACCTCTATCACTTTCCTCTATTCCATACACCGAGCACCCTTTGTGTGAAAGACCAACCTCTCAGGTGGCCTTTCAATATTTCCCTTGTCACCTTAAACCTATGCCCTCTAGTTTTACACTACTCTGGTACAAAGAGCATCCATATTATCAATGTTTTTTACAACTTCATAAACTTCTATGAGGTCACCCTTCAGTCTCCTTTACTCCAGAGAAAGTAGCCTCCACCTACCCAAACACTCCTTACAACTCAAGCTTTGCAGTCTTGGCAACATCTTCATGAATTGTGTAGTGACCAGAATTGCACACATTATTCCAGCTGTGGCCTCACCAAAGCCCCACTCATAAAGTAGTCTGTGGCCAAACTTTTGCATTCAATACTCCATCCAATGAAGGCAATTGTGCTATTTAACACCTTTATGATCTTGTCTACCTGCGTCACCATTTTCAGGGAATTATATATTAGGTCTCTCTGTGTTACAACAGTCCGCACAGCCTTGCTATTTATCGTGCGTGCCCTACCCGAATGCAACTTTTCAAACTGCATCACTTCACATGTGTCTGAGTTAAATTCCATCTGCCGTTCCTTTGCCCACTATCCTGGTTGATGTAGACCCTGTTGTCACCTTACACAACTTTCATCACTGTCCATCACATCACCAAATTTGGTGTCATTGGTAAACTTACTAATCACATCACTTACATTCTTTAGTTTAGTTTAGTTTTGGGATACAGTGTGGAAACAGGCCCTTCGGATCACTGGGTCCGCACTGACCAGCGATCCCCGCACATTAACACTATCCTACACACTAGGGACAAACTACACTTATACCAAGCCAATTTACCAACAAACATGTACATCTTTGGAGTGTGGGAGGAAACCGAAGATCTCAGAGAAAACCCAAACTGTAACGGGGAGAATGTACAAACTCCATACAGACAGCACCTGTAGTCGGGATCGAACCCGGGTCTCCAGCACTGCAAGCGTTGTAAGGCAGCAACTCTACCGCTGCGCCACTGTACCACCCCTGCTCTTGTTCTAATCATTAATATATATTACCGGCAATAAGGGATCCAGCATCAATCCCTGCAGAACTCCACTGCTTACAGGCCTCTAATTTGAAAAATAACTCTCCACATAGGAGTAACATCACCTGTCCATGGTATCCAGAGATGCTGCCTGACGCGTTGAGTTACTCCAGCACTTTGTGTCTTTTTTTGTGCACCAGCATCTGCAGTTCCTTGTTTCTACTGCTTATTAATACCTCTATTTACTTTTTCGCACTTATCTCTTTTGTTTAGGACCTTCAAGTTGATTTATGTAGTGAGAATCACAAATGTAAACCCACACGCTGCACGAAAGACACTATTTTCTTTATCATTCTGATTTTTGAAGAATATAGCAAGCTTTTCATGAGCATCAGTTATGGTGCAGTACATATTCTTCACTGGCCATGTGATTCAGCAGGCAGGAAACCAGGAAAATATTCCTGTCAGCATGTTTACTGTGCAAAGAAAAGAGTGATAAACATTTCAAGTGTTGTGCTTGTTCTGGGATGTTCAGGGTCATTGCGGTAATGTGTCTTGCCAAATACCAAAAGTCATGCTGATTCCTGAACATAGTCTTACTCTGTTTACACATGTCTTATTTACAGAAGGCTGTGGAGGACAATTTTAAGACAGAGATAGATAGATTCTTGATTAGGTTGTCAGGGGTTATGGGGAGAAGGCAGGAGATTGGGGTTGAGAAGGAGAGATAGATCAACCATGATTGAATGATGGAGTAGATGTGATGAGCCGAATGGCCTAATTCTGCTCCTATCACATGAACTTATGAAAATTGCATATGATTTTGGACCTCAGAAATCTCAAGTTTTATCCAGTTTTGAAATAATTACACAATTCCATCAAAGTTCATAGCACAACATACAAAAATGAAACAACATTTGCACATAACAAACTACTTGTTAACATATATTTATCCCAATATGTTATATTTTGTTTTTATGTGATTTTTTTCTCCCTTGTCCATTGTATACATCATGTAGCTCCTTGATTTCCCATTGGCCAAGCAAGCTGCATTAATAAGAAGATATTTGTAATATTGCTGCAGCTGCAGAATACTGGTCGGCGCGGACCGGGTATGAAGGGCTGTTTCCGCGCTGTATCTCTAAACTAAACTAAACAGTCTACACAGTCTGTGGGGGTGGAGGGAATGTTTTGCAAACAGTAGCAGATGAAGGGAGCAGGAGATACAGATCCTTGGGGCCACTGTCACACTAGCTTACACTTGATAGTGATGCCAAGGACAAGCACATTGAGGAGAAAGGCAAAAGGTGAAGAATATATTCCCAAGGGTTCCAGGAATTGTGACTGAAATGATAAAAAATGATTTCTGGTGATAATAGACAATAGACAATAGGTGCAGGAGTAGGCCATATGGCCATTCAATGTGATCATGGCTGATCACCCACCATCAGTACCCCGTTCTTGCCTTCTCCCCATATCCCCTGACTCTGTTATCTTCAAGAGCCCTACCTCGTTCTCTCTCTTGAAAGTTTCCAGAGAACTGGCCTCCACTGCCCTCTGAGGCAGAGAATTCCACAGACTCACAACTCTCTGTGTGAAAAAGTGTTTCCTCATCTCCGTTCTAAATGGCTTACCCCCTATTCTTAAACTGTGGCCCCTGGTTCTGGATTCCCTCAACATTGTGAACATGTTTCCTGCCTCTAGCGTGTCCAAACCCTTAATAATCTTATATGTTTCAAAAAGATCCCCTCTCATCTTTCTAAATTCAAGAGTATACAAGAAGAGCCGCTCCAATCTCTCAGCATATGACAGTTCCGCCATTCCGGGAATTAACCTTGTGAACCTACGCTGCGCTCCCTCAATAGCAAGTATGTCCTTCCTCAAATTTCTAGACCAAAACTGCACACAATACTCCAGGTGTGATCTCACTAGGGATCTCAACTGCAGAAGGACCTCTATACTCCTCTTGTTATGAAGGCCGACATGCCATTCTCTTTCTTCACAGTACCTGCATGCTTACTTTCATTGACTGATGAACAAGGATCCCCAGATGCCATTGTACATCCCCTTTTCCCAACTTGACACCATTTAGATAATAATCTTCCTTCCTGTTTTTGCTGCCAAACTGGATAACCTCGCATTTATCCACATTAAACTGCATCTTCCATGCATCTGCCCACTCACCCCACCTGTCCAAATCACCCTGCATTCTCATAGCATCCTCTTCACAGTTCACACTGCCACCCAGCTTTATGTCATCTGCAAATTTGCTAATGTTACTTGTTATCCCTTCATCAAAATCATTAATATATATTGTAAACAGCTGTGGTCCCAGCACCGAGCCTTGCGGTACCCCACCACTCACTGCCTGCCATTCTGAAAGGGACCCGTTAATCCCTACTCTTTGTTTCCTGTCTGCCAAGCAATTTTCTATCCATGTCAGTACCCTACCCCCAATACCATGTGCTCTAATTTTGCCCACTAATCTCCTATGTGGGACCTTATCAAATGCTTTCTGAAAGTCCTGTGCACTACATCCACTGGTTCTCCCTTGTCCATTTTTCTAGCTACATCCTCAAAAAAATCAAGAAGATTAGTCAAGCATGATTTCCCCTTCGTAAATCCATGCTGACTCGGACCGATCCTGCTGCTGCTATCCAAATGTGCTGCTATTTCATCTTTTATGATTGACTCCAGCATCTTCCCCACCACCGATGTCAGGCTCACTGGTCTATAATTCCCTGTTTTCTTTTTCCCGCCTTTCTTAAATGTGGGATAACATTAGCTACCCTCCAATCCACAGGAACTGATCCTGAATCTATAGAACAATGATCACCAATGCGTCCACAATTTCTAGAGCCACCTCCTCGGTACCCTGGGATGCAGACCATCAGGCCTGCGTATGCTGCGTATCCCTGCGTTGTTTATCATCAGGAATTTAATATTGGAAAATAATTAATAAATCCTCCAGCATGTTTTTAAATGTAAAGTTAAATCTGAACAGTATTGAGTGTTTTGTGTAATTATGTATATTTTTCTGTATTTGAGAATTCAAATCAAAGACCAATTATGTGTTGTCCCTTCATGCAGTTCTCAGCAGTGAGCAGTCACAGTTTCTCCAGGAGATCATGAACCCAATCTCCAAGTTTTTCTTGGCAAGTAATACAATGCTGTTTTTCTTTTTTGTTCCTTATTATTGCAACCATTTCTTTCTAATCACTTCAGTGCACTGTAATTAGGCTGATCAATTATGCCAAAATATGAATAGAACTGCCTTTGATATCATGGTATGTAGAAAAACAAAATGTTGCTTTTCCTCTACATTCTCATCAACCATTGATTAAATGAGTCATGTGAACTTTATTTGATCCCCATTCCGATCTAAATCAATATAGCTGGGTGAAGGGGAGGGGGGTAACTAATTTTTGTATCAATGGGCTAGAGGTGGTGATAATCTTTTGACTCATTTGTGAAGCCCAGGTTAGAAATGTGCAACTGTTGATGGCTTGCAAAAATAATGTTGGCTCCGCAGTTGAAATCTAGCAAGCACTCGTTGCCAAGGCTTACCGTAAATAGATAAAGATAACATGAAAAGCAAAACAAAGGACTTTGCTGCTGTGACGTTGATTTAGACTGGCATGTTTCATTCTAGGAGGTAAATGATGCTGGTGAGAATGATAAACTGGAGAAGGTGGAAGATAAGACGATGGAAGGACTGAAGGAATTGGGAGCTTTTGGGCTGCAAATTCCTATAGAACATGGTGGAATGGGACTCACCAACACTCAGGTAATAAATCTTTGACTGTGGGTGCATGAGTTTCCTCTTTGTGCAGAGCAATGGAGAGAATTATCGTGGCTACTTCGGCTGGTTCAGTAGCTTCTGTAAAGGTTAACCTGACATTGCCTTCAACTTTGAACTGATCAGGTAACAATTAGTAATATATTATCATCTCATTCTTGTACCAAAGGATCGTAAATCAATTACATTATTGGAGTTAGGCAACGTTTCGGGCCGAAAACCCTTCTTCAGACAGTCTGAAGAAGGGTTTCGGCCCGAAACGTTGCCTATTTCCTTCGCTCCATAGATGCTGCTGCACCCGCTGAGTTTCTCCAGCTGTTTTGTGTACCTTCGATTCTCCAGCATCTGCAGTTCCTTCTTAAACATTATTGGAGTTCTTCAGCTAATGTCTTGTTCATCTCTGATTACTCAGATTGCTCTTCTTCAGTTCCTTTTTGGTTTACAATACAAATTGTGCCTATATTTAGATCTTATTTTTGGTGTGCGCTAGATTTTGAGGTAGTGTGCTTGCTTATGCTCCTGATTCATGGCCTTAAGGTTCTCCATTTAGTGCAGTTATCATTAATTGTGTCGGACATCTCTCTGTTCACAGAGGAACATGTAAACAAGACTGTCGACTGTTTGCTTAGGATCCAAAATGGAAACTCAACCTTTCCTTACCCCCTGCATACTTTGGGTTTGGACCTTTCCTCAGACCAGGTCTGAAGTCTGAAGAAGGGTCTCGGCCTGAAACGTCACCCATTCCTTCTCTCCACAGATGCTGCCTGTACCGCTGAGTTACTCCAGCTTTTTGTGTCTATGTTCTGTCCATTCCCTCCGCAGATGCTGCCTAATCTGCTATCTTCCAGCACTTTGTGTTTTGCTGAAGATTCCAGTATCTGCAGTTTCTTGGGCTGGAATTTCTACTCCCATTAATTAATTATATATTTTAATTTTCTTGTTTTAATGAAATTCATCTAGCAAATCTTTCTCTTACAGTATGGTCGACTGGTGGAGATTGTTGGCCTTCATGACCTTGGAGTGGGTATAACTCTTGGAGCTCATCAATCCATTGGCTTCAAAGGAATCCTATTGTTTGGTACTGATAAGCAGAAAGAGAAATACTTGCCTGATCTTGCAACAGGTGGGTTGGAATAGTTTTATTTGGAATTCCAAGGGGTGTGCGTAATATCTGTTGTTTACAATTAGATATGACATTCATTTTATCTCCTGCTAGGTCAAATAAGTTAGATGACAACGTAGGAATTTCATACAAAGGGGTGGTGGGTGTATGGAACAAGCTGCCAGAGGAGGTAGTTGAGACAGGGACTATCCCAACATTTAAGAAACAGTTAGACAGGGACATAGATAGGACAGGTTTGGAGGAATATGGGCCAAACATGGGCAGGTGGGACTAATGTAGCTGGGACATGTTGGCCGGTGTGGGCAAGATGAGCTGAAGGGCCTGTGTCCACGGTTTATCATTCTATGACTATGACTTTATTTATTCTTATGATTATTTAAAAGGCAGGTTCCAATATATATTCTGAAAGGTGCAGAATTCATTGGTTTCAGCCATTGTTTATCCTTGCAGTTGTCGCATTGAATTTTAACTTTGAATATATTATAAGCAGAAAGATTTAATCTTTCATAATTGCCGTTTCAATAATATTCCTTGAAGAACCCAAACTACAGAATAAAGATATAATAGTTATGTAGTTTTAGATATTTCGTTTTACTTTGAGGGAACCCCCGTTCGTTACGGAGCTGGAGCTGCCTTCTGTGAGGGAATTCCCGTTCCAGCGCAGGTCCGCAGAAACAGCAAGTACAGTACCTGGAAACAAAGGGGAAGCCTCCATTGTGTCCGGAAACGTGGCTGACGGGCAGGACTCCAGGTCGGAATGAAGCACAGGGGACTTCAGCCCCCTCTCCCTACTATCCTACTGGTCAACGTACAGTCCCTTGAAAATAAAGTGGAGGACTTAAGGGCAAGACTGCTTTATCAAAGGGAGCTGAGGGAATGCTCTGTGTTCTGTTTCACAGAGACATGGCTCACCCCTAGCTCTCCAGACTCAGCGGTCCAGCCTGAAGGGTTCTCCATCCACCGTATGGACCGTACACTGGCATCTGGGAAAGGGAGAGGAGGGGGCGTCTGCCTCATGGTCAACTCTGCGTGGTGCTCAGACGTGGCAGTCCTGTCCAACTCCTGCTCTCCACACCTCGAACATCTGGCGGTGAAGTGCCGTCCCTTCTACATCCCAAGAGAATTCACCTCCATCATCCTGACCGCGGTCTACATCCCACCCCAGACAGACGTCCGTCTGGCATTGGAGGAGCTGCGCGCCATGGTCAACAAACACCAGACGTCGTACCCCGAGGCATTTACCACCATTGCTGGGGACTTCAATAAGGCAAACCTAAAGAAATCACTCCCTAACTTCCACCAACTTGTCTCCTGCTGCACCAGAGGACCTAACACCCTCGACCACTGCTACACCACCATCAAGAATGCCTATCGTTCTATCCCTCACCCTCACTTCGGTAAGTCCGACCATACCGCGGTGCTGCTTCTTCCTGCCTACAGGCAGCAATTGAAGAGCGCACCCCCAGAAGTGAGGACAGCTGGTCGGGGGGGTGGTGCAGAAGAACAAGCAGACTGTTTGGAGTCTGTAGACTGGGCAATGTTCAAGGACTCGGCAACGGACTTGAACGAATACGCCACAGTCGTTACAGACTTCATAAAGAAATGTGTGGAGGACTGCATCCCTACAAAACCTTCCGAGTGTTTCCCAATCAGAAACCTTGGATGAACTTTGAGATCCGCACTCTTCTGAAGTCCAGACACAGGGCATTCACTTCCACTGATACAGTGGCCTACATGAAGTCCAGATACGACCTTGGTAAGGCCATCAAAAAGGCCAAAAGGGACTTCTGCTCCAAACTGGAGGATGACAGATGTTCGGCAGCTGTGGCGGGGCCTGAATGCAATCACCTCCTACAAGGCGAAACCAGGAGGCAGCTCGAATGTCGGTGAAACATCACTCCCTGACGAGCTCAATGCGTTTTACGCACGCTTTGACAGGGAGAATACTGATGTGCCTTCCCGATCCCCCATTCGCTGTGATGGCATTTCAGTCTCAGTCACAGAGGCCGACGTCAGGAAATCCTTCAGAGGGGTGAACCCCCGAAAAGCACCTGGACCTGATGGTATACCCGGTCGTGTTCTAAAAACCTGTGCGGA
Source organism: Leucoraja erinaceus (assembly GCF_028641065.1). Lineage (NCBI taxonomy): Eukaryota > Metazoa > Chordata > Chondrichthyes > Rajiformes > Rajidae > Leucoraja > Leucoraja erinaceus. The sequence goes on from NC_073390.1 coordinate 11,001,469, forward strand.
CCAACTGGCGGGAGTTTTTACGGACATTTTCAACCTCTCACTTCTGAGGTCTGAGGTCCCCACCTGCTTTAAAAGGGCATCAATTATACCAGTGCCCAAGAAGAGTAAGGTGACGTGCCTCAATGACTATCGACCAGTGGCACTAACGCCGGTGGTGATGAAGTGCTTTGAGAGGTTGATCATGGAGCAAATCAACTCCTACCTCGACAAAAACCTGGACCCACTGCAGTTCGCTTACCGCCACAACAGATCAACGGTGGATGCGATCTCGCTGGCCCTCCACTCCGCACTGGGCCACTTGGACAACAAAAACTCATATGTCAGGCTGTTATTCATCGATTACAGCTCGGCATTTAACACAATCATCCCCTCCAAGCTGGTTACCAAACTCGCAGAACTGGGTCTCTGTGCATCCCTCTGCAACTGGATCCTCCACTTCCTCGTCCACAGACCACAGTCTGTTCGTATTGGTGGAAATGTGTCAGCCTCGATAACAATCAGCACGGGAGCACCTCAAGGCTGCGTGCTCAACCCCCTGCTGTACTCACTCTATACCCATGACTGCGTAGCCAACCACAGTGCGAACTCCATCATCAAGTTCGCTGATGACACCACTGTTGTGGGGCGTATCACTGATGGGGATGAGTCAGAGTATAGAAGAGAAATCGAGCAACTGTCCATATGGTGCCAGCGCAATAACCTGGCCCTCAACACCAGCAAAACCAAGGAACTGATTGTGGACTTTGGAAGGAGTAGGATGGGGACCCACAGTCCCGTTTATATCAACGGATCGATGGTTGAAAGGGTCAAGAGCTTCAAATTCCTCGGCGTGCACATCTCTGAAGATCTTTCCTGGTCCGAGAACACTAATCCAATCATCAGGAAAGCTCATCAGTGCCTCTACTTCCTGAGAAGATTACGGAGAGTCGGTTTGTCAAGGAAGACTCTCTCTAACTTCTACAGGTGCACAGTAGAGAGCATGCTGACCGGTTGCATCGTGGCTTGGTTCGGCAATTTGAGCGCCCTGGAGAGGAAAAGACTACAAAAAGGCGTAAACACTGCCCAGTCCATCATCGGCTCTGACCTCCCTTCCATCGAAGGGATTTATCGCAGTCGCTGCCTCAAAAAGGCTGGCAGTATCATCAAAGAGCCACACCATCCTGGCCACACACTCATCTCCCTGCTACCTTCAGGTAGAATGTACAGGAGCCTGAAGACTGCAACAACCAGGTTCAGGAATAGCTACTTCCCCACAGCCATCAGGCTATTAAACCTGGCTTGGACAAAACTCTGATTATTAATAACCATTTTCTGTTATTTGCACTTTACCAGTTTATTTATTCATGTGTGTATATATTTATATCATGGTATATGGACACACTTATCTGTTTTGTAGTAAATGCCTACTATGTTCTATGTGCTGAAGCAAAGCAAGAATTTCATTGTCCTATACAGGGACACATGACAATAAACTCACTGACTTGAACTTGAACTTGAACTTGAACTTGGATCTGACTTTATTGATAAGTCCTTACACAGTGCTGAGTTAATTGTTGTCACTGGGATTTTATACATTGGAGTGGTTTACCTAAGAGAAATAAATAATCTGTTAGTAAATTCACACTTTAAGATGGAGGTGGCAGTGGACGGAGGTAAGTTTTGGTGCCTGTGAGTGGGCTGGGGGCTCTGCCTCTACTCCATTGGAGATGATCTGGGTGTTCTGAGGTCGGCTGCGGAGACACTTGGGGCACGGAGGCTGAGCTTGGCTGTGTGCAGTGAAGGGCCGCGCACTCGTGGATCGATGTGTCCAGAATGATGTGTTGGTGGAGTAAGCCATTGGAGGCCCTGCCACAGCCTAGGGCTCCATTGAATAAGTGAGTTCGGTATCTCGATAAACGCAAGGAATCATGGGACTTGTCATAGGTCATTTGGGATTTTTAAAAAAGCGAATGCAGCACTGTGTAAACTGAGTACATTTTCGGTCTTAGTTTTCGTCTTCTTTGAATCTTATATTGGTTATGGCTGACCCAAATTACCACGATATGACACTGGATGATTTTCTGTGATGGAAAGTCGAAGCTTTGAAGCATTTTTTAACGGCAGGGGGTTGAAAAAGACGGGACGAAAAGACAAACTCGCTGCTCTTGCTTACTTCTAAACATATACATGTAACGTAATGGCTAATGCACACTGAAACAATGGTTGATAAATGTTTACATTGAATGAAAATAATTAAGAGTTGTATGAACTTCTGTATAGATCCGTGAGAAACAACATTGTCAGCCCAAGGCGCAGCTTCATCAACACGAGTACCATTGCATCCTTGATGCTGAGTTTGATCTGGGTCCAGAATTCTTTTGTGATTGTTTAAATGTTCTTGGTACTTTAGTACTGGGCAATTTTGTTCTTCCCCTCCCAATATCGCATTTTCATTGCTTTATGCTTCACATACTCGCATGGGTTGTCTAAGTCTTCCTTTGAAGAAAGCCCCGTTAATCTTCATGTTTTTGGTAGTCTTGGTCTTGCTACAAAAATGTTTTTTAGCTGCAGCATTCTTCAGTTTTAGTTTCAATTCTTCTACCTTGCCTTCCAACATTTCAACTTTGTCAGTCATTTTGTTGATGTCCTGTTTTTGGATGCATCCCATGCAATTACAGTTCACTTGACAGCTGCATTCGTACACATAAGCATGATCTACAGCAAAAGCCTTGTAAACGCTTGTTGTCTGGTTCATTGTCAACATGTTGGTCAACGTTGGTTTGCGTTGCTGTCACTGACTTTCTTCTTCACACACTTACTTACTACATCAACTTATTCAGGCGATACGTGCTGCTCCCACAGCCCAAAATTGCACAAATGGCTTTGCCCTGTAACATATGAAACAAAATAAATAACAAAGTCAATCATATGTTAATTCAAATAGAGTTCTGTAAGCATGTCCATTACATACAAGTTACAATGCAAAAGAAAATGTTGCAAGTATTTTGAACTAATTTATACAACCATAAGATTATAACAGAAAATTGGAATGTCAAATACTGAATAAAATTATCCAATGTAATGGGAATCAGAAGAGACATGATTAGTCAGGAGGCTCGTGACAAAGTTTTGTACTACACAATTACACTACCCTGCTACAGAAGTCAACAAACATGTATACAGCCCGTGGCCGTGGACTAGTATAGTTAAGGGCCTGTCCCACTTAGGCTATTTTTAGGCGACTTCCGGCGACTGTCATAGTCGTAGCAGGTCGCAGAAAAACCGGCAACTGGAACCCCCTTCGACATAAAATTTGAAATAGAATAATTACTTTAACAACAAAAAAATAATAAGTCGCACCGGTGACAACCTACGCCACCTGGCGAAATCTACTACAGCACCGACGTCAGGAGAAGTCAAGTTAAGCTCATTGGCATCAAACCCACTGTCGCCGACTGTCTCCGACCATTTTTCAACATGTTGAAAATCCAGTGGTGACCAGAAAGACGCTACGACTCTTTGGGTGACGGAAGATACTTCTCACGACCATACAGGCAATACCCTGGCGACCATGTGGCAACAGCCTAAAAAATAGTCTTAAGTGGGACAAGCCCTTAAAGAGGTGAAAACCCCACAAACACTTTTCATATTATATGTTGATAGTTTTAAAAATCATACATACATTTCAGTTCATTCTCCCCCACCTCCAAATCAAAAACAATAAAAAATAGTAAGATTAAACGAGAACTTACCAGTTTGAAGTTTGATCTGTATTTTATGAGGAGTTACGATGAGGGATTACGTGAAGAAGCCCGTCCCAGGACGCGTTGCGGCATAACTTCAAAGCAGCGGTGTGGAATCACAGACAGACACGTATTTGAAGTAACATAGTGAAGAATAAAGAGACATCAATTATCAGTTTGATCCATGTAATGAGGGTGGGAGCGGAGGGCACGTAATCCCTCATCGTAACTCCTCATAAAATACAGATCAAACTTCAAACTGGTAAGTTCTCGTTTAATCTTACTATTTTACTTCGGAGTCACGTGAGTGATTCCGTGAAGATTTCAAAGCTCTGTGATTTCAAACCGTGTAACAGTTTATATCACTCGCTGCCGAAGCCTTTGAGGGAGGAAGCGTGTTATCATAATCAACCAATGATTCTGTTTATAGAAAAACCCAATGGTATTTTACAATAACACTGAAGAATTTTTAAAATGCTCCCCTTGGCTAAATTGAATATTTGCAGATTGGAATCTTTCCTGCAAATGAAAAACAGGTTTTGTCAACAGTTTATAATAAATTATTTCTCTCTGAACGTTTTACCCCCACTATTCTGCTGGAGCCAGGATGTGGTTTATAGGTACGTCCATTCTTTTGCCGTTGACGTGGAAGCTTCTCCTGTGGGATGACAACTTTGACATGTTAGTTTTATCCCAAGAGCTTTAACCTGCTTGAGCCATTTCAAAAAAGGCTTGTTACCCGACCACAAGGTTTTTTGTAACCAACCCACAAGGCTTTTCATCTCCCTCGCATAATTAGGTTGTGTCTATGTAAGGTAAAAAAGGGTCTTGGTACATTACCGTGTTCTCTGGCGGGTAAGCCCGGATTTTATGACTGGATAAAGTATTCCTGGTCTGGTTTGACCATTCCCTGGACAAATGATAGAGATCTGGTCTGAAGCTGTGAGCATGGTGTCCAGTTGAAATAGGAGTAGTGACTGGACCCTCTGTGCTGCTCCATGTGCCTTTAACATATGTTTTAGTGCATAGAAGGTTCAGGTTTTGGACTCTGGCTGGTGGGATCCCCTGAAGTGTGGTTAACCACTGTGACATCCCATATATAGGTGTACATTGTCTAGGGGTTTAGAGTTTTAATACCCTTCATTACCACCAGCCAGTGACCCCATGGCCTGTTGTCCTGTAGCTGTTTTGAAAAAGAACAGGCAGGGCAATTCTAGCTGTGTTGATGGCACTGTAGCCGAATCCTTCATCATGATGAAGGTTCTCCAGGAATTCCAGTTCGTAGTACCTGATTCGGATGAGTAGGTTTTCCCCTTTATCCTTGCAGTACTTCTCTTGATGCTGGACAAGTGTTGTAGTCCAGTGGATGTTCAAAAGGATGCTGACATGGTGTCGATTATTCAGTATAACAATCCCAGTCCCAGACGTTTGCGCAGAATCTGCAGCTCAGGAGCTTATTTTCTCATGGCACAGTTGATTTGTGCCCGGCTCCGATTGTTAATAATCCTGGGTACTGGAAAAACTCCATGCAAGTTGATTGTTCAGTATAACAATCCCAGTCCCAGAGGCTTGCGCAGAATCTGCAGCTCAGGAGCTTATTTTCTCATGGCACAGTTGATTTGTGCCCGGCTCCGATTGTTAATAATCCTGGGTACTGGAAAAACTCCATGCAAGTTCCAACAATCATGTCATAGCGTAAGTTCTGAAACAGAATCTTTTTGTACTGTGCGTTGTTCTCGATTGGTGAGGCAGAAGGGAAAAAATACATAGAATTAATTTCACCAATGCAACATGAACGCATTTGTCTATCAATATTATAAATATATTGTTGAATGACAACATGACCTATAGGTCAGAAAAGTTAATATATATAGCTGACAAGCTTTCTGCTGGCACTATCTGTCCCAGAGAAAAATTTTTATATATATGAGGATTCCACTGCCCCAGGGTTTGGTTTCCCCCCGCGACATACATAGGACATCCCCGAACCTCTGGTGATATAGCATTGATGCAAATAATCGATATCAGATTCACATTCCATTTTAATTGTCATTGTCAGTGTGCAGTACAGAGACAATGAAATGCATCGTATAGCTTGATAGTTTTGTTAAACTTTATATGAAAACATCTACTTGATGTTGTCCTTAATTTTTTGTGACCTGGTGTCTGTCACTGTATTTTGCTTACCAGGCAGGTAAGTTGTTGATAGTCCAATACCTCTATGGATATACCATTGCCAAATTGTTTTGACCAACTTGTCATATGATACCGACTTTATGCTGCCATATGGTTAATATAGGCCACCTCCATAGTGTAGTTTATTTATACCCATACATGCAAGTGCTTAAACTCATGAATTTCACCCGAGCATTTTTAGATACTTAATGCCCAGTGTAAGTGGTAACCCCACCACTGTCTTTCTGATATTATTTCAGTCGGTAACTTCATGAGATGCTCAATGACAACCTATATGTTGTTCTTGATACTAACATCTGAATCATGTAGACAGAAAATGGTATCATTTTCCCCCAATTACTCTGTTATTTGTCGAGTAGTTGGTAGTTTGACCATTAATTTGTCCCTTGTTTGTGCCAATTCAACTATGTTGTCTCTTGGCAACATTATAGTTACGTGGACTGAATTAATATGAAAGCCAAGATAGTCCAAGAAAGCGCTCTATATGCTGGTAGGAACCAGACCCACCTACCTCCATGGTTATTGGCGGGGTTGTGATTTTTTCTTTTTGAGTGTTCTTCCCTGTCGACGTGCTGGTGATGTTGGGGGGAGGCGCATTTTCCAGGGGGTCCGCTGCAGGCCCTGACCTAAAAAAGGTCTCTGGGGATAGTGCGGCCCACAGCTTTGACCAGTCGGATGTTCGGGCCGCCGACTGGTAGATACAGTGGTGTGCTGCCGCCTGGGTGGAATGAAGAGCTTTGGTATGTTCACTGCCGGTGGTGCCCTCATGAGGCTAAAGGTCTTGGACGCCTCCTCCATCTCTTTGAGCTGTTTGTTCAAGTCCTTCCCAAATAAGAATGAGTCGGTCTCTACTGATGGAGTTTTGCATAAACCTGCAAATTTAGGATTGAGGGCCGGCTTGATGTTGTCTCTTCTTAGGTTATCCAACTCATATTGTGTCGTGCACATGAGTGCCAGGACATCCTGTTGGTGAGTGGTCATCTCTACGGTCTCGACTCCCCGCGCATAGGCTGTTATAGCCGCCGTGAGGAGGCGAAGTATGCGCTGTAGTGTGACCTCCTCTCTCCGAATCTGTCCGTGCAGAGGTTTGTTGGAGAGATGATTTATGCTGGCAGCCATCCTTGGCTCCAGCGGTGCTCCAACCCGTGGGGTAGCGACAAAGCGGCTTACAACCCCTAGCAGCTCTTCCTGCACACCGTGCTCTCTTTCGGCTCCTTCCGCCTGCCCCATACTCAGACCAGCCTGCCCCTGGTCACCAATGCTAACCTCCCATTCCTGGTCCGAGGTCGCAAAGGGAGGTGCCGGACTCAGCACCATGGAGGGGGCGCCTGTCCTGTCTGTCCGAGAGCGCTGCTGCTCTCGGTAGACCATCCCCTCCAATAGCTGCTGGATGCAGCTTAGGCGGCTGTCTCTCCCCCGCTTTGGGGTGGACATTTCCCCCCTCCGACGAGTCGGAGGCGACCGGCCGTTTGGCTTCCTAGCCCCTTTCCCAGTCCGCCGTGTAGGCTCTGGCGAGACTGGCTTGGCTTGGTCTCAGGGATAGCGAAAAACGCTCTGCGAGCGACGCTGCCGCCGGTTGCTGCCCCGCTGGTATAGTTGGAGCGGGGCAGTACCTCTTTGCAAGGTTTGCGTTGTGTTGCTGAACTATGTAATAAAAGCACAACTGCAAACTTACCTTTGGAATGCCCAAGAGCTGCTCCTGTAGTTCAGGCGGCAGTCTCTCCTCCTCCTGGGTGGAGAGACTTCCCAGTCCGATGTTGGCTCCACCGCCGGGTTTTCCACACATCCAGCCCGTTGCTCAGGCGCTAGCGGGCTGGCTAGGTCCCGGTGTCGGGTTTGTGGACCGCCCCCTAAGCGGTCCTACCACCTGTCGCTGCCCAAAGACGTCGTTTCGTCGGGCAGGTGCAGCATTTCCCTCCCAGCCCGCAGCTGATGCTGACGGGCTTGGTACAGAGTCGGGAGCGGGGCGCTGATAGCGGTCCTCCCTCTCCCTCTCTCCTCGGGCTGCTGCACTCGGGCTGCAGCGCACTCTACGCCAGCACTGCTCCGTGGGTCCCCTTAACGGCTCCAGCAAAAGTCGGAAGCCTCCACCCGCCTGCCTGCCTGCCTCACCTGGACAGTCCTTGAGGGCGAGGGAGGACTGAGGGGAACCCCAGCGCAGTGCTAGCCCCGCGCCGATGTCGCCCCTGAGGACAGCTTACCGGCACCCGCACCATGGTCCGCCGGTGAGTCCTAGTTGCGTCTTCCTCCCCTCCCGACAACGGAAAAACTCCTCCCGGAGTCCAAGGGGCCGCTTGCATGCCCTGCAGGGAACAAACAGACGCAAAGGCTGTAAAGTAAAGGTAAGTACTTACCTAAACTTTAGCTTTTCTCGTTTCTGCGGGAGCCCTGTCTCCCGCGCTGCCGCTTGGCCTGCTGAAACGTAATGCCGCAACGCGTCCTGGGACGGGCTTCTTCACGGAATCACTCACGTGACTCCGAAGTAAAATGGTTGTTATTCATCGCCACGATCTTGCTCACTCACCGAGGCATAAAGCAATAAAAACCACCAAAATCATCGTAGTTTTGAACAAATGAACCATAAATACACCTAGTTAATAGTTTTGAAAGCAGTATTTTTTAACCTCGAAGAAGCAAAACTGGAAATTACGTATCAAACATAGGTCCATACACACACAGTAGTTCAGCTGGCGATAGTGTTTGTCCCAAATGACCCATGACATGGGCATACGCAGTTGTAATACCGAACTCGCTTATTGGCCCCAAGAAGCCGAGAGTGTGGATTAGATGTGGCCGGCAGTACCACGGAGTGGTAAAGCAGCAGTGGAGGAACATCAACACCATCGCTTGGTCACGCCAACCCCTGCAACTCCAACTCAGTGCCACCACCATGACAACAGGATTTTATGGTCAAGTTTAGACTATACATTTTCAACAACTTTGAACACGAAGGATACAAGTTGGCACTGGAAGCCTGCTGCTTCAATGCAACCTAGTGACTAATGACCATAGACTCTAATTTATTGACATTAGTTCATCCCTCAGCGTCATAATTCCAACCAAATTCATCTTCAAATTCCTGAACCTAGGTCTTAGCATCCCCAGCTGGAAATGGATCCACAACTTCCTGACCCATAGACCATGATAAGTAAGGATAGGTGACAAACATGGGTGCTCTGCAAAGGTGTACCTTCAGCCTCTTATGATTCACACTCACTACTGTGTGGTCAAATTCTGCCCTAAGTCCATTTGGACCTTTGCAGATGATACCACTGTAGTGACTGGATCTCAACCAATGACGAGAGGGAGTACAGGAAGGAGATGGAGAGATGTATAGCATGGTGCAAAGACAACAACTTCAGCAAATGCAGGTGGTGGTCATCGACTTCTGGAGACATGTGCAGTTAGAGGCCCCAGTCTGCATGAATGGTGCTGAAAGCTTCAAGTTTCTATGTTTAAATATTACCATCAATTTGTCCTGGTCCAACGACATTGATACTACTGCCAAGAAAGCACATCAACACCACTACTTCCTGAGAAGTCCAAGGACATTTAGTCTCCAATGGCTCTTACTATTATCGATGGATGTACCATAGAAAGCATTCTATCTCGATGCATTACACTTGGTTTGGTAACTGATCTGCCCCAGACTACAAGCAATTGCACAGTCGTGAACACAGTCCAGTCCATCATGCAAATCAGGCTACCACTCCCAACCGTCCTTACTCCCTACCATTCCCACCCACTACACCACAATGCACCTGGAAAGCAAACAACATAATCAAAGACCAGTCACACCCCAACCATTCTCTTCTCTCCCCTCTCTCATGGTACAGAAGTAATAAACGCTTGAAGAACAGCTTCTTCCCTGTTGTTACCAGGCTTATGACTGGACCTCTTATATACAAAGGATAAATTCCTGATCTTCCAATCAACCTTGTTGCAGTCCTTGCACTTTTTTTAACTGCACTTTCTCTGTAGTTGTAAAGCTATATTCTGGACTCTGTTTAATTTGTCTTTTGTATTACCCGATGTATTGCCAGGATGGCATTAAAAACAGAGATGTTCACTGTATCTTGGTTCTGTGTCAATAATCAACCAATACTAACATCTAGGCTAATTTCTCTCTTTGTGACATCAACATCTTTTGGGGCCATACGATGACTTGATCTGGATTACCAACCCAAAACCCATGTCGTTTCGAGACTTACCACATACAGACTGTAAAAGCTTGTATTGAATTGATGTGGAAGAATGTGTTTAACCAAGTAACTGTTTCATTTGAATATTTGTATGTCTTTGATTGTCCATGTGCAGGTAAGACAATTGCAGCCTTCTGCCTCACTGAGACAGCCAGTGGTTCTGATGCAGCTTCAATAAAGACAACTGCTGTAAAGAAGGGCAAGAAATATATTCTAAATGGAAGCAAACTCTGGATCAGGTGAGAGACAACCATCTTATCACCACCAATGTTAACAGCGTTGAGTGATTGCTGTTTCTTGTGTTCATCACATAGAGGAGATGAATGCAAATGCTTCAGTTATGGTCCACACTTCTTTCAAAGACTTGGCTGCCCTGTGCCTCCCTATATTGTTGAGGCTACATTACGCATTTGTAAGACTCTCATAAAAACTTGGGGTGCTATGGTGTATATTTACTGGCACTGGAGTTGTTGTGGGGGTGATTCTATTTAATCTTCACAGTGGAAATCTCAGCCAGGCTCTGTTAATAAGCCTTGACATAAGCATTTGCAAAACTACAGTCCCACAACAACTCTGCTTCAATAAGGAAAATAAATGGAGTGGAATTGGAGTAAAGTTCAAGTTATCCCATATTGAACGCTTTTTCTCTGCCTGCTCAACAAAATGGGCTCCTTAATGAAGCGTTACGTTGTTGTGGGACAATATTTTTGGACAGAAGTAATTACGTTGGAAGTGATTATTCTCTTTAAATGTTCCTATCTGAATTCCTTTCAGCAATGGTGGCATAGCAGAGATCTTCACTGTGTTTGCCAAAACTCCTATTGAAAATGAACACACTGGAAAGACGAAGGAAAAGATCACAGCATTTATTGTCGAAAGAAAATTTGGAGGAGTTACTCAGTTAAGTGAAAATTTATTTTAAAGAATCTATGTATCTGTTGAGAACTTTTAAAATGTATATTTGATTTAGGATCTACTGTTCTCTCTCTCTATAGAAACAGTCCATATTGATATTAGTCTGTATTATGATGATCGATAATACTGTACTTTTGGGATGTAAGTTCATAAGTTCATGTGATAGAAGCAGAATTAGGCCATTCAACCCATCAAGTCTACTCTGCCATTCAATCATGGCTGATCAGTCTCTCCCTCTCAACCCCATTCTCCTGCCTTCTTATAACCCCTGACATCCTTCTTAATCAAGAAGCTTATCTCTGCCTTAAAAATATCCATTGTCTTGGCCTCCACAGCCTTCTAATGTAGGAGGAAATTGGAGCACCCACAGGAAACCCATGTGGTCATAGGGAGAATGTGCAAACTCCACATAGGACAACATCTGAGATACATTTTCTTCTTGATTTTCCCTCCACACTTTTTTCTAATGTCTGCCAAGGACAGCAATTGACTTTGACATGAGTAATGATCAGGCATACTGACTTCTAGTCCTGGCAACGTGGCCCTCATAACAGCCATGTCCTTAACCTATTGGTGGTCATTTCTTGTTTGTTGGCTTGTACGGTTAAAGGATTATTGGGCAGGAATTACGAAAATGCCACTTCATGTACATTGACCTCACATTGAGATAAATTCACAACATTAACGCCATAAGTATTCCTAATTCTGAAATAGCACATCATCAAGAATGTCGATTTAATAGTCAACTAATTGTGCACCTAATATTTCAACAGTTAATAAATACATCATTAAAACCTACCGGGCTAAACTGTAAAATCCAGGATTTCCACCTTATCACAATACCACAATAAGGACAGGCAGCATAGTGGCACAGCTGGTAGAGCCACTGCCTTACAGTGCCAGAGACCTGGGATCAATCCTGACCTCGGGTGTTTTCTGTGTGGAGTTTGCACGTTCTCCCTGTGACCACATGGGTTTTCTCCGTACATCCCAAGGACATGGGGGTTTGTAAGTTAATTGGCTAATTGGAAGAAGAAAGGAAGAGGCAGAGACAGTGGGCTGTGGGAGAACTGGATCGGGGAGGGGAAGGAGGACTAACTGAAATTGGAGAAGTCAACGTTCATACTGCTGGGGGTGTAAACTACCCAACTAAAATATGAGGTGCTGCTCCTCCAATTTGCAGTGGGACTCACTGTGGCCATGGAGGAGGGCCAGGACAGAAGGGTTGGATTCGGAATGGGAGGGGGAGTTGAAGTGCTGAGCCACCGGGAGATCAGGTTGGTTAATGCAAACTGTGCGGAGCTGTTGGGAGAAGCGATTGCCAAGCCTACGCTTGGTCTCACCGATCAGGGAAGGTAGTGCATCTGTGGATAACAAGGGAAATCAGAGTTAGTATCAAAACAAAAGATGAAGCGTACAAATTAGCCAGAAAAAGCAGCCTACCAGAGGACTGGGAGAAATTCAGAGTCCAGCAGAGGAGGACAAAAGGCTTAATTAGGAAAGGGAAAATAGATTATGAAATAAAACTGGCAGGGAACATAAAAACTGACTGCAAACGTTTTTATAGATATGTGAAGAGGAAAAGATTAGTTAAAACAAATGTAGGTCCCTTGCAGTCAGAAACTGGCGAATTGATCATGGGGAACAACGACATGGCGGACTAATTGAATAACTACTTTGGTTCTGTCTGCACTAAGGAAGACATAAATAATCTGCTGGAAATAGCAAGGGATTGGGAGTTAAATGAGATGGAGGAACTGAGTGAAATCCAGGTTAGCCGGGAAGTGGTGTTAGGTAAATTGAATGGATTAAAGGCCGATAAATCCCCAGGGCCAGATAAGTTGCATCCCAGAGTACTTAAGGAAGTAGCCGCAGAAATAGTGGATGCATTAGTGATAATTTTTCAAAACTCTTTAGATTCTGGAGTAGTTCCTGAGGACTGGAGGGTAGCTAATGTAACCCCACTTTTTAAAAAGGGAGGGAGAGATAAAACGGGGAATTACAGACCAGTTAGTCTAACATCGGTGGTGGGGAAAATTCTGGAGTCAGTTATTAAAGATGGGATAGCAGCACATTTGGAAAGTGGTGAATTCATTGGACAAAGTCAGCATGGATTTATGAAAGGTAAATCATGTATGACGAATCTTATAGAATTTTTCGAGGATGTAACTAGTAGAGTGGATAGGGGAGAACCAGTGGATGTGTTATATCTGGACTTTCAGAAGACTTTCGACAAGATCCCACAGAAGAGATTAGTATGCAAACTTAAAGCACATGGTATTGAGGGTTCAGTATTGATGTGGATAGAGAACTGGCTGGCAGACAGGAAGCAAAGAGTAGGAGTAAACGGGTCCTTTTCAGAATGGCAGGCAGTGACTAGTGGGGTACCGCAAGGCTCAGTGCTGGGACCCCAGCTATTTACAATATATATTAATGATCTGGATGAGGGAATTGAATGCAACATCTCCAAGTTTGCGGATGACACGAAGCTGGAGAGCAGTGTAAGCTGTGAGGAGGATGCTAGGAGGCTGCAAGGTGACTTGGATAGGTTGGGTGAGTGGGCAAATGCATGGCAGATGCAGTATAATGTGGATACATGTGAGGTTATCCACTTTGGTGGCAAAGACAGGAAAGTCGACTAGTATCTGAATGGTGGCCGATTAGGAAAAAGGGAGATGCAACGAGACCTGGGTGTCATGGTACACCAGTCATTGAAAGTAGGCATGCAGGTGCAGCAGGCAGTGAAGAAAGCAAATGGTATGTTAGCATTCACAGCAAAAGGATTTGAGTATAAGAGCAGGGAGGATCTACTGCAGTTGTACAGGGTCTTGGTGAGACCACACCTGCAGTATTGCGTACAGTTTTGGTCCCCTAATCTGAGGAAAGACATTCTTGTCATAGAGGGAGTACAGAGAAGGTTCACCAGACTGATTCCTGGGATGGCAGGACTTTCATATGAAGAAAGACTGGATAGACTCGGCTTGTACACGCTAGAATTTAGGAGATTGAGGGGGGATCTTATAGAAACTTACAAAATTCTTAAGGGGTTGGACAGCATAAATGGAGGAAGATTATTCCCAATGTTGGGCAAGTCCAGAATTAGGGGTCACAGTTTAAGGATAAGAGGGAAGTCTTTTAGGACCGAGATGAGAAAATCATTTTTTACACAGAGAGTGGTGAATCTGTGGAATTCTCTGCCACAGAAGGTAGTTGAAGCCAGTTCATTGGCTATATTTAAGAGGTAGTTAGATGTGGCCCTTGTGGCTAAAGGGATCAGGGGGTATGGAGAGAAGGCAGGGATGGGATACTGAATTGGATGATCAGCCATGATCATATTGAATGGCGGTGCAGGCTCAAAGGGCCGAATGGCTTACTCCTGCACCTATTTTCTATGTTTCTGTTTTTATGTTTCTATGATGTAGAGCAGTTGACACCTAGAGCAGCGGATGCAATAGATGAGGTTGGAGGAGGAGCAGGTGAACCTCTGCCTCACCTGGAACGACTGCTTGGGTCCTTGGATGGTGTCGAGGGGGGAGATAAAGCGACAAGTGTAGCATTTCCATTTCCATTTCCATTTCTATGCTACACTTTTCGCTAATGAAGGAAACGTTCATGTATACTAGGTGCAAGCAAGTGGGTTAGACAATGGTTAGACAACGGTTGGCAGTGACGAGTTTTGCTTCTGTGCTGTTTCCTCCATGACTTTACGACTCCATGATTTTCACTCTCCTGGATGTTGGAATGTCTGCGAGCTCTCTGGACAAACTGCAAAATGTTTGGTATCTCCTGTACTCTTGGCCGGCAGAGAACGGCAGTGAAATCAATGGCCACTGCGATTTTAATAACTGACGGCAACACTGCATTTGCAAGTGTAGATGCATCTTTGCTAGGGCCTCTTCACTGAAACCGATACTTCAGTGTGTTGTATATTACTGATGTATAGGGAGGAGAATGCCTTGGAACACCTTTAGTACACCCTACCGAGCGAATTTCTCCCACTTTTCCCTGACTCCCTTTCACAAGAGGTTGACTTGCTTTATGAATCCTCTCTACATTCTTCCTGTCACGCTGCACTCTTAAGGGAATTGTTACCAACAACCCATGATGAGGACCAAATGAATCCTAGTCCTTCAGGCCGATCCAATTTAAACTGATTCCCATAATAGTGTCTACGGGCACTTCAATATTGTTGCTGATGCGGGCAAGGAGAAGAAGAACTACAAATAATATTTATGTTCATAATATATGTGGCAAATTAGGCCATTCGGCCAATCAAGTCTACTCTGCCATTTAATCACGGCTGATCTATCTTTCCCTCTCAACCCCATTCTCCTGCCTTCTCCCCATAGCTCCTGTCACCGTACTAATCAAGAATTTTTAGCAATATACAATAATTTAAAATAATTATTATATGTGGAGAATCCATTCTTTTTATTCCATTTAGATGTTTCCTCACAAAATCCCCTGTTGCCTCAGGCAAAAATAATCATCATGTTGTCATTGTTTTGGTCCAGTGGTCCTCCTGAAAAGAAGATGGGGATCAAGGCTTCAAACACGTCGGAGGTTTATTTTGACAATGTGAAGGTGCCGGCAGAAAACATGCTGGGCGAGGTTGGAGGAGGGTTTAAGGTAGCCATGAACATATTGAACAATGGTCGATTTGGCATGGCTGCTGCTCTTTCCGGAACAATGATTGGTGCAATTTCCAAAGCGGTGAGTATAACATGCAATTTGCATTACTAATCGTTTGTGTGCAGTCGGCTCACAAGTGGAGCGGCACAGTGGCATAGTGGTAGAGTTGCTGCCTTACAGCACCAGAGACCTGATTAAGGATACTATTTGTGAGGAGTTTGTACACTTTACCCATGACGACATGGGCTTTCCCCGGGTGCTCCGTTTTCCTCCCACACTCCAAAGACATACAGGTTAGTAGGTTAATTGATGGGTAAAGATTACCAAGAAATCCTACAACTTCCTGGCAATGGCCCCATCTCATTTTCATCCACATGAGAAATAATTTTCTGGACTTCAGTAAATAAATTGGCGACCATTCTGATTATTCTTCAACAACAGATCCTTCCACCATCAGTTGTAAATTCACATCCAGATCTCTCTGGATCAGTTAGAAATCGTGAAGGAATCGTATTGAAACTCAGCTTTGTCAGCAATGCCGTACTGAACTGCTAATAACATGAACTTTTGTGGCACCTCTAAGTACTTGGTTCTGGCTGAATTTATAAAAATGCAATTAATACATTATTTTGTTGTTAAGAAATCATAGTGCTGCAAAAAAAACCCAATCAAATTGTTGCAAGTAAAGTAAAACTCCAAAAAGAAAATGACGGTATCATAAAATTAAGGAATTCTTACAGTGCAAGATGAGATGATTTAGCCTTTCGAGCTTATACTGGTTTTTATTTCAGAAATCGCTTCTGTTCCATTTCCCCACCATTGCTTTACAAATTATTCCAAGTGTTCATCAATTTAAAAGAAGTGCCCAGCATCAGGTTTTGGTTGAGTATATACTTTGAATTTAAAAGAGCAAATTTTATAGTTAAAAACATTCTTTCCAAACAAAAATCTGAAGTTTGTTTAGTAACCAGAAATTTAAATTGGATGGGTCGGAAACTAAAAAAAATATTGTAAGAGTGTATAGCCATGGTCTTCCCTGCTCCTGTGACATCCACTGTGTCCCATGGTCCACTAATGGAAAGAAAGGTCAACACTTCCAGAGTTTAATACTGCATAATTATATTGGAGAGGAGAAACAATATAGGGCGCCACACACTGGTGACTGTGTGCGCGTGTCTGTGTGCGCGTGTCTGTGTGCGCGAGTCTGTGTGCACGTGTCTGTGTGTGCTGTGTGTCTGTGTGTGTGTGTATGTAATAATAATAATAATAATAAAAAGCTTTATTAAGGTCCAGACAAGGGGCAACATTATATTAAAAATGCATTGCATATCAAATATCATAAATATATATAAAATCATGGTATATCACATAAAAACATCATAATTTATATTTAACAAAAACCCACAATACTTAAGTTAAAAATCAAGATTAAAAGATGATCAATGCCCTACAACGAGACAACGATACCAGTGTCTCCACAGCTGGGATTCGTAGCGTGTAGTGCTAACCCTTATGTTTGACAAGGCCACAATAAGCAAATTTTTAGAGTCATTTATCCTGCAAATGAATTTATACATGTGGTGTCTTAGGATAGCTTCTAAAGTACTGACTCCTGCAGCCACAAACATATTACTGGCACTA
The DNA here is from genome assembly GCF_028641065.1 of Leucoraja erinaceus. Classification (NCBI taxonomy): domain Eukaryota; kingdom Metazoa; phylum Chordata; class Chondrichthyes; order Rajiformes; family Rajidae; genus Leucoraja; species Leucoraja erinaceus. The sequence continues at coordinate 11,018,777 of NC_073390.1, forward strand.
CACCATCTAGGTTGCCTTAGCAGTGTTCTCATGGCATCGTTATATGCCACCTTTAGTCTCTGCATACTTGTCTTTAAATAGTTCGACCACAGGTGCGCAGTGTAGAGTGGGTGTGCAGTATGCTCTAAATAGCGACATCTTCACCACATCTGCACACGCACCACATTTACGCAAGAGGATATTTGCCTGTACATACAGCATGCGTCGTTCCCTATAAATATCCTCATCATCTGTCATTTGTTCTGTAATAATATGCCCTAGATATTTTATCTTATTACAGACACTAAGATTGTTGTCAGACAATTTAAAAACAGGATATTTTAGGCATTTATCCTCTTTGGTTCTACAGACCATAACAGCACTCTTACTAGCATTATATTTAATGTCATGTTCCACATCATACACGGAACATATAGTAAGGAGCTGCTAAAGACCAGCGCTAGATGGACTAAAGACCACAAGATCATCTGCATACATAGTATGGTTCACTAAAATATTACCAATCACGCACCCAGTGTTACAGGCTTTCAATTGTTTAGACAGATCATCAATATATAGATTGAAAAGGACTGGGGACAAAATGCCCCTTGTCTAACACCATTGCTAACCCCAAATAGGGCTGAGACCCATTTTATTTGCATAGTCCCCATTTTATTTGCATAGTCTGGTGGGCATACCAGTAGGCCAGAATTCTAACAATGTATTCAGGCACCCCTCTTTGACTCATTTTACCAAACAGCTTTCTGTGATTAACTCATTTATTCTATCCAGCAGAACTCTTTCTAAGACTTTTGACAATATGCTGGCTAAATCTATGCGCCTGTAATTATTTAGGCTGCCTACTTTACCAGCTTTGTCCTTAATGACCGGCACTAACAGAACAGACAACATTGAGTCTGGTAACAAGCCATGAATCGTAAAGCCAGTAAAACAAATAGCTAGGAGAGGAGCTATCCTCATACTCGCATACTTAAGATGTTCAGCAGAGATATGATCCAAGCCACTTGCTTTGTTGTTGGACAGCTTGTTCATGGCATGATACACCTCATATGACATAATCGCCATTGAGTCATTACTCTCAATATTGTCCACCCTATATAAGTCACCTTGGACACAGTTGAATAAAGTGCTATAAAGTTGTCGCCATAACTCCGCGATATTAGCTGTTCCGGAGATTCCATCTACAGTGCATGGTAGAGATGTTTTGCAACTGCTAAGAGCTCTCACTTCCTTCCAAAAGGAAGTAGCATTGTTACTTTGCAGCTTCTTAGCCATGGAATCAGCCCTCATAGCTTGCTCATTTTTACAGATGAAGCGAACATCATACTTATACCTTGCATTAGTGAGCTTCTTGTGCTCAGACACAGGCCCCTGTCTGGGTCTACCTGCCATAGCCCATGATTTGGTGGCTTCACGGGCTTCAGTATGATACTCAGCTACATACTTATTCCAGCCAGGTCTGATGTTATGTGTCTTATTTTTATGCTTGCAGTAGGGCTTACTGCCTACATATAAGGCGCTTACTATATCATTATACATGGAGCAGACATCACTCCTATGCTTCATATCTTTACAATTAACATTGCTACTTATTATTGCATCTTTAGGTAGATGAATATTGCTTAAGGATTTATCTGTATGGGCATAATAGGCTAGGATGTCTTCCTTTGTAAGCGTTGACCAGTCCAGTTTTTCTGCATTAAAGTTATTTCTATCTCTGGATACCACAGGAATGTGTTCAACGTTTATTGTCATAGCAACAGGTATATGATCAGTCATTGCTGCCCCGTACAGAATGCTCATACACCCCAATGAGGCATGTGCATCAGCTGTACTAATACAGTGGTCCAGCCATGATGTGGTGTGCCAGGCCTCACTAATATAAGTATAGCTATCTGTAGGTAAAAGCACTTTGCTTGACAATATTAAATTACTATCTTGACTGAACTGAGCCATATGATTGGCAAATAATGAGTTCCTATCTGAGATATCTGCATTCACATCCCCAATGACATATACACTACAATAATTATTGTTTTGAATGAAAGAATAGATGAAAGCAAGTCTATTTAAATATTCATCCTCATTCTGATGGCATTCATAGGGTGTATATACATTCAGGATAACAAATTCCTTGTCGTTGTGAGTAAAGTGTATGGCAATGCACCAGTCAACATCAAGCTGAATCACATTTACTGATGAGTTAAGCTTCTTGTTCCATAGAATAGCCACACCACCTGGTATCCGACCTCTGACTATTCCCATGCCAAGGTCAGTTGTAGACTCCCCAGCCCCATGAAAGTTGTCATTGAGAGAATTGAGTTTGTCCAAGTCTTGCTTCGCTAAGAATGTCTCTTGTATACATAGTATGTCACAGTTCTCCAGGAGGTCGTCAACAACTGAGCGGCGAGCTTTATCCCCTGCGCTCTGGCCCAAACGCAGGCCACGACAATTGTACGATAGTACTCGAATGTTCATTTAGCGAGACTAGTGAGTGCCCCTAGCACCAGCAGGTATACTCATTCCCCCCCCCGCGGCAGGCGCGGTGCTTGATCCGATGACTCCAACCCTGCGCGGCTCGTAATAACGCCGGACAAATGCCCCTTCTGGCCAGAGCTCTGGATTGTACATTTCGCCAACCTCATTGCATTCCGCAGATACTTTAAATGAACTGTATCTACTGTGTACAGTGTCAATCTTTTGACAGGTAACCTCACGACCAAGTTTTTCATTAAGATATACAGATAAAGTTCTGACGTCTAGATCCGGTGAAAACTTGGAGGCAAAAACACTCACCAGATTAGTCTTAATCATTTTGATGTTGCCCACAGCTCCGGTACCAATAATAGGCACAGCGTTACTGGATTTCTTCCTCTGCCCGGTGGACAATTTTGGCTTACCCAACAGTGTCTGGGTGTGTGTGTATGTGTCTACATATGTATGTGTGTGCGCATGTGTGCCTGCCCATGTATGTGTGTGCGTATGCCAGTATATATGTCTATACCTGTCTGATTATGTGTGTGTGTCTTTGTGTGCGCGTGTGTGTGTGTATGCGTCTGTATATATGTGTGTGTGTGTGTGTGTCTGTATGTGTGTGTGTGTCTGTATATAAGTGTGTGTGTGCGCGCATGTGTGTCTGTCTATGTATGTGTCAGTATATATGTCAATGCCTGTCTGTCTATGTGTGTGCATCTGTGTGTGTGTGTGTGTGCGTCTGTATGTGGGTGCGCACGCACACGTGTGTGTATGTGTCTGTGTGTGAGGAGATGGGGAGTGGTTCTAGGTCATAGATATTCCACCATACTGGATGGTAATATCTTGCTGGGGTGCAGCACGAATAACAATGAGAAGTCCAAATGGACTGGGCAACGTTCTGACAACCAGGCTGCCAGGGGCTGGATATAATTTTCACCCGACTCAACAGGAAATTTACTTAGCCTAATTTCAGCATTGGATAGTGTCCAGCTCCATTTAGCACCTCATTGCCCAGTGCCTATTCACCACAGATATGTTCCCGGTCCCCAGGATGTTTTGCATCATTATGTAGGCTTACATCGTACCAATTCCACACAGATAGATGGAGTTATGTGCAGAACAATGGTCGCATTGGGCACACACATATTTAAAGTTAATGAAGTGAAGGATTTGTTGAAGTGATTAAACATTAAACATTGGTGGGAAAGTGAAGGAAATATTTTTATTACAGCAAGATTAACCATGCTTTGCTCCAGCACCAATTCCACTGTTAAATGATTTCCCCTGGTGCATAGGGCTAGAGCAATAACATCTGCTTGCAATGTTGTGTTTACCTGATGATACCCTTTTACATTTTCTTTTAATAGGTGGACCACGCTACCAATCGAACACAATTCGGTGACAAGATACATAATTATGGTCTCATCCAAGAGAAAATTGCTACCATGGCTATGCTGCAGTATGTAACTGAGGTAATACATTGCTCAGCACCATTGCTCCCAAAGCATTCTAGTTACACATTTGATGATGACTCTATGTAGCTGACCCAAAATCGAGGGCCCCACAGATTCAATCAACACAGCCAGGCATGCAGCAAGCAATTGGAATAATCTCAAAAACCTCGGAGAGGAAAATTAAGTTTGGTTCCGAGCACAGTGCTGAAGCAGTTAGTGCTGCTGCCTCACAGCTCCAGCCACATGGGCTTGATCCTCATTTTGGGTGTTGTTTGTGTGAAGCTTACGTTCTTCCTGTGATCACGTGGGTTTTCCCCAGTGCCATGGAGGTACATGGAGCTGGTATGGAGGTGCTGGGCGGTATGTCTGTTTCCATGCTGTATGCCATTCGACTTAATGAAAGAAATGAGGCATTAAAAAAAATAAATGTCGTAGAAACATAGACATTACTTGACTGTGACAAGTCCTTTGCTCCTTGTAGCTACTTCATGCAATTAAGGTTTTGGCTATTAAGGATGGCACAGTGACAGAGCAGGTAAAGACATACTCCAACATGGCACTAACTTACACTTAGACTTAGATCCTTTATTTGTCATTAGACATTACTTGACTGTGATGCAAAAAACTTTAGGGTTAGTCCCTTGCGCTGAGCTACCCCACCGGGCGATGGTAAGTCAGTCCCGCGGCCCACCGAGCTGTAGCTACTTCATGCGGACGCATTAAGGTTTTGGCTATCAGGTAAGGCCTCAGCTGGCACAGCCGGGCCGCCACAGAGCACCGGTAAAGACATACTCCTAACACCGTCTCAGCCCCGCGCCGGGCCGGCACGGAGCGCCGTAACATTACGACTTAGACTTAGAGTCGGCCAGCCTCCTTTAGTCTTTGTCTACCTCCGGAGCCTCAGACCTTTCGCCAGCTCCGTCTGAACGAAATGTCGTTGCCTGCAGCCATACATGTAATAATAAACAACAAAACACACAATAAACACAGATTAACATCCACCACAGTGAGTTCACCAGGCACCTCCTCACTGTGATGGAGGCAAAAATCTTAGGGTTACTGTCTCTTCCCTCCTCTTCTCCCTCTGCGCCGAGGCGATATGTTGAAGCAAAGTCACTTTTCCCCCCAATTATGCGACATCACATCAAAGTACATGCAATGTCATTCATCTATACTGTTTTCATTTCAACTATCAATTTTATATACTCTTGCCATCTGCCTTGGAGACCTAGTCCATAGATAGATAGTTTCCCCATTGGAATAACATTTCTATAGATTAATATATAACATTCGATATAAAATCTGAATTTAAACAACTGAACCAAATTAATTTTCTAAAGTATTTTTAAATGTATATTTCTAGTAAGTTAATCAAGCGTATAGAGCCAGCTATAGATCTATCATTTCAAAAGATACCTGCAGAAGTTAAAGAAATAAAAATAAAGTTATTCCATGGCAACATATTTTCTTACTGAAGCTGGTGTGTATTTCTACAGTCAATGGCTTATATGGTCAGTGGTAACATGGATAAAGGTGCGACTGAGTTCCAGATTGAAGCAGCAATTAGCAAAATCTTTGCCTCAGTGAGTATTGATATAGTTTAGGGATTGTTGTTGTGATTGAACCATGTGAGTATTTTTTATTACTAATCATACTGTGCAACTTTTTGCTTCCTTGATCCAGTTTCAGTCTATTTTAGTTTAAAGTCTCTGTGTTTAAAGTGCCTGGCCAGACAAGCTGGTCTTATGATTTGTGCCTACAAGTTAACTTACTGTACCCACCACTAAAAGTGCATTCACATCATTGTGGGGAGATACTGAGAGATCTCAACAATGTATCCCAAACATAAGAGGAAAAACTAAAGGAAATACACATCTCCTAAGGAGACCTTGAGTATTCAAATAGAATTTAGCATTTTGCAGCGAGATTGCAAATGGCAAATACAGAACAAGAAAACAAGTTAGCACAATCTTTTTTTTTGATTTTAACATGTCATGCTTTGTCTGGAAAAAAATTAAATGCATTCAATATGTACATTATAAGGAATAGTCACGAAACAATTGACATTGTTTGTAGTAGATTATTTAGATTTGGATGATAGAGAATAACCATAGTGTTTGGCCAATTAGAGTAATTGGATTAAATATAAATTTTAGATGGTTATTACTCTGGTCCTTTGCAAAGACACCCCCTGTCTCCATCCTTCAATGCCCAACATCCACATGCACCCACCCGGGGGTGGGGTCCCCCTCACCACCCCTTTCCCAGCTCTCAGGACGATGAATGCAATCGTTTGGAAATTATTGCAGAAAATATGTTGAGATGGGGATGGGAGAAATGATTCCAATTAACAATTTTCCCAAGTGAAATAGCTATTGACTGAAGATGGAGATGGATTTTCGATCCATTTATCCTATTTATTTTTCTACAGGAGGCTGCCTGGTTTGTGACTGATGAATGCATCCAGATCCTGGGAGGCATGGGCTATATGCAGGTACTTTAGGTGTTGCATGTCCTTTATCAATGGAATGCAGGAATGCACTGTGAAGGAACTGTGGAATTCTTACAAGCTAGAGTAAGAGATGCACGGACAGTATAGCCAAAGTTGTGGGATTTAAAACAAACTGCACAAAAATGTATAAACGGAAACAAAAGGACCATGAATATGCGTTTTGACCCTTTGAGCCTGCACCACCAGTCATTACAAACGTGGCTGATCCTTTGTCTCAACACCAATTTCTCCCCCTCTCTTTCTCCATAGTCAATGATGCATTTTGAGTCTATAAATCTATCCATCTCCTTCTTAAATACCTGCAGCAACTTTCACCACCTTCTGTGGTAGAGAATTCCTCAGGTTCACCAAGCTTTGGGAGAAGAGGTTTCTCCTCACCTATTCCTACCCTTTAGCCTGAGTGTATTCGCTGGTTCTAGACAGTGGAAATATCCTTCCAGTATCCAGATTGTCAGTGTCAAAATTATGTATGTACCGTTTAACGAGGTCTTCCTTCATTCTAAATACTAGTAAATATACTGTTTTAAAAATCTTCAAACACAACCCGTAATATCATATTAATATTGAGGATTTAGAACCTATAGAAAGTAGTGGTAGATTGTTAGTATGTTATCTACCATATATGCCTCTGTACTAATGTTTGCTTATTGCAATGCTGCAGGAAACAAATATAGAAAGAGTGATGAGAGATTTACGCATCTTCCGTATTTTTGAGGGAACTAATGACATTCTACGATTATTTATTGCACTAACTGGCATTCAGGTATGTTCTGACTGCTTTCTGTGTAATATAATAACATTACACCAAATGCTAATATAGTTCCTATCCAAATATCACTTTGCATTTTTCTGCATTGTCTAACGGTAAAAATGTTATGTACTTTGCATGTACTTATTTATCCAGTAGATTATAAAACACTTGCTTCTCCTGGTAATAGACACAAAATGCTGGAGTACCTCAGCAGGACAAGCAGCAAAATCTGAAGAATCTGAAGGGTCTCGACTCGAAACATCACCCAATGCTTTGCTCCAGAGATGCTGCCTGTCCCGCTGAGTTACTGCAGCATTTTGTGTCTGTCTTCGTTTCAAACCAGCATCTGCAGTTCCATCCTCCAACATTGTCTCTCCTGTTTGTCTGCCTTGTGACACACAGTCCTGTGTCAAGCCACTAGGAGGTGAACAATTTCATTAATTGATTCTGATTATTTTTTGATTGTTATTGCATTAGCTGACTTGATTCTCCCACTATAGCGTTATTTGTCACTGGTTCAACAGGATTACTTAAGCCTCTACACTATGACTGCCATTGAAGTCCTTTATGTGCTCCTTTTATTTTATGCCCCCTTTAAGGAATAGAATTTTCAATAACATTTAGTGCTTCTGTTTCTATCCAATTACTGTTCAATGGACCAAGTCACTCATATTTTCTTAACACATAGAAGTTAGACCCATTGTGTCTATGTTATCTCCCAGGTTCCCACTGGTAAGTGTGGATGTGATGGGCCAAAAGGCCAGTCTCCATGTTGTATGTCTCCATGACAATACTTTCACTCCCTTTCCCATCCTTCTTTCTTGTAACTCATCCTCCCAAGTATACCCATTAACGGGTGGCACTGTGGCGCAACGGTAGAGTTACTGCCTTACAGCGCTTGCAGCGCTGGAGATCTGGGTTCAATCCCGACCACGGGTGCTGTCTGTACGGACCGCGTGGGTTTTCTCCGAGATCTTCAGTTTCTGTCTACACTCCAAAGACGTACTTGTATGTAGGTTAATTGGCTTGGTGTATCCCTATTGCGTGTAGGATAGTGTTAATGTGTAGGGATCGCTGGTCGGAGTGGACTCGGTGGGTCGAAGGGCCTGTCTCCGTGCTGCATCTCTAAAAACTAAAAACTAAAATTAAATGTACCATTTGATCCTCTTACCACCCACCTAAACTAAGGAAATTTACAGCAGCCTAACAATCTCAGTGGGTCAGGCAGCATCTGTGGAGGGAATGGGCAGATCGGGATTCAGGTCGGGACCCTTCTTCAAACCTTCCTCCACGAAACAAAGGTAGATTGTTTTTGAAGATGACATAAACTTGAAAATGTAAAAGCAAGAAACTGTAGATGCTGGTTGACCAACGAAAGACACAGAGTGCTGGACTAACTCAACAGGTCAGGCAGCATCCCTGGAGAACAGGGATTGATGACGTTTCGGTTTGTCACTTATAACTTGAGAAACTGGTGGAAAAGAGAAAGCAAGATTGTTCAGTTATAACATTCTATTGCATGTCAATAGTGTCAAATCTCTGATAATAAATTGATCATCCTTATTATCAACTAACAGTAGACACCAACTTGTGGAAGTCTAAAGTTCAAGTCAATGGAATGGAATGCTATTTATTGTTATTCAAACCTAGGTTTACATTTACTACAGTTTTTAACATTACAAAAAACCCCAAGACCCACACTTAACACAGTTTACATAAACATCCATCACAGTGAGTCTCCAACACCTCCTCACTGTGATGGAAGGCAAAGTCTTATCCTCGTCCCTTTATTCTTCACCGGCGGTCCAACTGCAGCATTGAGGCGACCTGGGGCCCAGATGTTAAAGCCCCGCGCTTGGTAAGATGGTAAGTCCTGTCGCCATTTAGCCACGCCGGGTGATGTGAGACCCCAGCTCCGTGTCCTTTAAACCCCGCGGATCAAGCTGACCAACCAGCGGTCCAGCAGTCCAACTGCAGCGTCTAGACGAACTGGGGCTCCGATGTTAGAGCCCCCGATGACGATGATAAGTCCCCGTGGCCACTAACCCGCACCGGGCGATGTTAGGCCACGCTCCGTGTCCTTTCAACCCCGCTATTCCAGCGGGAGAAGTTGCCGTTGCGGGAGCTCCGAAAAGCCGTCTCCCCCCAGGGACCTGGAGCACCCGATGTTCCTGTCCACTGGGCCTGCAGCCGGAGCTTCCGATGCTCCAAAGTCGGGTCGCAGCCGCGCGCCACCACAGCTCTCCCCGCTCTGAAGACGGCCAGCTTTGTGTTGTCAGGTCCGCAGGCTCCGCGACTGGAGCCCTCAGGTTGGTCCCGGCCGGAGTCCGCCGACGGCTCCTCAGTGTTAGGCCCAACGACACCGGAGACCCGACAGGGAAAAAGTCGGGTCCCCGTACAGGGAAGACATTAAACGGTTTCCCCCACATCCCCCCCTCCACTGCCCCACATATACACAGCTAAAAAATAATTAAAACTAAGCTCAAAACATACATTTAAGAAGACAAAAATAAAAAAAGACGGACGACTGTAGTCGAGTCGCTGCCGTTAGGCGCCGCCACCAACCAAGTCAAGTCACTTTTATTTATATAGCACATTTAAAAAACAACTCTCGTTGGCCAAAGTGCTTTACATTGGTATAAGAATAGTATAAAAAACAACAATGGTTCATAGATTAAATACAAACATCACTACATACATATAGCCCTCGCTCAGAGGACGTCAAGAAAGGCTTGGGAGGAGAGATGAGTTTTAAGTCTCGACTTAAAGGAGTCGATGGAGGGGGCAGTTCTGATGGGAAGAGGGATGCTGACTAGAACAAACAAGTTAAAAAAATAATGATCTGAAGAAGGGTCTATCTACACAGAATAATGATTTTTGTTTTTCTAAAATAGCAAAGTTTCAACTTCCATTATTTCAATTTTATTAATGGAAGAAGTAGATAGTATGAACGGTATATTGTTTATTCGGTACATTCAGAATGGAATATTTCTGATGTTTTATTCAGCAACATATCTCCATCTGCTCCTGTAACAGAAAACTGCGATTTACCTGAAGAAACTGCAGGCAATTGTGAAGAATCCATTGGCTGAACCCGGGACTCTAATGGAACAAGTCATGAAACGAACTATGCGGTATTGTGAATTCATCTGGAATACCCCAAGAGTTTAGAGTTTAATAACCCAAGTCAAGCCACAGACGTGGTTGGCTTCTTCTTCTTGCGAATGAAACATAAACCAAAGGAATATTTAGATCTCAAGCCGAGTGTTAAGCAGCCAGGTTGTTGTCTCTGCGTCAATGTCCGCCAGGCCCTGAGCATTTGGTGGGTGGTAGAGCGGGCACCCAGAGATGATATGTTTGGCTGTCTGTTGTTCTGCTCCGCATACACAGGCTGGGCTCTGGCGGAGCCCCCATCTCCACATGCTGGCATTGAAATGTCCAACTCCAGTACCAAGTCTGTTGAGCTTTACCCATGCTCCTCTGGAGAGGTCAGACCCTGGACAGCATTTATCTGGTGATGAGATGTAGCTGGGAAATGGAGATGAGGTTGCCTTCACTCCTGTGACCACTTGGTGGCTATCTAGTGTGCCTTTGTCTCAGTTGGCTGGATGGATGCTAGGAGTTGTTTTCCATGTGTTGGCGTTTAAGATAGATACAAAATGCTGGAATAACTCAGTGGGACAGATCACATCTCGACAGAAGGAATGGGTGACATTTCAGGTTGAGACCCCTCTTTAGATTGAGAGTCAGGGGAGAGGGAGACTAGAGATATGGAAGGGTAAGGCGTAAAAACAACAGATGAAAGCAGATTATGATCAAGAAAATATAGAATGGTTCATTGTTGGCAGAGGGGAAGGTAACAACGAAAAAATAATCAGGAGGACAGTGAAACTAGTCAGAGAACTAGGATGGGGGAGGGCTGGAGAGAGATGGACAGTACTGGTTACTTAATCAGAATCAGAATAGTACTTTATTTGCCAAGTATGTTTTGCAACATACGAGGAATTTAATTTGCCAAGTCAATCATATAAAGAAAAAGCACAGATCACCAAAAACACATTTTAACATAAACATCCACCACAGTGACTCCTCCACATTCCTCACTGTGACGGAAGGCGAAATAAAGTTCAAGTCACTTCATTTTGTTCTCCCGCGATCGGGGGCCTCGAGCCCTCCGTTGACGGGATGATCTTGAGTTCCGTAGCTGGCGGCGTTTTTTCCCCCGCATCGAGGTGATCAGCTCCTGCATCGGGGGGATGTTGTGTTCCGTGCTGGACGATCGAACCTCCCGTTGTGGCTGGTCGAACCTTCTGCAACGTTGGAGCTCCCGACTAGCCTCTCCCACGACTGCGAGCTCTTGATGGTATGTCCGCAGGCCGCGGTTGGAGCAATCCCAGGCAAGGGATCAGCTCCGATGTCAAGTTCGCGATGTTAAGTCAGTGGTGGGGCTCACGACAGTCCGAGGAGGCCTCTAGCTCGTTGCCTATTTCCATCACTCCATAGATACTGCTGCACCCGCGGAGTTACTCAAGCACTTTTGTCTGCCCTGCAAACTCTTGTTCTCCATGACTTGTTCAATGCCCTTTTGTAATTATCTATTAATTAAACTTTTTATAATGGGAATACTTTTTATAATTTTGTATAAATTCAAACGCCTGTTACTGATTCCAACTACGCTGAGTAAAACAAAATCCTCTTGCTTCCCTGATATATTTTTGCCAAAAAGTTTAGTTTATTGACCTACTTTACAGGACACATAGTTTTTCATCTCCTCTGTGAAAAGCTCACATCCTCTATTAAAAACGTTAAATAAGTCTTTTAACCACCCTCTATTACAAAGAAACCAATCCTGATATTTCCAGCCTCTCCTTATAACTGATGTTTCGTGGTAACGTCTTGGAGAATCTCCTGTACATCTCATCTAAGGCCTTTACCCTTTACATAAGAATATAAGAATAGTCTAGATATGCCTCCTGTTTCAAATGTTTCCAGGAAGTAACAATGTGCAGTTTCAAATGCACTAACTGTGCCTGGAAATGGACAGTTGACAGTTCGGGTCAACACTTTTGATTTGGTTTTGATGAAGGGTCACAATCCAAAACATCTACTCTTCCCTCCATAGATGCTGAGTTCCTCCGCCAGTCTCCTGTGTCTCTGTATTCTAATGCATGACCATAATCAACCATAACCTCCTCTGTTACCTATTCAACGAATGCCATCAAATTTGTCCACTGCAATTAGCCTTCAGTAAATTCACAAAGTTTTATTGCTTGTTGGTAGCAAGAGAGATTACAGGCATCTGAGGACTAATAAGGGGAGGCAATTTAGGCTGCACAACTAATTCATGCAAATATTTTCTTACAATGTGAATTTGTTAACAAGGACATCTATTGTGTTTGTGTGGGGCCATGTATCCCATGACGTGCAAAGGTATTCTACAAAAGATCCGACAGCACTAGTTCGCAGGTCCAACTGGAGTTCATGTGGCCACTTACGTTCTCTTTCTTATTATCAAACATAGCTTTAAATGCAACCATTTAACATTTCCTTCAAATTTGTGAAGTTTTCCTACAACCTTCTCAAAAACCCTGACTGAATAAAAAGGAAAATGTAATCTCTTTTACCTGTCTTCCAATCTCCATATATGTGGTCCTTCGCTTTTCTCCTATTGCCAACACTTTCATGTACAGTACTTCTCCATTTACTCACTTTTCTTCTAAATTCACATTTACAAACCTACATCTTCCTCCTTCATCCCTTCTGCTGCAAGTATATTGTCATTTATTCCTGTTGGAATCAACGCACTATTATCTACCCCCGAATATTACTTGCCTCCTACAGTTGGCAGGTTGTTACAGTACATTGTCACCTCATAGCTATTTCATGGATTTTGGTGGCATACTCAAAATTTAATACCATCCCTTCACCCTGATATTTATTTTTCAGCTATGTATCATTCATACCAGGCAAAACATGTTTGAAGAAGGGTCTCGATCCGAAACATCACCTATTCCTTTTCTCCAGAGATGTTATCTGGCCCGCTGGGTTTCTCCAGCTTTTAGTGTCTTGATTTGTGTATGTGGCCCGACTGTCAGCTTTGAGATAAAACTAGACAAAAATATATCAATCACAACGATTATCGTTGGATTCATTTATAGCTCGGTATTTCTATATTTAGTCATCTTAATATAGACTTATTATATGCTGATGATATTCTTTTATATATTACTAATGCACAAACGAGTATACCCACCTTATTAACACTAATTGAGGAATTCGGCTCTTTTTCAGGATATAGAATAAATTGGAATAAAAGCGAAATTATGTCTCTAAAACCACAGGATGCGAGACACTTACTAAAATTCCCTTTCAAAATTGCAACAGAAAAATTCAAGTATCTGGGTATTCAAATTACGAGAAGACACAAATCATTATTTAGCGCCAATTTTCTGCCACTATTAAATAAACTGAATGATATGATTAAATTTTGGAAAACGCTCCCGCTCTCATTGATAGGTAGAATTAACGCTATAAAAATGACTTTCTTACCACAATTAATATATTTGTTTCAAGCGATCCCAATATATATTCCAAAATATTAAAAAAAAAACTAGATTCTACTACAGGTGCACAACCTTTTATCCGACGATCCAAATAACGAAAAGCTCCGAATAGCGACATTTTGTCGGTCCTTGAAGAAAGGTCCTTGAAGACGTTCACCGAGGGCGGCCCGCAGAGGTGACAGCGGAACCTCCAGTCGGTCCTCGAAGAAAGGGGAACTAAATCCCCATTCATAAAAGAGAAGGTGAGGGTATATTGCGCGGGAGGGTTAATAATTTACAATCTGCTGCTGCCTGCCCACTGAGTTAAAAAGTTCCCACGGTAGACTCACGATACACAGTGTATCGTGAGTCTTGCGTGGGAACTTTTTAACTCAGCGGGCAGGCAGCAGCAAATTGTCGCTCCCTTCAGTTTCACCCCACCTACACCCCTCTGCTTCCCGGCCATATGTGTGACCCCTTCCCTCCACTCTCCAGCTCCCCGCCCATTGCACCGGCACGGGGGCTTTGCACTGCCTTCACGTCGGAGCCAGTGCCAGTCACCGGAGACGTCAGGACCAACAGGACACCGGCCCCCAGGCCCACTGCAAGCACGGAGATCCCAGAGACCCACAGCCAGCAGCAGCCCAGCCACGTTCCAATTCCAGAGGAACACGCTCCCCGTAGGGACAGAAGCTGATGGTGTGCAAGGTACGTCTTGGTCTTGAGGTTGCGGATGAGGGGGCGCAGCTCGGGCTGTGACGTCTCCGGCCACCCCCCTGTACAGGAGCTGAGACTGGGAACTGTGGGGTTGTTTGCAGTTGCAGAGGGAGGGGGCAAGGGCGGTACAGTTCCCAGTCTCAGCTCCATTCCAGGGGGGTGGCCGCAGACGTCAGGACCAACAGGACACCGACTGCAAGCACGGAGATCCAAGAGACTCACAGCCAGCAGCAACGTTAGCCCAGCCCCGCTCCAACTCCAGAGGAACCCGGTTGCGGATGAGGGGGCGCAGCTCGGGCTGTGGGCGAACTGCCACTTGTCGCTGTAGCGGCGCATCGGGGAGCGGGTTCTTGTTGTTCCTGACGTCGCCGGCCATCCCCCTGGACAGGAGCTGAGAGACGTCAGGACCACCAGAAGCCGCTCCCCGATGCGCCGCTACAGCGACAAGTGGCAGTTCGCCCACAGCCCGAGCTGCGCCCCCTCATCGGGACACCGACCCCCAGGCCCACTGCAAGCACGGAGATCCCAGAGACTCACAGCCAGCAACAAATCTAGCCCAGCCCCGCTCCAACTCGGGTTGCGGATGAGGGGGCGCAGCTCGGGCTGTGGGCGAACTGCCACTTGTCGCCGTTGCGGCCCATCGGGGAGCGGATTCCTCTGGAGTTGGAGGGATAGGGAGACACAGCGGCTTTTGAGAATGGTGGGCAATCACTTCCAAAGTTCTGCCCAGACAGTCAGTACACCTCTCCTACACTTGTCTCCCGCACTAAGATCATCTCGCAGAGAATGATCCCAGCCTAACCTTCCCTATTCTCTCCTATTCTGCAAGAAAAAACTACATTGAAGACTCAAACTCGCGATCGAGTAACTGCCGGGATCGAGGCGCAAACCCGCGACCTTGCGGATATGAGCCGAGCACTCTGCCACTGCGTCAGCCGTTAAAATCTACGCTAAAAATCTTCCATTCCGAAAGCTGAAAAATTCTGAATTACGAAAAGTGTCCGGTCCCAAGGCTTTCGGATAAAAGGTTGTGCACCTGTATCATTAATTTTATATGGGATTACAGAGCACACAGAATTCAACAAAAGCATTTGTGTAAACCTAAAGAAGTTGGGGGCTTAACATTACCTAACTTTACATATTACTACTGGGCAGTGCATATTAAGAATATAATGTACTGGTTGGATAGTTCCACTCACCAGTCGGAGTGGATAAGAATGGAGAAAGAGGAGTGTTTCCCGTACGATATAGGAACAATCTTGTTCTCACCGATAAAATTGAATAGTATAATATATAAGAAGAACCCAATTATTCACAATACAATAAGAATTTGGAAATAAATAAAATTATCCTTGAAATTAAATAATCTATCAGTACTAACCCCACTATTGAACAACCCTGCATTCAAACCATCTCTTATCGATAAAACATATAAACAATGGGATAGACTGGGGATTAGGAAAGCAGGAGATATGTATGAATTGGGCAAATTGTTATCATTTCAACAATTAAAATTAAAATTTAAACTGAAGGATAATCAATATTTCAAATATATACAGATATGTGACTTTATGAAGAAATATACACATAGATTTCAAATTATATTTTTAGACCCTTTAGAAGAAGCAATGAATATTAAGGCTGATTCACAAAAACTAATATCATACTTTTATAATAATATATTAAATAGAGAATTACCCTCAACAGAGGAACTAACCGAAGATTGGGAACGTGAACTAATGAGAAAGATCCCGAAGGATAGATGGGAAAAGTATCTGATGAACACACATAATTGTTCCATTAATGAAAGACATAATTTAATACAATTTAAATTATTACATAGACTATATTATTCAAAAACGAGGTTGAATAAATTTTACCCAAACGTCTCTCCCAGATACGATAAATGTTTGTTTCAAAATGCTAATATAACACATTCATTTGTAGGATGTATAAAGTTGAATACATTTTGGAGCGATATATTTGATATATTTACAAAGCTTTTCAAGTCAAGAATAGAACCTAATACGGAATGGATTATATTTGGAATAATAGTAGAAGATATCAATTTAAATAAGGACCAAAAAGCTTTTTTAAATTATGGGTTAATAATTGGAAAGAAATTGATACTTAAATTTTGGAAAAATACAGCTATTCCAACTGTTAAAATGTGGATTATGAATATGATGGACATAGCACACCTTGAAGAAATGAGACTCCGACTAATAGATAAATATGACCAATTCTTAAGGAGTTGGCCCCTTTTATCGACTTTTTGGAATCATGTGATGCAGCGGTACTGTAAAGATTACTGATTTCAGGTCAGGCCGTGGATAGATTTACATCTCCGAATAAAGATTTGAAAATTTCTCTTTTAAGGGTCTTTTGCTCCTATTTCTACTTTCCACTTTTTCTTTTCTTATACACACACTTCACGTTTTTCTATTTTCTACTATCTATTTTGCCTCTTTTTCTCTTCTCCAAAAAAAATAAATAAATAAATAAATAAGACTTTATGAAATGGAATAAAATGTAACCTTCCAGGTAGGGTGGGTTTGGTTTGCCAGGTCTTTCTCAGCAATAACTCCGGGCCATATCATTGAAAGGTAGTTATTGCTGAATACCCTTCAGTTGACCTCTCTCCACCTACTTACTTCATTCAGAGACACAAAGTGTTCGTAAGTGATAGGAGCAGAATTAGGCCATTCGACCCATCAAGTCTACTCTGCCATTCAAGCATAGCTGATCTAAGTATTCTGCTCTACCCCATTCTCCTGCCTTCTCCTCATAACCCCTGACACCCATACTAATCACAAATCTAACTCTGCCTCAAAAATATCCACTGACGTGGCCTCCAAGTGGCAATGAATTCCACAGATCCACTACCCTCTGACTAAATAAATTCATCCTCATCTCCGTCCTAGAGGAACTTCTGTTTGATCTGAGGCTATGACTGGTCCTAGACTCTCTCACTAGTGGAAACATCCTCCCCACATCCACTCGATCCAAGTCTTTCACCAATCGATGTTTCAATGTGCTGGAGTAACTGAGCGGGTCAGGCAGCATCGTGGAAGAGCATGGACAGATGACGTTTCGGGTTGGGATCTTTCTTCAGATTCAAGATGGAGAGGTGACAACAAGGTAGACAGGTTAAGACCTTTCTTCAGAATTCCAGCAGAAATTATCCAGTGACACAAGGTTGTGTAATCATATATATGAGCATTACAATGAGACTATTTTAACAGATATTTTTGATTCCCTCTCTGAACTAATTGGTAATTTGGAAGAACCATTCCAGCTTGCATTGTACTGGAAGTTTTTGAAGACTGCTATCTAAATGATAAACATGAGCAAATAGAATCAAACAGCATGGAGACAGGCCCTTCAGCCCAACTTGCCCGCACTGACCAACATGTCCCAACTACAGTAGTTCCACCTTTGATGAACAACGATGAACAAAGTAAGAGCAGTCATGGCCATTCGGGCTCTTCAGCTGCTCTGCCATTCAATATCACAACTAATAGTAAGATTAAACGAGAACTTACCAGTTTGAAGTTTGATCTGTATTTTATGAGGAGTTACGATGAAGGATTATGTGAAGACCCCGTCCAGCACGCATGCGCGACATACTTCAAAGCAGCGGTGTGGAATCACAGAAACAACACAATAATTGAAATAAACATAGTAAAGATAATCTTTACTTAAGTATAGAAGTTGGGATGTAATGTTAAAATTGTACAAGGCATTGGTGAGGCCAATTCTGGAGTATGGTGTACAATTTTGGTCGCCTAATTATAGGAAGGATGTCAACAAAATAGAGAGTGTACAGAGGAGATTTACTAGAATGTTGCCTGGGTTTCAGCAACTAAGTTACAGAGAAAGGTTGAACAAGTTAGGGCTTTATTCTTTGGAGCGCAAAAGGTTAAGGGGGGACTTGATAGAGGTTTTTAAAATGATGAGAGGGATAGACAGAGTTGACGTGGAAAAGCTTTTCCCACTGAGAGTAGGGAAGATTCAAACAAGGGGACATGACATGAGAATTAAGGGACTGAAGTTTAGGGGTAACATGAGGGGGAACTTCTTTACTCAGAGAGTGGTAGCTGTGTGGAATGAGCTTCCAGTGAAGGTGGTGGAGGCAGGTTCGTTTTTTATCATTTAAAAATAAATTGGATAGTTATATGGATGGGAAGGGAATGGAGGGTTATGGTCTGAGCGCAGGTATATGGGACTAGGGGAGATTATGTGTTCGGCACGGACTAGAAGGGTCGAGATGGCCTGTTCCCGTGCTGTAATTGTTATATGGTTATATTATATGGTTATAAGGAGAACTAAGTTACCAGTTGATCTCTATAATTGAGGGTGGGAGCGGAGGGCACGTAATCCCTCATCGTAACTCCTCATAAATTACAGATCAAACTTCAAATTGGTAAGTTCTCGTTTAATCTTACTATTTTACTTCGGAGTCACGTGAGTGACTACGTGAAGATTTTAAAGCTCTGTGATTTCAAACCGTGTAACAGTTCATACTTCACTCGCTGCCGAAGTCATCCAAGGGAGGAAGTATGTTATCGTGATCAAACATGAATCTGTTTATAAAACAATAATGGTATTTATTTGAAAACAATAACAAAGAAAATAATGCTCCCCCGGGCTTAAATTATATGTTTGCAGAGTCTAAAATTCTTTCTGCAAATAAAACAGGTTCTGCTAACGGCTTGTCGTAGAACGTTTGAAAGGTTCTTTCCATGGACCACCCCGCTGTTGCCAGGATGTGGTCTAATGGCACGTCCATTCTTTTAGCCGCCGACGTGGATGCTGCCCTGGTGGAGTGAGACGTGTAAATGTCAGTATCCACTCCAGCAGCTCCCAGTACCTGTTTGAGCCATCTAGAGATGGTTTGGCTCGACACCCGACCATGTGGTTTTTTTTGTGGCTGACCCATCGTGCTTTTTCTCTCCCTCGGGAATCTTTAGTTGTGTTGATGTATAGCAGCAAGTGAGTCATGACACATAAACGGGGGTCAGGTGGGTACGCCCGGAATTCCATAACAAGACCTGAAGTTCCTTTATCAGCTCCTGAATGGTGAATGTTATTTAGTCTGGTGTTATGACCATGTTGTCCAGTCTGAATAAGTAAAGGGACTGGACCCTTTGTGCTGAGACTAACGCCATCAGCATGACCGTTTTCAGGGTTAGCTGTTCCAGAGTGAGGGATCTGGCTGGTGACCATCCCCTTAGGTATGTCAGGACAACACTGTCATCCCAGATCTTGGTATACCTAGGTCTAGGGGGGTTTGAATTGAAGATCCCTCTCATTAATTTGATCATCAGCAGATGAGACCCTATGGCCTGTTGTCCTGGTGCCTGTCTTAGGTAGGCTGACAGTGCACTTCTAGCACAATTGATAGCGCTATAGCTCAGACCTTTATCATGGTGAAGGCTGGCCAGGAACTCCAGTACATTTGTTATGGTGGTTGATGAGTAGGTTGTCCCTGTTCTCGAGCAGTATGTTTCCCATTTTCTTATGCTCGAGAGGTATTGTTTCTTAGTGGAAAGTCGGTGAGATGCTGTCATCGTGTCCATGGTCCTGTTTGACAATCCCAGGTCCAGCAAAGGTCTTTTTAGAATCTGCAACCCAGTAGGTTAATTCTGACATGGCATGGGTGACTTTCGCCTGACACAGGGTGTATCAGTAGATCTGGTCTGCTGGGAATGGTCATTGGTGTTTCAATGACCCTGCCAAGGACCACTGGGAACCATGGCTGTGTAGGCCAGTCGGGTACTACCAAAATGCCTGAAGCAGAGTCCATCTGTATTTTGCGTAGTACCTGTCTGATAAGGCAGAAGGGAGGAAAGGCATAGAAAAAAAGTTCCCCCAGTCCTGCGCGAATGCCTCCATCGCCGTTGCCTCAGGGTCTGGTTCCCAAGCGACACACATCGGTACCTGGTGATTCAGTCGGGGTGCAAAGAGATCTATATCGGGCGTGCCATATTGCTTTGTAATTTCAGCAAATACTTTGGGGTTTAACATCCATTCGGTGTTATCATTAAACTTGCGTGACCTGGTGTCTGCCACTGTATTTAGCTTACCTGGTAGGTAAGTTGCTGATAGCCAAATATGTTTGTCGACACACCATTGCCAGATTATGTTGACCAAATTGTCACATTATATCGATTTTATCCCGCCCATATGGTTAATATAGGCCACCACTGTGGCATTATCAATCTGCAAACGAACATGCAAATGGTGCATATTTGTACAATATGCTTTTAAACCATAGAACGCACCCAACATTTCCAAATAGTTTATGCCCAGTGTCTGTAGTAGTGATGATTGTAGATTAGTCCATTTACCACCTGTACTGGATATGGTATTAGTTGCTCCCCAGCCTTGAGCACTGGCATCTGTTTGTATAGTTAATGTTGGGTTATTGATAATGATAGGACTGGAATTATGCCAAATGTTCTCTATCCACCATTGTAACTCTGATATTGCTTCAATGGGCAATTGCATGGTTCGGTCAAAGTGACTTGCATGTCGTTTTAACGCTTGCACCTTTGCTCTTTGTATGTTTTGATAATGCAAAGGTCCAAACTGGGTAGCTGGAAATGCTGCTACCATTTTCCCAATTACTCTTGCCACTTGTTGGATGGTTGGTCGATTGTTAACCATTAATTTGTTACACATTTTTGCCAATTCTGCTGATTTCTCTTTTGGCAACGTTACAGACATGTGGACTGAGTTAATTGTGAATCCCAGATAGTCCATAGTTGTGGATGGCATCAACTTAGATTTATCTGGATGTATGACAAAACCCAAGGTTTCAAATAAATGTCTAGCAGCTAATACTGCTGAATTAGCAATTTCCATGGTTTTGCCTATTATCAAAATATCATCAAGATATGCCATGACAATATGTTTTTGTTTTCTTAATATTGCCAAGTCTGGTTTTAATATCTTGGTAAACAGTCTTGGGGCTGATGTTAGACCATTAGGCAATGATTTGAACTGTCATAGTTGCCCCATCCAGGTAAATTTTAGGTATCTACGATGATCCTTATTAATAGGTACTGAATAGTATGCATCTTTTAAATCGATGCTTGCCATAAAGTATCCTTTGGAAATCAGTTCTTTGGCAGTCACAAATGTTTCCATTTTAAAGTGTATATACTTAACGAAACCATGTAGTTAAGTCAATGATGATGCGACATCCACCATCTTTTTTGGTTTTGGTAAATATATTTGAAACAAATTCCAAAGGTTCATGTTCAGATTTCTCAATGATACCCTTTGTAAGTAACCTCACCAGTTCTGCTTGTCCCTCCAGTTTTTCTTTTAGTGAGAGGGTAAAACCCCTTTGGGGTGCATGCTGAACTGGTGGCATGTTTTCATGAATGAATTCAATTTTATATCCTCGAATACTGTTAAGTATATAACTATTAAGTGTGATAGTCCTCCAATCTTCCATAAACAGGTGTAGTCTCCCCCCTGTTAGCACAATTCCCCTTCCTTTTATGTACTGGTAGGAACCAGACCCACCTACCTCCATTGTTATTGGTGGTGCATTCAATTCTTCTGTAACTGGTTCCTTGTCTGGCGGGGTGGTGCTGTGTGGGGACAGCGCATTTTCCATGGGGCCCACTCTGGGCCCCGTCCTAAAAAAGGCTTCCGGGGATGGTGTGCGGGCCCCGAGCTTTCACCAGTCCCATGAAGTTGAGGCCGACTGGTGGATGCGATGGGGTACTGCCGTCTGGGTTGAGTGGTTCTGCTCGTTCCAGGTCCTGCCCTCATGAGGCCAAATGCTTTGGATTCCTCATCCAGGTTTTTGACTTGCTTGGGCAAGTCCTTGCCAAATAGCAGGATCTGTGGTTCTGAGGCCAGTGTTCTGCACAGTCCTGCAAATTTAGGATTGCTTCCTTATTGCTTCCTTATGGAGGTTGTTAATCTTGTACTGTGTGTTGCACAGTAGAGCCAGAGTATCTTGCTGGTTAGTTGTCTTGTCTACCCCGTCCACGGAAAGAGCATAGGAGGTGATAGCCAACGTCAAGAGCTTCAATATTTTCTGCAGTTTTAATTCTTGGGTTCTGATACCCTGCCCAATGTACCCCCAGATTTGACTATTGACGGCAGGTACATTGAGCGAAATGCAGTTTTCAGGAGGCGTGTAGAGGTCCAACGCCTCATTGACTACCTGTTCTTGCAGTGGTTTAAAGGACAGGTAGTCAATGCTGGCCGCCAGTTTAGGCTGTAACGGCCGTCCCGCTCGCGGTGTTGCCACGTAGCGGTTCACCACTCTCAGCAACTCTTCCTGATCCTGTACCTCAAGCATATTCCTGGTTTCTTCAGCCAGTGACCACTGTTCTTGACCAGCCCAGTCCTGGTCGCCAACGCTCTCCTCTGCTGAGGGAGATGCGATGGCCAGTGCATGGTAGTGCATTGGAGCGGGAGTGCTTGTGCTCCCTTGGCGAGCTTGCCCCATCTCCTGGAGCAAGTCTCACTGGAGCATTTGCTCCATGAGCCTTTCCATTCGGCTCAAACGGCCACCTTTGCCGCTCTCGGGCGGTGAGTCTACCGTGCCGGGCTCTTCTGAGTAAACCGGCCGGTCCGACTTCCGTTTTGCCTTGCCTCCAGCCCGCTGCGGTTGTTCAGGCTGTGCTAGCGGCGCTGGGCTTGGCTTGGAATTGCTGTCGGTGACTGAGGACCGCAGCGTGTGCGGTCCAGGTGCCGCCGGTCGCCTCCCACTGATGGAACTCTCCTATTCCGTCAGAGTCGAACGGGGTACGACCTTTCTTGCTTGTTTTCCCTTGTTCATGGTCCTGTGAGTGAACAAACCAGAACAAGGGTTTCGAAAAAACACGACCTCAGAGTAAGTTACTTACCCGGAGGTCCCGTTCGTCGCTGTTGCACTGCGTGAGACGCTATGCCGCGCATGCGTGCTGGACGGGGTCTTCATGTAGTCACTCACGTGACTCCGAAGTAAAATCTGAATGTAACCTCTACAATAAAATTCCATCTACAAGTGGGTACTTGCCTATCAGGAAAATATCTACCTCTGCCTCAAAAATATTCAGATCTGTATCCATCAGTTTTTGAGGTTCCAGAGAAGCCCTAAGAAGAAATACTTGCCTCATCTCGAAAATGAATTAAATCTGGTTGCTACAAGACAGTAACTCTTGCACCTAAGCATTGTGTCCCCAAATCTTCTGTCATATTATTTTTGTTTCAGTAGCTCACACTGTGGTTATTAGTACATAATTAGCACCTTTATAAAATGTAACCTAGTACACTTTAGAGCAACCATATTGAGAAAAACATTTGTAAGCTGAGTTTGGTTGCAACTACAAATGATAAAAAAGGAACACAAGTACATCATCCCTTATCGGTCCGAAGAAGAGTCTCAACCCGAAACGTCATCCATTCCTTCTCTCCAGCGATGCTGCCGGTCCTGCTGGGTTACTCCAGAATTTTGTGTCTATCACTCCTCATATTTCTCTCGGACAGCTTACAACCCAATGGTATGAATATTGATTTCTCCAACATCAAGTAACTCTTGCATCGCCATCTATCTATGTCCCTAGTTCCCCCACGCTGGTCATTGTACTAGATTCATTGTCGTCCTGGTGAGCTTCATTGTCTGTAACTCATTATCACCTTGCCACAGCTAGCAATGGCTTGCTTCCTTTATCATCATCATCACTTTTTTGCATATCTTTCAGTCATTTGTTCTACACATCTCTCTATAGCACCATCTATATCTCTCGTTTCCCTTTCCCCTGAATCTCATTGTGAAGAAGGGCCTCGACCCGAAACGTCACCTATTCCTTTCCTCCAGAGATGCTGTCTGACCCGCTGAGTTACTCCAGCATTGTGTGTCTACCTTCACACAGGTAAATCAGGCAGGTTTCGACTGTAGATTTTCAAAACCCCTGTCTAGTTTCCTCTTTTCTCTTGGAAATAAACCCACCCTATAAACAGGATGATTTTGCTGCAAGAAGATTCCGAACACATCAATGTTATGCTTGTGATCGAAATCTCACCACAAAGCTAGCCTATTTTATGCTGTATTTCACAATAAATGTTCACAATTTAATTCCTTGTGCAAGCAATATGGAAATAGAGATGAAAGATGTGGATTGCTACATTGCTGGTGGCACACTATAGTTATTTTTCTTACTTGGTTGTTGATGTGTTTTAATCCCTCCACTGTATTCCACAGAAAACTGGGCATGTTCTCTGATCGATCGATAAGGAAAGTAATACATCATGATCTGAACTCCAGTGGAGATTTGGTAATTATTTAATATTGTAATATTTTGCTTAAAGGGATACACAATGCCACGTGCATTCCTTAGTGTAGACCAATTTAATTTAGAGATACAGCGAAGAAACAGGCACTTCGGCGCACTGTGTCTGCACTGCCCAGCGATCCTGGCACACCGACACTATCCTACACACGCACGGGACAATTTACAATTATATCAAGCCAATTAACCTACAAACCTGTACGCTTTTGGAGTGTGGGAGGAAACCGAAGATCTCGGAGAAAAACCCACACATTCACAAGGAGAATGTACAGAGTTTGTCGGTGGTTGAGATAGGCTTCAGGCATTGTAAGCGCTGTAATGCCCCATGTCCCACTAATGCCCCTGTCCCACTTAGGAAAGCTGAACGGAAACCTCTGGAGACTTTGTGCCCCACCCAAGGTTTCCGTGCGGTTCCCGGAGGTTGCTGGAGGTTGCAGGTAGTGGAAGCAGGTAGGGTGACTGACAAAAACCTCCGGGAACCTTGGGTAGGGCGCAAAGTCTCCAGAGGTTTCCGTTCAGGTCTCCCAAGTGTGACAGGGGCATAAGGCAGCAACTCTACCGCTGTGCCACCATGCCGCCCCTTGAGTGGAACCAGCTCTGATACATTTTGTTCGCATTTATTTCAATGTGGCATTCAAGACTAAGGATGGTGCGGGGCAGAGTGGTGAAAAATAAATTTGTGTAAAAATCTGTTAATTCCCTACATTTAATATTCTGACCCCTAGCATTCCCTCACTCCCAAAGTAAGTTAACATTTCTGCTTACCACTTAATTTTCCTCATAAAAATTCCTGAAACCTAATTCTTGACTTTTATTCATCTGGGGCACATATCTCCTGATGTGTCCCAGGGTACAATTCTGTTTATAACATGCTAGAATGTTGCAAGGGACTTCATGAAGCTGTATAATAATAGTACTGTAAAGTGCTGTGCAATGCTTCACTAATTAAAACAATAATTTATACGCACGTGTCGTTGCTTATGATATATGCCAGTCACTGAGACAATTTAGTTCCCCAAAGGACTTTTATTAAACTCTGACCCAAGCTGTTAAGTCGCCTGTTTTTTTGCAGAAAACACCAAATACTTGTTAGTTTTTTTTCAGCTTATTGCTTGCAGATGTGGCCTCTCTGAACTGTTAACAACTCTATCAAACATTTATTTTTTGTAAGAAACAAAAATAGCTAATTTCACGTGAATATGAAAATTATATTAACCTTCTGCCCCAATGAATATCAATACTACATGCAGATATCATTCAGGAAAAACTATAATCCGTCTGCATTGAGATTTCACAAGTGATAAACATAGAAAATAACACGATGTCTGTGCTGAACATGATGCTTAACTGAATTAGAAACATAGAAACATAGCAAGAGTGCAGGAGTAAGCCATTCGGCCCTTCAAGCCAGCACCGTCATTCAATATGATCATGGCTGATCATTTAAAATCTGTACCACATTCCTGCTTTTTCCCCATATCCCTCGATTCCTTTAGCACTAACAGTTAACTCCAACTCTCTCTTGCAAACATCCAGTGAATTGGTCTCCACTGCCTTCTGTAGCAGAGAATTCCACAGATTCACAACTCTCTGGGTGAATTTTTTTTTCCTCATCTCAGTCCTAAATGGCCTACCCCTTATTCTTAAATTGGGATCCCTGATTCTGGACTCCCCCAACCTCGGTAGCATGTTTCCTGTATCTAGCCTGTCCAATTCATGAAGAATTGTATATGTTTCCATAAGATCCCCTTTCATTCTTCTAAATTCCAGTTAATATAAACCCAGTCAACCCATTCTTTCATCATATGTCATTCCTGCCATCCTGGGAATTAACCTGGTGAACTTGCGCTTCGCTCCCTCAATAGCATTAATATCCTTCCTCAAATTAGGAGATCAAAATTGCACACAATACTCCAGATACGGTCTCACCAGGGCCCTGTATAACTGCAGTAGGACTTCCTTGCTCCTAAATTCAAATCCTCTCGCAATGAAGGCCAACATGCCATTAGTTTTCTTCATTGCCTGCTGTACCTGCATGCTTACTTTCAGTGACTGATGTACAAGCACACCCAGGTCTTGTTGCACCTCCCCTTTTCCTAATCTGACACCATTTAGATAATAATCTGCCTTCCTGTTCTTGCCACCTCTCTGGAGAACATGGATATATGGCGTTTTGGGTCTGGGCCCTTCTTCAGACTGAAGAAGGGCCCCAATCCAAAACACCACCTATCCATGTTCTCCAGAGATGCTGTCTGACCTGCTGAGTTACTCCAGTACTTTGTGCCCAGTGGATATTTTAAGTTTTATTTGATGATAACCAACCACTCAGCACACATATAGGCTGGGAACATAGTATCATGGGAACATAGTATCATCATATACATAAATAAAATCAATTTAGTTAATACAATCCTGCAGCAATGTGGTCCAATTGTTATCAAGCAATTAAGGAATGGAATATTTAGGTTTATACGTTGAAGTTCATCATGCAAATAAAACTGAGAGTTATGTTTTCAAGCAAAGGAGAATTACATTGTAGCTTGACGTCTGAATGGTGTATTTCTGAGAACAATAACTTGACAAAGCTTTCCCTTCAAACAAGTTTAAAATTAATAGAGGGCTTTATGTTTACAGGTGGTGAAGGCTGTCGACCAATTTGGGGCATCGATTGAAGATCTGCTATTGAAATATAAAAATAAAGTAATAGGTATGTGTGGCACTACTTGTAAGATCCAAAAATAAGTAAAGAGTAAAAGAACATGTGCTCTGTTGCAAAGCAACCATATGTGTAAAACATATGTGCCAGAGTCTGAAGAAGGGTTTCGGCCCGAAACGTTGCCCATTTCCTTCGCTCCATAGATGCTGCTTCTCCAGCATGTTTGTCTACCTGTGTAAAACATATTACTGGCATGACCAGGGTATAGAAGCATAAATGCACTGTCTCATGAGTTACTCATTACTCAATTTGCAGACTGGCTGATGTTGCTTTGTTGTAAGTTGTAGATTCCACCTTGCCTACGGGAAATCAGTGGTACTCATGAATCTTGCTGCTCTCCAGGCTCAACCCATAAACACAAACCCAGCTCCACAGATCTTATTTGTTTTTAAGTTCAGTAAAATATTCTTAGGTTTGATCAGATAAAGCTGTAGCTCCCTCTAACTTGCCTGTCGTTTAACTTCATCTATTTCCCCCAATTGAAATGGAGGTGAGAGAGTGACCCGTGGGAAAAGCAGGACAGGGGAGGGGAGGGGAGGGGAAGATATCCTTTAGCTATTGATAGTGTTGAAGAATGAGGTGCTGGGTGCAGAGGCTAATGGGATGGAAGATAAGAGATCTCTCAACAGCCTCCAACTGGATAATTCCCCAACCCTATTCACTGGAATTTAGAAAGATGAAAGGGGATCTTATAGAAACATATAAAGTTCTTATAGGATTGGACAGGCTACATGCAGGAAAAATGTTCCCAATGTTGCAGGAGTCCAGAATCAGGGGATCATAGTTTAAGAATAAGCGGCCATTTTGTCACAGTCTGCCCTCTCCTCATTCTCATCCACTTCACCTCCCAGTACTTTTCCACAGGTCCCTCCTTCTCCTCACCTGCCTGCCTGCCACTCCCCTCTCATCAGCCCAACTCTCCTCACCTGTTGCACTCAGTTGCCTCTGATCACCTATTAACCCGGTATATAGACTCTCCTCACCGTTCACACAGGGCCAGATTGTTCTCAGCAGTCATGCAAGACTCTCCAGCGATTTCCCGACTGCCTACACAGATTCGAACCTGCCTGCCCCTGACCATTCCGTCCTGTCGTCTTCCCGGATATCACCTCAGCCTTCTGTCCCCGACCACGGCCTTCGTCCCGTACCTCCTGGTTTCTGTCTGCCTCTCTCCTGGGCTGTTTGGTGTATCCCTGCAACGGCTCCTCGACTTCCTGCCTGGCTTCGACTCTCCTTTCGTCTGTCCCTCGCTGGTTTGTTTACATTCGTGTGTTGGATCTCCTGGTTACTGGACCTTCCGCTACCCCGACTACGTCTCCTGCCTGCCCCTCTTTGGAACCCTTCGCTCAATCCAGAGCCTCTGTGTGAATACGGTGTACCCTTTCCTGTGTTACTACTCTGTGTTACAGTATAGTAATAAAGTTCATGACCAATTATACCTGCCTGATTCTGTGCTGCTATTGGGTCCAAGCTATACCCGTTACACATTTAGGACTGAGATGAGTAAAAACTTCACCCAAAGAGTTGTGAATATGTGGAATTCTCTGCCACAGAAGGCAGTGGAGGCCAATTCACTGGATATTTTCAAGAGGGAATTAGATTTAGCTCTTAGGGCTAAAGGAATCAAGGGATGTGAGGCAAAAGCAGGAACGGGGTACTGGTTTTAGATGATCAGCCATGATCATATTGAATTGCAGTGCTGACTCGAAGGGCCGAATGGCCTATCCTGCACCTATTTTTCTAGGTTTCTAGGTTTCCATACTACCTGTTTCCATCTCCTACCCAAGATGCACAAGCAGAACAGTTCTGGTAGGCTTATTGTATCCACATGCACATGCTCTAAAATTAACGCAATTCTAACTTGCGAATGTGATTTCATCAACTTCTAATTCTCTGCGTAATTCATCATGACTGTGTGGTCTGCTTACCCCTCTCCATGTATCCACTCCCCATTCCACCTCTCTGCTTCATCTAGAAGAGGTGCATCATCTGTCCCCACACCTCCACCCACACCATCATCCAGGGACCTAAGCAGCCCTTCCTAGTGAGACACAGTCATCTGCACTTCCTCCAACCTCATCTGTTGCATTTGGTGGCCTAGATGCTGGCCTCCTCAACATTGGTGAGACCCAACACATACTTGACGATGCTTTTCCGAGCACATATCCTCTGTCCGCTGTGGCCATCTGGATCTTCAGATTAACAGCGTTTTAATTCCTTCTCATTCTCATACCAACCTGTGTTCTCAGCCTCTGCACTGCCAAGGTGAGGTGAGACACAAACCAGAGGAACGGCACCTCACAATCTCCATGGGTTCACCCAATGTCATGAACAATGCATTCTCTTATTTTAAGTGACCTGCGTCCTCTCTGTTCCCTTCTCTCTTCCCATCTACCACCAGCCCTCATCCCATCCCCCTGGATCTCTCTCACACCCCCTGCTTCCCACCTACTCCCGGCCCCCTAACTTTCTTCAATCCCACGCACATCCTCCCACTGAATCCCCTTTCCTCCTATTGCTCACCCCTCCCCACTCTTGGTTATTACCTTTCATCTACCACCAGCTCTCATTCAGTTCAATTCTTCACCATCCTTTCTTACCTGAATCTGCAGCCCATTGTCCTCCACATTACCTCTCAGACGCTGCTATTGTAAATCTCACCAGGGATTAACTTTACTGAACGTTTTTCCTTCCAATATTTAATATGTAAAATAATATGTGTGTGTGTTTATGATTGTGTTTATAGTTTGTTTGGTTGTTTGTTTGTTTGTCTTTTTGCACAAAGTCCGCGAGCATTGCCACTTTTTATTTCACTGCACATCTCGTATGTGTATGTGACGAATAATCTTCTTGACTTGACTTGTTTCGACTCTTTCCTCCACCACCTCACAATTATCTCCCAATCCACCCCTTCTTATCTGTTGTTTGCTAGTTCTTGTCCCCCCCCCTTCCACCACCTCTTTATACTGGCTAATTCCCTGCTGCCCTTTCTGCCTCGATGAAGTATCCCGACCAGAAACATGGTACGTTTGCTTCCTTCCACAAATGCTGCCTGAACTGCTGAGTTTCTCATGTTGCTCTCATTTTTTAACAATGTTCTGTGTCCAACTAAAGTTTTGCATGGCAATGAAATTACTTCTGTGATTATTTGTGCCTTAACAATAAGATACTTTATTCAGAGAATATTGCTCAAACTCGCATATTCCCCATGGAGTTTCTGGCTTAATGTAAAAAAAAAGTTCCTGTACATCTCAACTTACTGAAGCCAGTACATAATAGTGTTCTGATTAAGGAGATATTAAACCACAAACACAAACCCACCTTCCAGTATTTCAACGTTCAAATCGAGCAATCCGGAAAACATATAAATGCACAAAATGATCTGTTGTCTGGGCCTTATGGAAAGGGCTACCAGGTCTGGGTGGCACAGGCTAAAGCCAGAGACCCAGGTTCGATCCTGACATTGGGTAGTGTCTGTGTGGAGTTTGCACGTTCTCACTAGATACTCCGGTTTCCTCCCACACTCCAAAGACCTACGCGTTTATAGGTTAATTGGGCTCTGTTAAAATGACCCCCCAATGTGTAGGGAGTGGATGAGAATGTGGGATAACATGGAACAGGTGTGATTGGGTGATTGATGGGAGGTGTGGACTTGGTGGGTTAAAAGTGTAGGAAGGAATTGCAGATGCTAGTTTAAAGCAAGATAGACACAAAAAGCTGGAGTAATTCAGCAGTTAAGCAGCATCTGTGAGAAAAAGAATAGATGACGTTTTGGGTCGAGCCCCTTACAGGGCCTGTTTCCATGCTTTGTCTCGAAACTAAATTAAACTGGTCAGAGGATTGCTTTTGGCACGTGTTGCAGTCTGCACATCGTGCTGTATTTGTCTGATATCAAAGATTTACACTAACTTCATGCTGTTTTACAGATCAGCAATTTTTATTAAAGAAAATTGCGGATGCAGCCATTGATATTTATGCCATGACTGTGGTCATCTCCAGGTAAGTTCTTGAAAGACAATATTCAGCTCTCAGATAATATCCTTTAATTTAATTTTGAGATATGGCACTGAAACAGGCTCTTCGGTCCACTGAGTCCATGCCGACCTGCGATACCTGCACACACTTAACACTATCCTGCAAATACTAGGGACAGTTTACTTTTTATTTTAACCTAAGCCTTACAGGCAGCACCCGTAGTGAGGCTTGAACTCCGTACAGGCAGCATCCGTAGTCAGGATCGAACCCGGGTCTCTGGCGCTATAAGGCAGCAACTCTACCACTGCGCCCCATACATCGTTCCTTGATACACTCCTGATTCTACCCTCAACAACTAGAACTCATGTCAGCCCTAAACCTGTACAGGAAATTTGTCTCTGCCTCTAAATGCATATTTGGTATTGAAGCAGTAATTCATTTCAATTCCACTGTAGTCAATCAAGTTACTCATTAGGTATTGTGTTTTGTGACAAATGATCTGCCATCCAATGTGCACCACTGGAGGAGGTGAATGTCCAACACACAATGCTTTGATATGTCATAAGGTC
Source organism: Leucoraja erinaceus (assembly GCF_028641065.1). Taxonomy (NCBI): domain Eukaryota; kingdom Metazoa; phylum Chordata; class Chondrichthyes; order Rajiformes; family Rajidae; genus Leucoraja; species Leucoraja erinaceus. The sequence continues at coordinate 11,050,792 of NC_073390.1, forward strand.
ATAAGGAATAGGATTAGAATTAGGCCATTTGGCCCATCAAGTCTACTCTGCCATTCAATCATGGCTGATCTATCTCTGCCCCCTAACCCAATTCTCCTGCCTTCTCCCCATCACCTCTGACACCTGTACTAATCAAGAATCTATCTCTGCCTTAAAAATATCTACTGATGGCCTCCACAGCCTTCTGTGGCAAAGAATTCCACAGATTCACCACCCTCTGACTAAAGACATTTCTCCTCATCTCCTTCCTGAAAGAATGTCCTTTCATTCTGATGTGTCAAATGATATTTTGTGAATCACCTCGGTGCTCTCTGTAGAAATAACATCTGTGCTTTAGCAGGAGATCTTTAGTCAAACCAAAGATGCTTTATTTAATGGCAACAAAATGACGCTCTCCGAATTCATTGAGTGGCAGATGGGATGATGGTCAGAGAAGCCATTTTAGGAGATGATCTGCAAAAGTCAGTTTATCAGTCAGCACTTGACCTATCAAACCTCCACCAAGATGGGCAGAATACACGTGTCCGGTACTCACTGGAATTTGGATGCTTGTGGCATTGGTTAAGGATCACAAAATATGTGCCCATTTATCTGCTGCTGAATCAGATGTTAAACCCTGTCCTTTCTAAACTAAAAGACTTTAAGCCTTTTTGATCTCCGTTCTCCATGTTTGGATAGTGTTGAAGCAGAAAGGTGAGGCATAGGATACAAAGCGCTGGAGTAACTCAACAAATCATGCAGCATCTCTGGAGAACATGGATAGGTGATGTTTTGGATCAGAACCCTTCTTCAGATGGGCATTGGATGAGGCATAGGGTTCAATACACAGGCCTTTGATGTTGATAAGTGATTTACTTTCATGTGGAGTTTAACTGGCGAGGGTGTTCTTTCCAGACCAGATATTAATCAAACCTATCATCATAATTGATGGAGGGTTCTGATTGAAGATCTTCTACGTGAAATGTTAACTCTGTTCCATTCTCCACGGATGCTGACTGAAATATTGATTGTTTTCAGGACTTAATGATTATATTTCAGATTTCCAGCATCAGCAGTTTTTTTACAATGTCAGCACTATCACTCTTCCTCCATCTCTCCTTGCTCACACAAAGTTGAATTCTTGTCACATTGACGAAGAACCACAAAGACATGGGCCCTTTTATCCACCGGTAGAACAATGTTCAGACCTGACTGTATTTAACTAGAGCTGAAACACTGTTTCAGGTCCCTTATCCAAGCCTGGATTATGCCGAGACAGAAAAGTGAGACTTGGAGTTCCATTGTGACTCCGCAACTCCTCCCTCCTCACCTTCCTGATTTCTATCCTCCAAGAATATTTGGGCTGAACCTTTACATTAACGCCTGATCCTCAACCTACATCATCCAATCGTTCCGAATTTTGATTCCAACCCCAACCCTGATCCCAACTCCAGCTCTGATTTTTCCACCATAACCCTTGCTGAATTTCAGCATTCATTATTTCACACGGCTATTGAAAGAATCAATGGATATCTTCTGCTATGTTGTGTGATTCACATTACAAACACTCTCAATGCCAGAATGAGAACAATCTATGATTTGTCATATTGTTCATTACTAATGTACAAAATGCACCGTTTTACAATACAATGTTTGGTACAAAGCATTTTAACATCTTACTATTGCAATATACAATATAAGCTGCACAATAAGCTGCATGCCTTGTATTCACTGGAGTTTAGAAAGATGAGGGGATATCTTATAGAAACACATAAAATTATAAAAGGACGGGACAAGCTAGATGCAGGAAAAATGTTCCCAATGTTGGGCGAGTCCAGAACCAGGGGCCACAGCCTTAGAATAAAGGGGAACCCAAATCTGAGGAAGGACATTATTGCCATAGAGGGAGTGCAGAGAAGGTTCACCAGACTGATTCCTGGGATGTCGGGGCTGTCTTATGAAGAAAGACTGGATAGACTTGGTTTATACTCTCTAGAATTTAGGAGATTGAGAGGGGATCTTATAGAAACTTCCGAAATTCTTAAGGGGTTGGACAGTGCTAGATGCAGGAAGATTGCTCCCGATGTTGGGGAAGTCCAGGATAAGGGGTCACAGCTTAAGGATAAGGGGGAAATCCTTTAAAACCGAGATGAGAAGAACTTTTTTCACACAGAGTGGTGAGTCTCTGGAACTCTCTGCCGCAGAGGGTAGTCGAGGCCAGTTCATTGGCTATATTTAAGAGGGAGTTAGATGTGGCCCTTGTGGCTAAGGGGATCAGAGGGTATGGAGAGAAGGCAGGTACGGGATACTGAGTTGGATGATCAGCCATGATCATATTGAATGGTGGTGCAGGCTCAAAGGGCCGAATGGCCTACTCCTGCACCTCATTTCTATGTTTCTATTTAAGACTGAGGTGAGAAAAAACTTTTTCATCCAGAGAGTTGTGAATTTGTGGAATTCCGTGCCACAGAGGGCAGTGGAGGCCAAGTCACTGGAAGGATTTAAGAGAGTCAAGGGCCTGTCCTACTTGCATGCGACTGCATGCGTTTGGCGCGAGTTCGCGCTAAGTTCGCAGTAAGTACGCGGTAAATTATGTGAATATTTGTAAAAGGTTGGAAAGGATACGTAGACAAATTGAAAGGGCAATACTGTAGATAGACACAAAAAGCTGGAGTAACTCAGCGAGACAGGCAGTATCTCTGGAGATAGCGAATGGGTGACGTTTCGGGTCAAGACCTTTCTTCATACTTTGGACATGTACGGGAAGAGAGCTCATTAACTTTGGACCCATCTAAACCAAAATAAATTTGGTCCATATGCTGCAGAATAAGGCCAATTTTGATTGTGTGACTCCACAATTGGAAAATTCAGGGGCATTCCCCTATGATCAATGCAGACAAAGGACAGGAGCAGGTAAGTGGAGGACAGGACTGGATGTTGGGCAATGTGGGGGAAAAGGGTGAGTGGCTTAGAATCAGGTCATTAGTTTGGGGCCTAGACCTAGAATAGGCTTCAGAGGATCACAGCCTCAAAGATAGTCTCATTGGAGGATCTGAACTTGGAACAGTGGTTGTGTTGGAAGATCAGCACCACAACAAAGTTTGTATTGATGGGTTGGGCTTGAGGTTGCTGGATCAGAACCTAGGTAAGGGTTGCATTTAGAGTTTTGTTGTCATAGAGGAATTGTCAAGAAGGCTCCCTGTGCTTCTGGATAAGGAACAACAGTTAGGTAAGCAAATTAGAAGTGCCCCTCTCCTTACCTTGGAGGACTTACACAGTTCCCGCTGCATCAAAAAATCCCAGAGTATTATAAAGGACATTTCCCACCCCGGACACTCCCTGTTTGAACTGTTGCCGTCAGGCAGACGGTACAGATCTACAAGGACAAGGACGAACAGACTAAAAAACAGTTTTTACCCCACTGCTATAAAAGCACTAAATGTAGCCGCCAAGGAACGCAGGGGCGATACATACTAAGGGACTGTGGTACACTGTGAAATCGACAGAAGGATGGAGGGTTGGGTGTTTATGCGTGCTATTTTCATGATATTTATTTTAGTTGTTTATCTTTTAATATTTTATCTTGTATGTATCGTTAGCTTTTAGAAATGTTTGAATGGTGCACTGACTGGCTGACATTTTTAAATTTTGTTGTACATGGTTCATGTTACAATGACAATAAAGAAACTATTCTATTCTATTCTATAAGTTGTTTTTCCTGTTCAGTGCTTGAAGATCTTCTATGAATTATCTTGCTGCAGAGAAAGTATTGCAATGAGAACCTGATTGTTCTGAGAATACCAAACTGCACATTGGCACCAAGTAGAGAAATGTGATCAATTAGTGTGCATTTAACATGGAAATGTGACATCCTAATAAAGCAGGATTCATGACTACAAATGCCTGATTAAATTAGTGATGTAGTGTGATTTGGTCCAGAAATCATTGAAATCATGTTTCATTGCAGAAAAAATACACATTTTCACACATATGGCAATGAAGCAATTGTCTGAAATGCTAGGCCAAACTATTTTGGAAATGTTGAGGAACTAGGAACTCTGAGGAGCAAGGAGAAATAGGGTGTTCTCAATCTACTGGGCGATACAACTAAAGTAAAAAAGGGCGGCACGGTGGCGCAGCGGTAGAGTTGCTGCCTTACAGCGCTTACCACACCGGAGACCCGGGTTCAATCCCGACTAAGGGCGCTGTCTGTACGGAGTTTGTACGTTCTCCCCATGATCTCCGAGATCTTCGGTTTCCTCCCACACTCCAAAGAAATGCAGGTACGTAGGTTAATTGGCTCGGTATAAATTTAAATTGTCCCTAGCGTATGTAAGATAGTGTTAGTGTGCGGGGATCACTGGTCGGTGCAGACTAAGTGGGATTCCGCGCTGTATCTCTAAAACTGAAAACTAAAAGAGTGCTAAAATAATGTCAGCATTCAGAAGTCTGAAGTGCACTGAGATGGGAGCTATGTTACAGCAGCATAAAGCATTGCACACACGCCATCTAGAGTTTATCTTGGTAACTTATGTTGAGGCTTATTATGTATTCCAGGGCATCTCGGGCACTCAGCAAAGGTCACCCAACAGCTCAACATGAAAAGGTTCTCTGTGAAACCTGGTGCATTGAGGTATGTTTTTTTACACCACTGTTACCTGATGGCAACTCAACTTTCAAAACTGCTATATTTAAGAGGGAGTTAGATGTGGCCCTTGTGGCTAAAGGGGTCAGGGGGTATGGAGAGAAGGCAGGTACGGGATACTGAGTTGGATGATCAGCCATGATCATATTGAATGGCGCTGCAGGCTCGAAGGGCCGAATGGCCTACTCCTGCACCTATTTTCTATGTTTCTCCTTTTAGCAGCGATAGCTATTGAGGAGAGAATTGTCTGCCCTTTGATTATCCAGAAGATAGACACAAAGCTGGAGTAAATCAGCAGGACATTCAGCAACTCTGGAGAGAAGGAATGGGTGACGTTTCGGGTTGAGACCCTTCTTCAGACTTTCCTTCTTACACCTTTCGTTATCCAGGATGTGTGTAGAACAATTGCATTGTGTGGGACTCACTCACATGGGGAACGATGAATATTTGATCAAAACAGATGTGGCATTCATTTTTTTTCCATGGCAATTTATTCTTTGGACAGGAAGTGAATATCAGATGTTGTTGATGCCACTTAGAAGTAGCCAACATTTTAAAATAAAACAGAGACCTGACTTTGATGCAGACAACAGGGGCAATGTGGAGAGCTCTGATAATGCCAGGCCAAACTTATAATGCCAGGGATTCTAGCTTCTGGGAGTCTGCCTTATTGAGGATGTGTGTGAGAGGAAGAAAGTATGCTTTCCGTGTAGGAAGGAACGGTAGATGTTGGTTTAAGCCAAAGATAGACACAAAACACTGGAATAACTCAGGCAGCAGCTCTGGAGAAAAGGAATAGGTGACGTTTTGGGTCAAGACCCTTCTTCAGACTGAGAGTCAGGGGAAGGTATGCTTTCCATTGGTTCTCAGGGTTTGTGGGGAGGGAAGGAGGATCGAGGTGGTGATATCACTGAAAGATCTCCAAGCAAATATCTCGGGAAGAGATGGGCAAACTGTTTAGTATTAGCAACATTAGCCTGAGGAATTGGCTGAAGAAGTGTTGAGTGTAATGATCCAACCCATAACTATCCTGGAATCTCCCTGTCAATGGTTTCCAGACATTAACTTCTTGGAGTGTTTTTTTCACTGCCAGGTAAAGCAATTGTATTGAACATACACTAACACAAGGCTCTTGCAATGCTGTCAGGGTTTCCAAAAGTGCATTTTGTTAATTATACACCCACTACAGGTGTCGCCCTTTGCTCTCAGAAAGACCTGGTGCTTCTGGGTTATGAGTTTGAACGTTATTCCCAATATCATCTCCTCAGATAGTTTAGTCCAGCATTGTGGAAATGCCGCAGATTCTTTTTCACACAGAAAGTTGTGAGTCTGTGGAATTCTCTGCCTCAGAGGACGGTGGTGGCCGGTTCTCTGGATACTTTCAAGGGAGAGCTAGATAGGGCTCTTAAAGATAGTGGAGTCGGGATACGGGGAGAAGGCAGGAATGGGGTACTGATTGGGGATGATCAGCCATGATCACATTGAATGGCGGTGCTTGCTCAAAGGGCCGAATGGCCTACTCCTGCACCTATTGTCTATTATTGTCTATTAGCAGTGCCATTAAATGAAGATCCTCGGCTGAATATAAAATATCTCACAATATCTTTTGAAACTAAATAGCAGTGATCTTCCTGCCTTTTGTTTCTAAAGTAGATTATTTATCCACAGGCCCGTATTTATTTGAGCCAACTGGCTTCTGCATTTTGCTACATGTTAAGAACAATAACTTAACATAGAACTTTGGGCTGCCCTAAATAAACAGAATTGCTCCAGACAGCCCACCGAGTTTTTAATGTTGGCTACCAGATGCTGTATGTCATTGAACCATTTTAGCTCAAGAGGAGATAATTTAACCTAGTTAGGCCATGGCAGCTCTGTAGAGCAATCCATTCCACCGCCCTCCCCCCCCCTTAGAGCCACCCCCCCCCCCCACCCCCCCCCCCCCCCCCCTCCCCCCCCCCCCCCCCCCCCCCCCCCTCCCTCCTCTCTCTTCTCCTGCTATTTCTCTCCTGGCCAGGTGGGCAGGGAACATCCGGACTATGGAAGATCCACTGAACATATTTCAAGGATTGCGACCCCCTCTTCCACTTTATCATTATTCCAAGGTACACAAAAATGCTGGAGAAACTTAGCGGGTGCAGCAGCATCTATGGTTCACAGAAGACGCCAAAACAGATCCACAGAAGACGCCATTACCGTAGCTCTCCACTCTGTGCTGAGCCATCTGGAGCAGGGGCAGAGCTACGTCCGGATGCTCTTTGTGGATTTTAGTTCAGCCTTTAATACAATCATTCCGGAAATTCTCATTGGTAAACTGGTCACTCTCGGCCTCCCCACTGTCACATGTGCCTGGATAAAGGATTTCCTCACCAACCGGCCCCAGACTGTGAGACTCGGCCCCCACCTCTCCTCCACTCGCAGGTTGTACCGGTTCCCCACAGGGCTGTGTGCTAAGCCCCCTCTTATACTGTCTCTACACCTACGACTGTAGTCCGGCCCACAACGACAACCGCATCGTCAAATTTGCTGACGACACTACTGTGGTCGGACTTATTTCGAAGGGAGACGAGGCAGCCTACAGAGAGGAAGTCCTGAAGTTGACAATCTGGTGCTCAGAAAACAATCTGGCTCTGAACACCAGGAAAACAAAAGAGCTCATTGTCGACTTCAGGAGGCACAGCACCGACTTAGCCCCCCTACACATCAACGGCGAGTGTGTGGAGAGGGTCAACACCTTCCGGTTTCTTGGCGTCCATATCGCTGCTGACATCTCCTGGACGGACAACACGACAGCGGTCATCAAGAAGGCTCAGCAGCGGCTGCACTTCCTGAGGGTCCTCAGGAAGCACAACCTGGACTCTAACCTGCTGTTGACCTTCTACCGCTCGTCCATCGAGAGCCTGCTGACATACTGCATTACAGCATGGTATGGCAGCTGCACCATGGCAGACAGGGAGAGGCTTCAGAGGGTAACCAGGACAGCGCAGAGGATCATTGGCTGCCCTCTCCCCTCCCTGATGGACATCTACACCTCCCACTGCCTTAGCAGGGCAAAGAAGATCATCAAAGACAGCTCCCATCCTGCGTTTGGACTGTTCGACCTGCTGCCCTCTGGAAGGCGCTATAGGTGCATCAAATCCAGGACAAACAGACTCAGGAATAGTTGCTTTCCGAGAATTATATCTACTATAAATTCAAATTCACACATGCACTGACTACACCGCCCAACAAGGACTTCCATCTGTATATATGTATATATGTATGTAGCGCCGCAGAATTTGTGCACCTATTCCCCCCCCCCCATCTCCCTTCTGTTTTTTGTTTTTTCTGTTTATTGTTTTGTGTGCTAAATTGTATGTATGCACTGAGTACAAGCAGCTTTCAGTTTCACTGTACATGTATAGTGACAATAAATGGCATATCATATCATATCATATGGAGCAAAGGAAATGGGCAAAGTTTCGGGCCAAAACCCTTCATTATTTCAATTTGGATAATTGAAATCCCCCAATAACCTCACCTTACAATACAATACAATTTATTTGTTGTCATTTGAACCTCATTGAGGTTCAAACGAAATTTGGTTTCTGCAGTCATACACACAAGAAAAAGAACCAAGACACAACACAATCTACACAAACATCCATCACAGTGAATCTCCTCCTCACTGTGATGGAAGGCAAAGACTTATCTCTCCCCCGCACTCCTCATTCTCCTCCCGATGTCAGTCAAAGTCCCCGGCGAGCGATGGTAAGTGTCCCACGGTCATTAAAGCCGCGCCGGGCGATGCAAGGCCATGCTCTGGGTCTGGAGCCCCTGGTGGGCACTATGTTCTTGAACTGTACAGTTCTTGCACAGCTCTGTAATTTTCTTCCAGATTTGCTCCTCTCACTGCCTGTATTTGGAGGCTTGTACAATGCCAGGGACATGTTCTCACCCTTCTTAGGTTTGTAATTATAACCAACTAATTCTGTTGTGTGGTCCTAGAATCATAGAGCATGGAAACAGGCTTTTCAGCCCAATCTAAATCTTAATCTTAAATGTTATTTTTGTACCTGCCTCAAAAGCTTCTTTTGATTCACCTGTCCTTGGGGCTCAAGGAAAGCCTCTACTTCTAACTCTACAATGCCTTCCCTAATCAGTTCTGCAATTCCACCTCTCTCTTTAACTTCCCTCTTTCCTGAATACTTTCTGTCTCTGGATATTGACCACACGTCCTTGTCATTTAACCCACATTTTGATGTTGCTTCTATAACTTATTTTTGAAATGGCTATTGATGTTTGTAGTTCACCACCATTAATTTGTATCACCTTGCACAGTTATACAATAAATATATTGTAAACATCAGTACCTTAATTTGTACACATGACATGGACCTTTGGATCTTTGAAACCTTTCCTTCATTCCGCATAAGCCTTTGTAGTCTGTTTTTGTTCACAAGAGTCCAGGACAATGTGGGAGGGTGGTAATGTTTAGGAAATGGTGGGCAGGGGGAGTGTGCAGGAAAAGGGGGTGTTGGAATATACTTACAGAGAAAGTAATGATCTGAAGTAAGAATAGGCGATTGGGAAGCGGAAGGGCAATTGGGAGATGTGTAAGTGATCCCTGTGAAGGTAGATGGTTTGAGAAAGCAATGGGGAAGTGGTAAAAGCAATCAAGAAAAGGGAAACTGGCTGGGAGGGGTTTAGCAGTTAGATGTTATCTTTGGCAGCTGATTAGTTTGTAACAAACTGGCCTCATCCAGAGTAGACAAAAAATGCTGGAGTAACTCAGCAGGACAGGCAGCATCTCTGGAGAGAAGAAATGGGTGACGTTTCGGGTCGAGACCCATCTTCCTCACAGAGGGGGAGCAGTGAGAGAGGATGTTGCTGAACTCTCGTCGGAGAGAGGAGGAGGACTTATTCAAAGTAGACATACCTTGAGGAGATTTTGCAGTGGAGCGGACAAAATGAGTAGTAAAGAACTGCAGATGCTGGTTTATAGATGCGGGTGTCTCACCCATTCCTTCTCTCCAGAGATGCTGCAAGTCCCGCTGAGTTACTCCAGCATTTTGTATCTACCTTTGTGTTGATTTAAGCAAGCACCTGCAGTTCTTTCCTGCACATGCAGAGGTCCCTTTAAGGTGCATTTATCCCACATACTCCTGAATGTAGCCATTAGCCCTGGTTCTTGTACGTTTTTTTTTCTGTATTTACTGAAACAGCGGGTACTGCTTGGCACAACATTCCCTGCAGCATGTTTGGCTATCTGTTTTCCTTTTTAAAAGCAGATCAGGTTCAAGGCCAGTATAAACCTATATTAAATAACACCATCAGGTTTACCTGTATCAGGGCAAGATTTAAGAGACCTGAGCATCTAAGGTCATAGGTTCATAGCTATGACACAAAGTGCTGGATTAACTCAGCGGGTCAGGCTGCATCTCTGGAGAAAAGAATTAGGTGACATTTCAGGTTGAGACCCTTCTTCAGACCTACTTCAGAATTTCAAATCTACATTTTGTCAGGAATTCTAACATTGCCATTTCTAATCTGAATCATTCCTAGCCTGAAGAACGGTCCCGACCCGAAATGTCACCTACCCATCTTATTTAAATATGCAGCCTGATCCACTGATCCTACTCCAGCACTTTATGTCATTTTTTAATTCCAAATCTGAACTTGTATAAAACTCTTTGACATAAGCGGCAAATAAGAAATTATATCTCATGAAAAATGTCATCTTAATTCTTTGGCTTTGCTACTCTGGATCTATCAAGGATGGCAACGGGTGTATAAGAAAGAACAGCAGATGCCGGTTTACACTGAAGATAGACACAAAATGCTAGAGTAACTCAGCCGGTCAGGCAGCATCTCTGGAGAAAAGGAATAGGTCACGTTTCGGGTCGAGACCCTTCAACAGATATACACCAACTCTGCTTGATACAAATATTTATTTATGAGCTGAATGATTATTCTACATGTACAAAGAATTGCCTGTACATTGATGATAGGATGCATCCCTACAAGAAACAAGGAACTGCAGATGCTGGTTTACAAAAAAAAGACAAACAAAATGCTAGAGTCTGAAGAAGGGTCCCAACCCAAAGCGTCACCCATCCATGTTCTCCAGGGATGCTGCCTGACCCGCTGAGTTAATCTAGCACGTTGTTGTGTTTTTTTTATAGTCAACTTATGATCTGTTTTTTGTTTTCAGGCATGGTACAGCAGAATAAAAAATAATATTGCATTTTACAACATACCGGCCCAGCCCTTTAGATAGGCATCCAATGTTCTAACTAGCCTTCTATCTTTGTTGCAGGCATTTGCTCGTGTAACCAAAAATCTGAACGCATTAAAGTCAAAGTCCAGCATGCAGGTGATCAGCAACATGCAAACTATATCCAAAGACATTGTGGATAATGGAGGAGTCGTGCCAATTCATCCACTTGGATTCTAAGCAATTAGCCATTTGGTAATATTTAATGCAATTAAATCTTGGTGCATATTACAATAAAGACAATCTTCCCCTTGAACCTGATTCGTACATTATGTGAACATTAGTCAGTCAAAGCTTTTTTTTTTGTTGCAAATTTTGGCCTCAAAGTCCAATTTGAAACTACGCATCAGCAAGGACCTCTATTTTACTCTGCTTTATTCTAGGGAATGTATTTGTCTCTTTGTGCTGTATTTGTCTGTTTATGAATGTTCCTTGGCTGCTTTCCAAAGCAGTATGAAGTGTAACTGGCAGTGATTGGCAGGGGGGGAGTGGGCGGGGGGATTTATTTTGCTGGATCTGCAACTTTCTCTAGTTTTTTTGCCATCTTGGGCAAACCAATTGCAATACCAGCCTGTGATGCATCATCATGGGATGTCTTCAAGGGTGTATCTTGTGGAGATTAGTAACATTTATTGGTGACATACTAAATTTTCTGAGTCTTCTGAGGAAGGAAAGATGTTGGTGTGACTCTTGGCTGTATCATCGATGTAGTTGGGCCAAGTCAATTTGTTGGTGATATTTACACGAATGAACTTGAATGAACTAAGGGTTAGTTCTAAGGGTTAGACAGGCTAGATGCAGGAAGATTGTTCCCGATGTTGGGGAGGTCCAGAACAAAGGGGTCACAGTTTAAGGATAAGGGGGAAATCTTTTAGAATAGCGAGGAGAAAAACATTTTTCGCACAGTGGTGAATCTCTGGAATTCTCTGCCACAGAAGGTAGTTGAGGCCAGTTCATTGGCTATATTTAAGAGGGAGTTAGATGTGGCCCTTGTGGCTAAAGGGATCAGGAGGTATGGTGAGAAGGCAGGTACAGGATACTGAGTTGGATGATCAGCCATGATCATATTGAATGGTGGTGCAGGCTCGAAGGGCCGAATGGCCTACTCCTGCACCTATGTTTCTATGTTTCTAAGCTCTTGACTCATGTACAGCACCATTGATGCAGACTATGTTGTGTGCTCCACCCCTCTTAGAGCCAAACAGTCACAGAATCATACTGCACAAAATAGGCCTTTGGCCTAACTCATCCCCACTGACCAACATGCCCCATCTAAGCTGGTCCCATTTGGACAAGTTTCCTTTCCATGTACCTATCCAAAGGGCTTTGGAAATTATGTAATTGATCCTGTGTCAACTACTTCCTCTGGCAGCTTATTCTACATACCGACCACCCCCTGTGTGAAGACGTTGCCCCTCAGGGCCCTATTAAATCATTCTCATCTCTCCTTGAGCCTATGCCGTCTAGTTCTTGATTCCCCTACCCTGGGGAAAGTAGTCTGTGCTCACCATGTCTCCTTATGATTTTATACCCCTCTCTGTGATCATTCCACAGCCTCCTGCGCTCCAAGGAATAAAGTCCCAGCAGAAAGGAAAAAAAGACATTAGTACAAAAGATCATCTGGTCCATTCAAACTGATACAATAAATCAAATACATTCTGACTGTCTATGCCACTCATAATTTTATAAATCTCCATGTCACTCCTCAGCTTCTTATGTCCCAGTGAAAATAAGCGCAGCCTTTCCAATCTCTCTGTAACTACAGCCCCACTCCCACTCCAGGCAACGTCATGGGGTATCTCTTCCGCACTCTGTCTATTGCCACCCTTTGATGATACCTATTGATGCTGGGGAAGGGAGTAATGTGGTCAAAGTCTCTGAGTTGTGTGAAATTGCGCACATTCCCATCTCCGTCAGTACCTTTCTGCCTGCGGATAACTGCATGTGATGTGAAACATGCATTTGATGTCACCAGAGCCTCTTGAGGATATTACAGAACCACCTGTTATTCTTTTAAACTATTAGCACGCTATTAAAGGAGATGCAAGCATGTTTTGACAAGTACTGCAGCCTTGTAGTCAGGTGCTTCACAAATACATTTAATGAGGCCCCAGGGTACAAGTTAACGCATTTGATTTTTTATTGTGTTCGTATCGGGACATTCTACGCAGCAAATTACATTGGCACATACTGTTTCTGTGAAAGAGGTTTCTGCACCTGTCTGATTTTTTTTTTGCACAGTAAAAGGCGTACAGAGTGGTTGGTTTTCCACTTGGTGTTCATAATTATTCAACTTTAGCAGATGTTTGGTAGCACAATATAATACCATGCTGCTTGCTTGAGATCCAAACCGTGCAGAAGTTCAGTTTAGTTGAGTGGGATGGGCCCTTCTGCCCAAGGTCTTGGCAGGGATTATTTGTAATTAGCAGTATCTGGGTCACAAGGGTGCCACATTTTACCAAAGCCAACACAAATGACGTCTTTGGAGTGTCGTACTGGAAAAACCCACGCAGGTCAGAATGTACAAACTAGGATGTGGTCTCTGGAATGATTTGAGACCACCGTGTTGCCCAAGTCTTGAGGGTGAATTTAGCTCTTGTCACTCTTTTCCCACAACCTTCCATTTTAATCTCCCTTTATGAGGAGCAGGGAGTGGGATAGACCAGAGGTTGGCAGGGTATTTGTAATTAGCAGATCTGGGTCACAAGGTGGCACACACACAAATGACTCGTACAGGAAAGTCAGATGAACCAGGTGTGAGAATGATTTGAGACCAGATGATGCCCAAGCAGGAGTAGATGGTGTTCTGCTTCCTGAGATCCCATTCCAAACTCCAACCAGTTGCTCTTCACACCACACTAACACACTAACACTATCCTGCACTATCCTACACACTGGGGACAATATACGATTTTACCAAAGCCAAATTAACCTACAAATCTGAACATCTTTGGAATGTGGGAGGAAACCGGAGCATCTGGGGGAAACCCACATGGTTACGGGGAGAACGTGCAAACTTTGTACAGACAGCACCTGTAGTCGGGATTGAACCTGGTTATCTGGCGCTGTAAGGCAGCAACTCTACCGCTGCGCCACCGTGCCGAAGTTTGTTCAGCCTTGTTTTAATTCAGCCATCAATATGGTTTGCCTGGAGAGCCATCATTATGGCTGTGTTGACCGTGATATTTATCTATACTAATTTGCCCACATTAGATCCATTTCCCGCTACTTCTTTCCTATTCAACTATCAGGGCAAATGTCTTTTATTTCTGATCTATCTCTTTCTGCTAACCCCATTCTCCTGCCTTCTCCCCATAACCCGTGACATCCATACTACTCAAGAATCTACCTACCTCTGTCTTAAATAATGTTACCATTGTATCTGCCTCTACCTTCTTTTCTAGCAGCTTGTTCCAGATTTTCAGATTCAGAATATCTGAAGTGCAAATATGGAATAACTGAATATGCCAGAGTCAAGAGTGACAGTATGTGGCAGTACCACCGGGAAGAAAATGCAGAAGTATTGGTATTGGCTTTATTATTGTTAACGTGTACTGAGATGCAGTGAAAAACATTGTTTTGTGAGCTGCAAGCATGTTTTGACAAGTACTGCAGCCTTGTAATCAGGTGCTTCACAAATACATTTAATGAGGCGCCAGGGTACAAGTTAACGTATTTGACTTTGTAATTGTGTTCGTTGCGGGACATTCTACTAAGCAAATTACATTGGCACATACTGCTTCTGTGAAAGAGGTTTCTGCACCTGTCAGATTTTTTTTGCATAGTAAATGTCGTACAGAGGGGTTGGTTTTCGCTTGGTGTTCATAATCATTCAACTTTAGCAGATGTTTGGCATCACAACATACTACCATGCTGCTTGCTTGGGATCCAAATCAAACAGAAATTTAGTTTAGTTTAGTTTAGAGAAACAGCGCAGAAACAGATCCTTCGACCACCGAATCTGCGCCGACCCATAACCCCTACACACTAACTTTATCCTACACACACACACACACACTAGGGACAATTTACAATTTTACCAAAGCCGATTGATTAACCTGCAAACCTGTGTGTCTTTGGAGTGTGGGAGGAAACTGGAAGAAACCCACACTGTCATGGAGAGAATGTACAGTACAAACTCCGCACAGATAGCACCCATTGTCGGGATCGAACCTGCTGCCTCTGTAAGGCAGCAACACTACCGCTGTGCTACCACTATTCGAATCGGTGCATATTTGAAAATGAGAAATAAGACCCAAGTGCTTGTCTTGAGCAGTATTGAATCAAACTGGGACACCCTGATACTGCAAAAGTCAATGACTTAAGTACTTTCTAATAAGGTGGTGAAGAATTTGAGTTTACATTTTAGAAATTGTTGTATGAAGGAATATATGAATTCTAAGAAAAAGTAATGTTTATTAATATTTATTTATAAAGGAAAATCTATCCATTTATTTGATGTAGGAATAAAAAGGGGAAGATTTGTAATCACTGATTTCTGCCTTTAAATTTCCATTTTCATACACATTTAGTGGAGCAGCAACAGTCATTGGCCCCAATGTAGAAAACACATCTGTTGACTGGAAATAACTGCCTCATGCGATACTTGATCCTGCTGTTTGTCTGATCGGTGCTGTTTTTCTGATGCCTCTTTATCGCGGCACCTGCCCATGTTCTGAGGACGGAACCACATTGTGAACTTCACTTCAATTATACATACTGTATTTGTTTAAAAAAAGCTCAATAGTATGCATCACAAAACCTCCTGTTTGCAGAAAATATCCTTGATGAAATTTGGGAATCTGGCTAGAAAATGCATGACACAATGTATAACATATATGCCTTTCATTCTGAGTTGAGAGCTGATGCTTATTGTCCCTAGAGACCTGTGCCCTTTTATATGTTCCCCCTGGATCCATTTTGTGCTCTATTTTAAAGCACTATTAGTGGCACCAGCTGACAAGGACTGCTTTTGAGTATGTCACCATGCATTCCTCCCTACTAATAAAAACTGTGCAAATAAAGATAGGTAACATCTGTGATCAAATGAAATATATATTAGACAGTTATAAAGATGGTGTGGAGGAGATCACTGAAAACTATTAGTATGTATCAGATTAGTTGTGCAAAAGATCACAACTATATTTAATATATTAATGAATATGAGATACAAGTGAGAAATGTGGTGAATTGAGCATCATTTGTGCTTGAGTGGCGCGTGCTTTAATATAATATGAAATATGCCATTTTAACAATGCTGTCAGAGTTAAGAATGTTTAATTATCATAAACGCTGAGACTGGAACAATGACATTCTTACTTGATGCAGCTTTACAGGTACGTTAAATGCAACAACGAAACAAATAAATAAGTAATACATTAGCAGTAATGCAAGGTAAATCAGACGGTAACAGTGCAAGCCAAGTATGTAGTGTAACCTTATACAGCACAAGATCTATAATGGATTGGTGCTGAGGTGGGGTTGTAGTTTGGGTTGCGCAGGGTCGTTCAAGAATTGATGGGAAGAAGCTGTCCTTGAACTTGGAGGTAAAAGTTCCTATGCTCCTGTACCTTCCTGATGATAGCAATGAGATGAGAGGGTAACTAGAGTGATGTGGACCTTTGACGATACCAGCTGCCTTCCTGACGTAGTGCTTCCTGCAGACAGCTTTAATGGTGGGGAGGTACTTGTGATGAACCGGGCAATGTGTGGACCATTTTCTCCTTCATACTTGTGTGTTCAAACTACCAAACTGGACCCTCATGCAATCAATCAGTGTGCTCTCCACTGTATACATATAGAAGTTGAATAGAGTATTTGGCGACAGGCTGAATCTCCGCCAACGTCTGCCGAAGTAGATATTGGTGAGCAGTCTTTGTAATTGCACCAATATACAGGGCCCGGGATAGATTGTTGAAGATGTACATGACCAGGAACTTGAAGCTGCTGATGGTACTTTATTGCCACTTGTGACTAACTAGGTGCTGTGAAATTCTTTGTTTTTGCATACAATGTACACATAATAGTCACCAAAACCTGACAAAGTTACATAGAGTACTCATCCCTGCTTCGTCACCCCCACTGGGTCCCCTTAGTTCTCCATGGCCCTATTTGTTCTGGGTGGCCCCCCATGCCAGGGCCCTCTTTGTTCACGGTGATGCGACCCGTCCACCTCGGCCCGTCCGCTTCCTCGGCCATTCACGCCCTTGAGGCTCCGTCCTCGGCCCGACCCAGCCCCAAGACTCGACCTTGTCCTCGACCTGCCAATGAAGACAGGTTTGTGGATCTTCGGCTTTCCCTCTCTGAAGTCAACTCCAATTTTTTTGGATAGACACAAAATGCCGGAGTAACTCAGCGGGACAGGCAGCATCTCTGGAGAGAAGGAATCGGTGACGATTTCGGGTCGAGACCCTTCTTCAGACCCAAACCGTCACCCATTCCTTCTCTCCAGAGATGCTGCCTGTCCCGCTGAGTTACTCCAGCATTTTGTGTCTATCTTCGGTTTTAACCAGCATCTGCAGTTCCTTACTACACATTCAATTCTTTGATCTTGTTAACATTGAGAGCAAGATTGGAGTTCCAGCACCACCACTCAGATTATCGATCTTCCTCCTGTACTCTGACTCATGTTACATGTTATTCATCCAGCAGCTTTATAGATGCCTTTGGAGTGGTGTCTGGCTGCACACTCATGGATGTAGAGAGGGTAGAGGTGGAGAATGATACGAACAATATATGTGGGCATGGGAAAACATTGTTATTTAAATGGAGCAAGACTACAGAAAACTGCAGGACGAAGAGATTTGGTGTCCCCACTCCGTGAAACCAAGGAAGTCAGTGCACAGATGCAGCAGGTAACTGTGAAACTTAATGGAATGCAATTACTTCAAAGGGGCTGTGATATAAAAGGAGGAAAATCTTACCACAAATCAAGTTAATTGTTATAGGCACAAGAATAACGAGGTTATAGATAACATTTACAACGTCACAAGGCACTCCTGAGACTGAATCCAGTGTGCAGGAAAGAACTGCAGATACTGGTTTACACTGAAGGTCGACACACAATTCTGGAGTAACTTAATGAGTCCCGCCCGAAACGTCACCCATTCCTTCTACCCAGAGATGCTGCCTGCCCCGCTAAATTGCTCCTGAATAGTGTGCCTATACCAGTGTATTGTGGACATTTTAAATCCTCTTAGTCAAGGAAAGATGTATTATCCTTGGAGCCAGTTCAGTGACATTTCACCTTGATAAACTTGGGTTGAGAGAGAGATTACCAGCTTTGAGGAAAGTTAAACTGGTTGAGTCTATACCCTACAGTTCACAAGACCGTGTTGAATCAGATAGGATTATTAGAGGGGTGGTGGTTGTCATGGAAAATGCTAGGAAAATGCTGGCACCAGGGTATTTGGAATTCCTTGCCCCAGAAATCTGTGGAGGCTCAAGGAATAAGGTGTCAAGGAGGGAAGCTGGACTCAAATTGGATTATCCATGCTCTTTTTGAATGGACAGATCATTTAAAATGTTAATGCTCAGAAATTTCAGTCTGCTAACTCTCAACCTCTGACCTATCGATGAAAATGGCCCCAGAGAGAGGTTTTCTCGATGCCATAGGTCAAAACTCTGCTCAAGGCTTTGCTCCAGATTCCAGCATCTGCAGTTGCTTGTGCCTTCATTTTTGAAAGGATGTTCAGTTTATTTAAGAAGTTTATTCAAGAGTAATATCATGGAACAGCAGATGCTGGTTTGTAGCAAAGAAAGATACAAAATGCTGGAGTAATGGAACGGGTCAGGCAGCATCTCTGGAGAACATGGAGAGGTGTCATTTCAGGTTGGGGCCCTTATTCGGACTGATTGCAGTGGGGCATAATTTTTTAGTAGAAAGATATAAAAAAAGGAGTGGCAATCAGAGCATTGCAAAGTCCATAGTGGCAGGTAGGTTAAATTGACAATAATTTAGTTTAGTTTAGAGATATAATGCTGAATAAGCCCTTTGACTCTGAGTCTGTGCCGATCAGCAATCGCCTATATCTATCCTTGCTTTGTCTCTCCACCCCTCCCCCTTCCCAGTTCTCCCACTAGTCCAAAGCCTGTCCCACTTGGCCGATATTTACGCGACAGGCCAGTAGTGACTGACGAGCGATTGTCGCGCACGTCATCATGCGTCTGCACAGCCATCTAGAGTGTGTAACGTCATTTGAAGATAGACACAAAATGCAGGAGTAAGGCCCCTGTCCCACTTGCGTGTCCTTGGCACGCTAATTACGCGACCTCGTCGTCGTGTTGAGGAGCGACGGTCCTGCGAAGGTCGCGTACGTCTTCATGCGTCCGCACGGCGGTCTGGAGCGCGTGACATCATTTGAAGATGGACACAAAATGCTGGAGTAACTCAGCGGGACCGGCAGCATCTCTGGAGAGAAGCAACGGGTGATGTTTCGGGTCGAGAGCCTTCTTCAGTCTAAAAGAAGTGTATCGACCCGAAACATCATCCGTTCCTTCTCTCCAGAGATGCTGCCGGTCCTGCTGAGTTACTCCTGCATTTTTTGCCTATCTTCAATTTACTTGGCCCCACTCTGGGAGTAGAAGTGGGGGCGGACCAGAACCGCAACGGCCGTGAGCCCCAGGCCGACGATCGTTTGCCTCATTCTGCTGCTGTTGGAGGTGAGATGTTGTGTCATGCCAGGGTCATGGGCCTGTCCCACTTTGGCCGTCAGTTACATAGAAACGTAGAAAACGTAGAAAATAGCAGGAGTAGGCCATTCAGCCCTTCAAGCCTGCACCGCCGTTCAATATGATCATGGCTGATCATCCAACTCAGTATCCCGTACCTGCTTTCTCTCCATACCCCCTGAACCCCTTTAGCCACAAGGGCCACATCTAACTCCCTCTTAAATATAGCCAATGAACTGGCCTCAAGTACATTCTGTGGCAGAGAATTCCAGAGATTCACCACTCTCGGTGTAAAAAAAGTTTTTCTCATCTCAGCCCTAAAAGATTTGCCCATTATCCATAAACTGTGACCCCTTGTTCTGGACTTCCCCAACATCAGGAACAATCTTCCTGCATCTAGCCTGTCCAACCCCTTAAGAATTTTGTAAATTTCTATACGATCCCCCCTCAATCTTCTAAAATCTAGCGAGTACAAGCTGAGTCTATCCAGTCTTTCTTCATATGAAAGTCCTGACATCCCAGGAATCAGTCTGATGAACCTTCTCTGTATTCCCTCTGTGGCAAGAATGTCCTTCCTCAGATTTGGAGACCAAAACTGTACGCAATACTCTAGGTGTGGTTTCACCAAGACCCTGTACAACTGCAGTAGAACCTCCCTGCTCCTATACTCAAATCCTTTTGCTATGAATGCTAACATACCATTTGCTTTCTTCACTGCCTGCTGCACCTGTGTGCCGACTTTCAATGACTGGTGTACCATGACACCCAGGTCTCGTTGCATCTCCCCTTTTCCTAATCGGTCACCACTCAGATAATAGTCTACTTTCCTGTTTTTGCCACCAAAGTGGATAACCACACATTTATCCACATTATACTGCATCTGCCATGCATTTGCCCACTCACCCAGCCTATCCAAGTCATCTTGCAGCCTCCTAGCATCCTCCTCACAGCTATCACTGCTCCCCAGCTTCATGTCATCCGCAAACTTGGAGATGTTGCATTCAATTCCCTCGTCCAAATCATTAATATATATTGTAAATAGCTGGGGTTCCAGCACTGAGCCTTGCGGTACCCCACTAGTCACTGCCTGCCATTCTGAAAAGGACCCGTTTACTCCTACTCTTTGCTTCCTGTCTGCCAGCCAGTTCTCTATCCACATCAATACTGAACCCCCAATACCGTGTGCTTTAAGTTTGTATACTAATCTCTTATGTGGGACCTTGTCGAAAGCCTTCTGAAAGTCCAGATATAACACATTCACTGGTTCTCCCTTATCCACTCTACTAGTTACATCCTCGAAAAATTCTATAAGATTCGTCAGACATGATTTACCTTTCATAAATCCATGCTGACTTTGCCCAATGATTTCACCACTTTCCAAATGTGCTGCTATCCCATCTTTAATAACTGACTCTAGCAGTTTTCCTACTACCGATGTTAGACTAACTGGTCTGTAATTCCCCGTTTTCTCTCTCCCTCCCTTTTTAAAAAGTGGGGTTACATTCGCTACTATCCAATCCTCAGGAACTACTCCAGAATCTAAAGAATTTTGAAAAATTATCATTAATGCACCCACTATTTCTGGGGCTACTTCCTTAAGTACTCTGGGATGCAGCCTGTCTGGCCCTGTGGATTTATCGGCCTTTAATCCATTCAATTTACCTAACACCACTTCTCGGCTAACCTGGATTTCACTCAGTTAGTCCATCTCATTTGACACCCGGTCCCCTGCTATTTCTGGAAGATTAATTAAGGCTGGTTGGAAGACAGAACCAAAGTAGTTCTTCAATTGGTCTGCCATGTCCTTGGTCCCCATGATCAATTCACTGCAAGGGACCTACATTTGTTTTAACTAATCTTTTTCTCTTCACATGTCTACAAAAACCTTTGCAGTCAGTTTTTATGTTCCCTGCCAGTTTTCTTTCATCATTTATTTTCCCTTTCCTAATTAAGCCCTTTGTCCTCCTCTGCTGGACTCTGGGCTCCGGTATGCTGCTTTTTCTGGCTAATTTGTATGCTTCATCTTTTGTTTTGAGACTATCCCTGATTTCACTTGTTATCCACGGATGCACTACCTTCCCTGATTTATTATTTTGCCAAACTGGGATGAACAATTGTTGTAGTTCATCCATGCAGCCTTTAAATGCCTTCCATTGCATGTCCACCGTCAACCCTTTAAGAATCAATTGCCAGTCTATCTTGGCCAATTCACGTCTCATACCCTCAAAGTTACCTTTCTTTAAGTTCAGAACCCTGTACGCGACAGGCCAGTGGCGTGCGAAGATTTTGTTCGGCACAAAATCCCGGAGCGCTGCGCGATACCGCGCACAACTCCATACCCATCCGCGCTTCTCAGTGGGACCGGCCCCGCACGACCACACGATGCCCATGCGTCTCAACGCGATGACGAGGTTGTGTAATTTGCGTGCCAAGGACATGTAAATGGGACAGGGCCTTTACTCAGCGGGACTGGCAGCATCTCTGGAAGGATGGAATGGATGATGTTTCGGGACGAGACTTTTCTTCAGTCTGAAGATGGGTCTTGACCCGAAACGTGAGCCATTGCTGCCATTCCCGCTGAGTTATTCCAGCGTTTTGTGTCTATCTCCAATCATCTGGGCCCCGCTCTGGGAGTAGGAGTGGGGGCAGATCCGGATCCGCAACGGCCGTGAGCCCCAGGCCGAGCTCGGCGATCGTTTGCCCGCTTCTGCTGCTGTTGGAGGTGAGACGTTGCGCCATGCCAGGGTCTTGGGCCTGTCCTACTTTGGCCGTCAGTTACCCGACAGACCGTTGGCGTGCAAAGATTTCATGCAGGACGAAGTCCACACTCCTCTACGCCACTCCACATTCCTCCACACCACTCCGCGCTACCCACACACAAGCAGGTCGTGTAAATGGCGCGCCAATGGCAGCCAAGTGGGACACGCCCTGTCTCCGACTACATTCTATCTTTGTCCCGCACCCTCCCTTGACATCTGACATTTAATTTGCCACGTTGGGCGGCGCGACCGACGTCGCAGCGGCCTCTGCAGTCTGTCTGAGTTTTTTCTTTTGTCCTGTTGAGGGTTTAGTTTGTAGCGGGTTTTTAAATGTGTATATGTGGGGGGTGGGGGAAACTTTTAAATCTCTTCCCTGCATGGAGACCCGACCTTTTCTCTGTCGGGTCTCTGTTGCTGTTGGGGCCTAGCGCCGTGGAGCGGCCTCCAACCGGAATGACCTGGAGGCTCAAGTCACGGAGCCTGTGGAGCTGTGGAGCTGTGGGGAGCTGCGGACCTACCTCCGTGGAGCTGGCCAGCTTCAGGGCGTGGAGAGCTGCTGTGGCGCGCTGCTGCGACCCGACTCCGATGGATGGTGACACCGGGAGCTCGCGGTCCCCGGTGGGAGACTGCTTTGCGGGGCACCGGCAACGGCGACTTCTCCCGCCCGAATTGCGGGTTTGAAAGTGACCTGGAGCAGGGCCTTACAATGCCCATGCGGCTTGAATTTGTCGCGGACTTGCTAGCGCCCGCCGGGGGCTCCAACACCAAGACCCGGGGCAGGGCCTTACATCGCCTGGCGTGGCTTTGAATGACCGCGGACTTGCTAGCGCCCGCCGGGGGCTTTGACCTCGACTTTGGGAGAGGAATGGAGAGCATGGGAGAGACAAGACTTTGCCTTCCATCACAGTGAGGAGGAGACTCACTGTGATGGATGTTTGTGTGAATTGTGTTGGTGAGTGTCTTGGTTCGTTTCTTGTATGGCTGCAGAAACCAAATTTCGTTTGAACCTCATGTGAGGTTCCAATGACAAATAAAAGGTATTGTATTATTGTATTGTATTGTATTGTATCTGTCTGAAGAAGGATCTCGACCCGAAACGTCACCCATTCCTTCTCTCCAGGGATGCTGCCTGACCCGCTGAGTTACTCCAGCATTTGTGTCTACCTTCGATTTAAACCAGTATCTGCAATTCTTTCTTACCTACATCTATCCTATATGCTTGGGACAATTTACAATTCATAATTTTACTGTTGCCAATTAACCTACAAACCTGTAGGTCTTTGGAGTGTGGGAGGAAACCAGGGAACCCGGGGAGAACTCACACGGTCACAGGGAGAATACCTGTACAAACGCTGTACAGACAACATCTGTCGTCAGGATTGAACACGACGACACCTCTACCACTGCGCCAACCATGCCGCATCATTTTAATGATAAGCATGAGATTGGGTTAGCAGGCATTGGAATTTCTGAGGATATAATTAAAATGACAAGATGGAGAAATTGTGTCCACTGTCGTTGGAGATAATGGATAAAAATTATTTACAAAAGAACTAGGCAGGGAATAAGAAACACTATTATGCATTATCTTTTTCTTAGGCAGTCCATCTGGATTTAGGATGACTTGTTCAGACTCTAATTTTATGAGTTCACAGGTTCTCGATAAGGTAACATGGGAACTGCAAACACCTTGGCAGATAGTAGAAATAAGGAACTGCAGATGCTAGTTAATACACAAAGGAAGGGTCTCGACCTGAAGCGTCGTCTATCCATGTTCTCCAGAGATGCTGCCTAACCTGCTGAGTTACTCCAGCGCGTACTGTCCCTCCTCAGATGGGGTGGGACATGCTTAATGGGGCATTTGTGTAGTTTATTTGGTCGTACACTGCAAATGCCACTGACTCGGCCTCTGTACACTCCCAAAGTTCTCAATGTCATCAACATTGCTCCTGCTTCACTTGAGCAGTCATGGTCCAAGGATTCCAAGGGGACAGTGAAGAAGTTCAGTTTTTTTTCCCATTCTTGGATAGAGGGATCCTAGGTGTTATCAAACAATGAATCATCCTACCACAACCAGAGACCAGTCCTGAACTGCTATCTACCTCATTGGTGACCCTCGGATGATCCTTTGCTGGCTTTACCTTGCACTAAACGTTATTCCCTTATCATGTATTGATACACTGGGGATGGCTCAATTGTAATCATGTATTGTCTTTCCGCTGATTGGATAGCGCGCAACTGAAGCTTTCCATTGTACTACAGTATACATGACAATAATCTAAACTAATATGGAAAACACAATTTGAAGCATTCCACAAAAAAACCCATGCATTTGAAGATTTTGAAGAAGGGTCTCGACCCAAAACGTCGCCTATTCCTTCGCTCCATAGATGCTGCCTCACCCGTTGAGTTTCTCAGGCATTTTGGTCTACCTTCGATTTTTCCGGTGTCTGCAGTTCTTTCTTAAACTTATGCATTTGAAAATAATAAATTTGCCAGAATATGGATAAAAAGTATGGTCTGGGACTAAGTAGCTCTGTAAGAGTCAGCATGGGCATGGTAGGCCCAAGGCCTTTTTTCCCTGCTGTAATCTTGGAATTGAAATATCCATGGTTTGGAAAAATGATGGAGAGGTGTGGCCATGCATATTGCTGGAAAACTATTAACCTAGGTCCCCGTTTGATAATGGACAGGCATGAGATAACTGTGACACTTTGTTGTAGATTATTTGCATTTACAAGGAAGGAGCCAACTGCCATTCCTGATCCCTGAGTGGTATTTCTAATACCACTGCTGATTGCTTCCAGCAAATCCACTTTTAAACACCATGTTAACAAAAAGATTAAATCGCCATAATCCTCCGAACTCAGAGCAATAACCTTGTTTCTGACAATCTCCTCCAATCCACTCCTTATTGCAAACCCCAATCCCTGAAACATTGGTATTGATGTTGGCATTGGTTTGCTATTGTCATGTGTACTAATATGCAGTGAACAACTATGCTACCCGCTCATATCATACTATACTTGAGGGCAACCAAGCCATTGACAAGTGCAATAGGTAGAGCAAAGAGAAATATACCAGTGTGGAACATTGTGTCACTGCGTGGCTGCTACAGAGAAAATGTATTGTAAGGGCCACAATGAGGCAGGTTGGGGGATTGGGACTACACCCATAGTTTATGAGAGGACTGTTCAGTAATTTGATAACAGTGGGGAAGAAGCTGTTCACATATGAAGCTGCCTGACATCCGAGCAGTACCCCCATGGCCTGAGGACATCTTAACTGATGCTTCCCCATTAGATCTTGCCTAGCCCACCATTACACCTGAGACTTGCCACCTACTCACCCATTCCCTTCTCTTCCCCAATTTACACTTATATTCTTATACTTCCCCGGAACAATGACCCATGGTTTACAAACTTTCCTTCTGACCAACCAACCCCATGAATAATAATCTTGGGTCTGCAATCATCTTTTTTATTATTTTAAAAATGATTTTATTATTCAAAGTCTAAGTTGAACAAGGTCTTCCCAAATGTCTCTCCTATTTGTGAAACACAAATTTAAATTTAAATCCGATGCTATGTTGGGTGAGGCGGGGGGGGGGGGGGGGGGGGGGGGGGTCAAGGTAGATCTCCATTTTTTCATATTCCTCTATCTTTCTGCTACATTGCTCATTGCTTTGGTAGTTTAAGGGACATTTTCTGGAGAGAAAGAGAGAAACATTTGTGATATTTCAGGTGGTAAACCATACACCAGTTCTGATCAAAATGTCATTGGTCTGGAAAGTAATTTCTGTTTCTTTCTTCTTTTCTTGCTTTCCCATTCTTTCCTTTTTTTTCATTTTCACAGTTTAGGTTATAAGGTTAAAAATGAAGCTGTACAATAATTGTATAATTCTAGATGCCGAACGTTTTATCTTTGTACAATTGCTCCTAATAAAATTTAAAAAAAAAATAAAGTAAAATAAATAAAATAAAGGATAGTAGACAAAAATGCTAAAGAAACTCAGCGGGTGAGGCAGCATCTATAGAGCGAAGGAATAGGTGAAGTTTTGGGTCGAGACCCTTCTTCAGACTGATTTGGGGTGGGGGGAAGAAGAAAGGGAGAGGCGGAGACAGTGGGCTGTGGGAGAGCTGGGAAGGGGAGGGGAAGGAGGGAGAAAGCAAGGGCTTACTGAAATTAGAGGTCAATGTTCATACCGCTGGGGTGTAAACTACCGAAGCAAAATATGAAGTGCTGCTCCTCCAACATGTGGTGGGACTCACTCTGGCTATGGAGGAGGCCCAGGACAGAAAGGTCGGATATGGAATGGGAGGGGGAGTTGAAGTGCTGAGGCACCGGGAGATCGGGTTGGTTAGTGTGAACCGAGCGGAGGTGTTGGGCGAAGCGATCGCCAAGCCTGCGCTTGGTCTCACCAATGTAGAGCAGTTGACACCTAGAGCAGTGGATGCAATGGATGAGGTTGGGGGAGGTGCAGGTGAACCTCTGCCTCACCTGGAAAGATTGCTTGGGTCCTTGGATGGAGTCGAGGGGGGAGGTAAAGCGACAAGTGTAGCATTTCCTGCGGTTGCAAGGGAAAGTACCAGGGGAGGGGATGGTTTGGGTGGGAAGGGACGAATTGACCAGGGAGTAATGGAAGGAGCGGTCTCTGCGGAAAGCCAAAATGGGGGAGATGGGACGATGTGGCCAGTGGTGGGATCCCATTGGAGGTGGCAAAAATGTCGGAGGATTATTTGTTGTATGTGATGGCTGGTAGGGTGGAAGGTGAGGAAAAGGGGGACTCTGTCCTTGTTACGAGTGGGGGGATGGGGAATGAGAGTGGAGCTACGGGATATAGAGAAGACCCTGGTGAGAGTCTCATCTATAGTCGAAGAGGGGAATCCCCGTTCCCTAAAGAATGAATTGGAACACCTCATCCTGGGTGCAGATGCGGTGCAGATGGAAGAATTGGGAACAGGGGATGGAGTCCTTACAGGAAGCAGGGTGGGAAGAAGTGTAGTCCAGATAACCAAGGGAGTCAGTGGGTTTGTTGTAGATGTCGGTCAGTAGTCTGTTAGCTGTGATGGAGATAATGAGGTCTAGAAACGGTAGGGAGATGTGGGAAATGGTCCAGGTGAATTTGAGTGCTGGATGGAAGTTAGTGGTGAAATGGATGAAGTCAGTGAGTTCTGCATGGGTGCAGGAGGTAGCACCAATGCAGTCGTCAATGTAGCAGTGGTAGAGTTCGGGGATAGGGCCACGGTACACCTCGAACAAGGATTGTTCGATGTACCCTACAAAGAGGCAGGCATAGCTGGGGCTCATGCACGTGCCCATAGCTACGCCTTGGGTTTGGATGCTCCACTGGGTAAATTTAATTGTGAAGCTATGTCCTCTGGTCCTGGACTCTCCCACTAGTGGAAACATCATCTCCACATCCACTCTATGCATTCAGGTAAATGCTTGCGGTTCGCAAAGTCGGGGGGGGGGGGGGGGGGGGGGGGGGGGGGGGTCTGCCACAGAATAGAATAAGATCTCTAACAAACGGTGGAAACAAGTACTGTTTGATGGCGAATCTGTGGAGCATAAAACTACCAGGGGTTTGAACTAAATAATGCATACGATTTAAGAAATATTAATGAGATAGTATGGATAGGACATGTTTGGATGGATATGGACCAAACGCGACTAGTGTAGCTAGAACATGTTGGCCGGCGTGGGCAAGTTGGGCCGAAGGGCCTGTTTCCACTCTATAACTCTTTATAGATTTAATGCTCATTTTAGGAACGAGCACTAGACTTAGCTGACACATACACGCTACCGGCGAAGGTATGACAGTGATCTTCCCTGGGGCTGGGCTGGGATTGCTGTCACCTGTCCTATCATCGAGACCTGCTTCCCGGGTTGGGTGCTGACAGAGATATAAGGATTCGTTGCGGGGCGGTGAATCAGACAGTGGCACACATCAGCTGGGATCAACTCCTGAATACACAACACGCACTCATCTTCTTCCCAGGTAAGCTATCGGGGGCGGGGGGGTTCTTATAATATGGGGGATACATATATAATCAGACGGATATATATATATATATATATATATATGTATACACACACACATATATATATATATATATATATATAATCAGACTGGTTCCTTTGACAAATTTGCCCTCCATGAAACGATATTTGTGTCTGATCTTCTGTTCTTTTGGAATATGTTTGGCTGAAAGAGCCGGTGATCCGAGGGCTTGTTTTGTGGCGGATTTCAAGGGGAATTGTATCAGGTTAGATAGGAGCCCACACAAGTCATAAAACCTTTCGTTTGCAGAGATTGTCGGTCTGTTGAAGGGATATTAAATAACTGCCCTGCTGAGCAATGCATTTTGCCGGAATAGATGGGATTCCCTTTTACGAGAATCCTTTTTACGAGGATGTTTTTTTTTTATGGAAGAAGAGTCTCGACCCAAAACGTCACATATTCCCTTTCTCCAAAGATGCTGCGTGTTCCGCGGAGTTACTTCATCATTTTGTGTCTATTCTCAGTGTAAACCAGTTCTTCCCTCCACGGATTCATTTTTCCGGGCGGGCTGGAAGATGAATGGAGTGAGGAAAGTGAATCAGGATGGGAGTCAGGTATTTGCTTAGAGCCCAGCAGTTTCAGACGGTGGGGGAGCTGGGGCTCCTGCTCCCATGAGCAGAGAACTGCTAAAGCGGCGTTAGTAATAGACGCGCCGGCCCGTGGAACATATTTAAGTTCAATGCTGAAGATATTCACCACACAGTCTCCCCGTTATAACAGTAGAACTGAAATCTTGGGACGGAAAGAACTGTTCGCATATTAACGGAGAACGGAAAGTCGAGGATAAACCACGGGTTGGTGTTTACTCGGGGAGGTTAAACGCGGCGAAGCGCATTGGGGTCTGAAGAAGGGTCTCGACCAGAAACGCCACCCATTCCTTCCACCCACAGATAGATGCTGCCTGACCCGCTGAGTTACATTTCGCGTCTATCTTTTGACAGTAGAACGTTTTGAGTCTGAAAGTGAACGGGAAATGAATACTTTCAGGCTGGTAGATATTTAAACAAATGACATGCGCCTGTTCAACTAGAAAATCCCTTTACTTAATGAAAAGGCAATGATAGGAAGGAGTTCGATTACAATGCGAGGACATTTTCATCCATATTTCTGTACACCTTGAGAAAATCTATGGAAGGGGACAAGAGTTCTTCACAATTCGTTGCTTGTTACAAACTTCTGCTTGTTATGATGATTCACTCTTTAATAAAGAGCTTCAAGCCAATGGCTGGGTCCCAGATACAGCACGGCTCCATCCAGTGGAATAGGAAGCGGCAAATGTGCAGATGTCAGTTTAGGGTGTCAGTGTTGTTATCGAGGAGCGGTTCTTATTTACCCTGCAGACTCTTGTTTAAGGAAACGGAGACGCATGGAAAAGGAGCAAAGAATGAAAATATAGCAGGGAAACTGCAAACTGGGAATTACATGCTGGAGGCAGGGGTGCGAAAGAGAGTCTGATCCATCCATCCACCTTTCCACCCACCCATACACCCACCCACCCACTAATACTCCCACCCACCCATACAAACCACCCACACCCCCACCCACCCACCCACCCACAGCCCCCCCACCCATCCACCCACCCATACTCCCACCCACACCCCCACCCATACTCTCACCCACCCACCCGTACACCCACACCCCCACCCATACTCCCACCCACACCCCCACCCATACTCTCACCCACCCTTCACCCCCCCCACCCGTACACCCCCACCCCCCCGTACACCCACACCCCCACCCATACTCCACCCACCACCACACCCCACACACCCACCCATACACCCACCCATACACCCACCCATACCCCCCACCCATACTCCCACCCACACCCCCACCCATACACCCACCCATACACCCACCCACCCACCCATACACCCACCCATACACCCCCCATACACCCACCCATACACCCACCCATACTCCCACCCATCCACCCACCCACCCACCCACCCATACTCCCACCCACGTACCCATTGACACTCCCACCCATGCACCCATCCCATGGTTTTTTCCCATTTGTTTTCATGCATCTCCTATTGCTGCCCCCAAAGTATCTGGGTGATGGTGTGAGAAACCTACAGTTTGTATCCGCTTCTTCTTCCAGGTGCCGCCAAGAAGCTAACATGCAGGGGCTTCTGCTGACACTGGCTATTTCCGCCATCTGCTTCACCCGAGCAAGTGGCAAGCTTTCAAAGACTCCGTGTTCCAAAGTAGAATCGCAACAGAATTTCACTCTGAGTGAGGTTAGTAGTTCATTGTGTGGCTATGTGTGATCTTTGCATTTGTTATGTGACAAGATATTCCTGGCATCTTTAACCGAAGAAAATAAGCAGCACTTGCCGAATGGTGTACGGGTTGCGTATCTGTTTCTCTCACCTTGTGGGTCTTTAGTTCTGCTGATCACCATGATCCTTTGGACTGGAACCACAATCCTAAATAAAAACCATTCAGTGTTTCTCATGGAGTTGATACATTATTCACCACGATCAAAGAAGGTACGTGGATTCACTAAAGAGGGCAAAAGCATTGGCTGTATGGCTGCCTGATGTAGATAAGGACAAGAGAAATATTTTCATTTACCTTTGGGCAAACATGGGAGAAGGCTGAGTTCTATTCTTTTTAATGTTCAGGGGTAACATCAATGGCAAAACCAACATTTATGCCTCTTCCCAAATTGTTGCTGAAAAAGTGGTGGTGAGCTGCCTCATTGAGCACTGCTGGTGGTAACTTTCACAGTGTTATTGGGGAGGGAGTTCAAGCATTGTGACCCAGCAGTGCCAAAGGACTGGCAATACATTTCTAAATGACTACGAGTGTGTGACTTGGTGGAGAATCTGTAGGTACTCCCGTCCTTGGTGGTAAAAATCACAGGTTTGTGAAGTTTTTGTAGTTCTGGCTCATCGCTTCAGTGCATTTTGTAGATGATTCAGGAGAATATCACTCGAATGGACATGTTGGAAGGAGAAAGGGGGGTGTGGAGGGAAAAAGGGTTTGTTTGAGGTTACCTAAAATTGGAGAATTCAATATCCATACTATTGAGTTGTAAGCTACCCAAGTGGAATAAACCTTCTACCCCACTTCAGTTCTGCTCTTGATAAAACAGACTTGCTATCAGTGAAAATAATATGCATGAATAGACCCCACGAAGAATATATTGCAACATAATTTTCAAAATTATAATATTGATTGAAACAGGCCCTTTGGCCAACTGAGTCCACGGGGGCCATTGATTGCCTGTTCACCGGTTCTATGTTATCCCACTATTGCATCCACTCTTTGTACACTTGGGGCAAATTTGCAGAGGTCAAGTAACCCCCAATCTACACATCTTTCGGATGTGGGAGGAAACCAGAGCACCCAGTGGAAATTCACATGGTCACAGGGAGAGCGTGCAAACTCCATACCGACAGCATCCAAGGTCAGCATCAAACCCAGGTCTCTGGTACAGTGTTCAGCACTGTACTGGTGCTGGCCAAAAATAGATGCTTAACATGTCAGGCATAGCAGAATTTATTTGGGGTTGAATAGATAATAGACAATAGACAATAGGTGCAGGAATAGGCCATTCGGACCTTCGAGCCACCACCGCCATTCACCGTGATCATAGCTGATCATCCACACTCAATACCCCGTTCCTGCCTTTAACCCCATATCCCCAGACTTTGTTATCTTTAAGAGCTCGATCCAAATCTCTTGAAAGCATCCAAGTCAAGTCAAGTTTATTTGTCACATACACATACGAGATGTGCAGTGAAATGAAAGTGGCAATGCTCGCGGACTTTTGTGCTAAAAGACAAACAACTAAACAACCAAATAAACTATAAACACAATCATAACACACATATTCTTTTACATAAAAAATTATGGAAGGAAAAAACGTTCAGTAGAGTTAGTCCCTGGTGAGATAGGCGTTTACAGTCCGAATGGCCTCTGGGAAGAAACTCCTTCTCAACCTCTCTGTTCTCACCACATGGCAACGGAAGCGTTTGCCTGACCATAGCAGCTGGAACAGTCCGTTGCAGGGGTGGAAGGGGTCTCTCATGATATTATTGGCTCTGGAGTTGCACCTCCTGATGTATAGTTCCTGCAGGGGGGCAAGTGAAGTTCCCATAGTGCGTTCGGCCGAACGCACTACTCTCTGCAGAGCCTTCTTGTCCTTGGCAGAGCAATTCCCAAACCAGATGGTAATGTTCCCGGACAAGATGCATTCCACCGCCGCTGCGTAGAAGCACTGGAGGATCCTCGGAGACCCCTCTGAATTTCCTCAATTGCCTGAGATGGTAAAGGCGCTGCCTTGCCTTACTCACGAGTGCTGAGGCGTGTGATCCAGAGAATTGACCTCCACTACCTTCTGAGGCAGAGAATTCCACAGATTCACAACCCTCCGTGTGAAAAAGTTTTTTCATGTCTCCGTTTTAAATGGCTTACCCCTTATTCGTAAACGGTGGCCCCTGGTTCTGGACTCCCCCAACATTGAGAACATGTTTCCTGCATCTAGCCTGTCCAAACCCTTAATAATCTTATATGTTTCAATAAGATCCCTTCTCATCTTTCTAAGTTCCAGAATATACAAACTCAGCCGCTCCATTCTCTCAACATATGACAGTCCCGCCATCCCGGGAATTAACCTTGTGAACCTACACTGCACTCCATCAATAGCAAGAATGTCCTTCCTCAAAATTTGGAGACCGAAACTGCACACAATACTCCAGGTGTGGTCTCACTGGGGGACTGTCCAACTGCAGAGGGACCTCTTTGCTCCTATACTATATTCCTCTTGTTATAAAGGCCAACATGCCATTCGCTTTCTTCACTGCCTGCTGCACCTGCATGCTTACTTTCAATGGTACACAAAAAAGCTGGAGAAACACAGCGGGTGCAGCAGCATCTATGGAGCGAAGGAAAAAGGCAACGTTTTGGGCCAAAACCCTCCTTCAGACTGATGAACAAGGACCCCCAGATCCCATTGTACTCACCTTTTTCCCAACCTGACACCATTCAGATAATAATCTGCCTTCCAGATTTGCCATCAAAGTACATAACCTCACATTTATCCACATCAAATTGCATCGGCCATGCATCTTCCCACTCACCCAACCTGTCCAAGTCACCCTGCATCCTCATAGTATCCTCATATTTCACACTGCCACCCAGCTTTGTGTCATCTGCAAATGTGCTATTGTTACTTTTAATACCTTCATCTAAATCATGAATGTATATTGTAAATAGCTGCGGTCCCAGCACCGAGCCTTGCGGTACCCTACTAGTTACTGCCTGCCATTCTGAAAGGGACCCGTTGGTCCCTACTCTTTGTTTCCTGTCTGCCAACCAATTTTCTATCCATGTCAGTACCCTACCCCAATACCATGTGCTCTAATTTTGCCCACTAATTTTCTATGTGAGACCTTATCAAGTGCTTTCTGAAAGTCCAGGTACACTACATCTACAGGCTCTCCCTTGTCAATTTTCCGAGTTACATCCTCAAAAAATTCCAAATGATTAGTCAAGCATTATTTCCCATTTGAAAATCGATGCTCACTCGGACCGATCCTGCTACTGCTATACGAATGTGCTGCTATTTCATCTTTTATAATTGACTCCAGCATCTTCCCCACCACCGATATCAGGCTAACTGGTCTATAATTCCCTGTTTTCTTCTCCCGCCTTTCTTAAAAAGTGGGATAACATTAGCTACCCTCCAATCCACAGGAACTGATCCTGAATCCATAGAGCATTGGACAATGACCACAAATGCATCCACAATTTCTAGAGCCACTTCCTTAAGTACCCTGGGATGCAGACCATCAAGCCCTGGGGATTTATCAGCCTTCAGTCCCATCAGTCTATCCAACACCATTTCCTGCCTAATGTGGATTTCCTTCAATTCCTCTATCACCCCATATCCTCTGGCCACTAGTTCATCAGGAAGATTGTTTGTGTCCTCCTTAGTGAAGACGGATCCAAAGTACCTGTTCAACTCATCTGCCATTTCCTTGTTCCCCATAATAAATTGATCTGTTTCAGTCCAACTTTGGTCTGAACGAATTTTTTCCTCTTTAAAGGTTTCCCAATCCTCTGGCTTCCCGCTCATCTTTGCTATGTTATACTTCTCTTTTATTTTTATACTGTCCCTGACTTCCCTTGTCAGCCACGGTCGCCCCTTACTGCCCTTGGAATCTTTCTTCCTCTTTGGACTGAACTGATCCTGCACCTTCTATATTATTCTAAGGAATACCTGCCATCGTTGTTCCACTGATATGCCTGCTATGGTATCTTTCCAGTCAACTTTGGTCAGCTCCTCCCATATGGTTGCATAGTCCCCTTTGTTCAACTGTAATACTGATATCTCCG
Organism: Leucoraja erinaceus; assembly: GCF_028641065.1. Lineage (NCBI taxonomy): Eukaryota > Metazoa > Chordata > Chondrichthyes > Rajiformes > Rajidae > Leucoraja > Leucoraja erinaceus. Next base: position 11,085,516 of record NC_073390.1, read on the forward strand.
ATTTTCTCATCACCCTGTCAAATTGTAGATTAAAATATCATATTATGGTCATTATCGCCTAATGGCTCCTTTACCTCGAGTTCCCTTATCAAACCTGGTTCATTACACAACACTAAATCCAGAATTGCCTTCTCCCTGGTAGGCTCCAGTACAAGCTGCTTTAAGAATCCATCACAGATGCACTCTACAAACACCCTTTCTTGGGGTCCAGTGCCAACTTGATTTTCCTAGTCTACCTGCATGTTGAAATCTCCCATAATAACTTTACGACATGCCAATTTTAACTCTTGATTCAACTTGCACCCTATATCCAGGCTACTGTTTGGGGGCCTGTTGATAACTCCCATTAGGGTATTTTTACCCTTACAATTCCTCAGTTTTATCCATACTGACTACATTTCCAGATTCCATGTCACCCCTCGCAAGGGACTGAATTTCATTCCTCACCAACAGAACTACCCCACCCTCTCTGCCCACCTGTCTGTCTTTTCGATAGGACGTATACGCTTGAATATAGTTCCCAGCCCTGGTCCTCATCATAGTTATGATTTATTCAGATCGCAATAACCCTTCCTAGAAAATGCAATATAGGCAAAATCATCCAATCATGTACCAGAGGTTGATAAAAGAATTTTACCCTGACTAATTGTAAAAAATAGATTAAGATCATGTTTCACATTTTTGTAGTTATATATTTGATTGCCAGTCCAATATGTCTTTTTTTACACCTCAAAATTGGATGAGTACTTGGGTCATATTTTTTGCCTTTCTCTCACTGTTCTCTACTGTTAATGGGTTTTCTTTTGTAAAAAACATCAAAACTCGTAAGCAACAATTACAATGCAAATGAAAATTGGGATGAGGATTCCCAAAAGAAAGTATTCCTCTTCCTCAGATTGGAAGGGAGCCTAGAGGGCCTGTTCCTTGGCGATTTTTTTTCGGTGACTGCTGGCGTCATATCAGTGTCGCCAAACGAATTTGAACATTTCAAAATCCAGCGGCGAAGAAAAAAAATGTTGCGACACTTGCAAAAGCACCGCGCGTCAAACGTCATCATGCCGCGTCACCTCCGTGTCATGGTGCATCATGTCACAAAATTTTCGGTGACCTGATATGTCAGTCAATGATGCTGGCAGTCGTCGAAAAAATCGCCAAGTGGGACAGGCCCTTAACTTGAATGAGAGCAATTGGTGAAGGAACTGAGTTGCCACAAGCAATTTGTTTCACAAGATAATGAAGGCATAACTGAGGGGAAAAAAAGAAGCAGCTTGGATCATTGAAAAATTAAATGGGTCAATATTTTTCAGGGGAAGGTTTAATTCTGAGGTTTCAGATGGGTACGCCCAGCCTGACCTGTTGGGAACCTCTCCTGCTTTGTATTTTGTAGCTCCTACATTCCTATTGTTTATGTTCTTGCCCTCTAACAGCTCTCATTCACACATTGACTTGGCAACCCTGTTTTCACTTTAACCCCCTGGTCACCAGTTTCACCCTACCATAGACATTCTTCCCTTCCCTTCCGCTCAATAAGTTTCTTTCGTCTCCTTCCCAGTTCAGGTGGACGGTCTTTGATCTGAAACATTGACTCCGTTTCTCTTCCCAGAAGACCTGAGTATGTTTTTGTTTCTATTTTAGTTTTCCAGCACCTAGAGCTTTTGATTCTCAAGGTTATCGTATCGGCAGATTCAGTGGAGAAATAGGTCACTCTCCTAACACTGGAAGAAGATTAGTTGAGTTTAATTTAGTTTTAGTTTAGAGATACAGCGTAGAAACAGGCCCATTGGCCCACCGAGTCCACACCGACCAGCCATCCCTGCACACTAACACTATCCTACACACACTAGGGACAATTTACAATTTTACCAAGCCAATTAACCTAAAAACCTGAACCTCTTTGGAGTGTGGGAGGAAACCGGAGCACCTGGAGAAAACCCACTTGGTCACGGGGAAGAACATTCCAAATCTATACAGACAGCGCCCATTGTTATGATGGAACCTGGGTCTCTGACGCTGTAAGGCATCAACTCTACCGCTATGTCACCGTGCCGCTCCCATCTGGGATTGCTAGGATATCCAACAGGAATGGTAAACAGAAATAGAGATGGATAGGTGACGTTTCGGATTGAGACCCATCTTCAGACTGATCACGTTTCCTAACCACATTCTACAGGGGTACTGCCTGACCTGCTGAATTACTCACACTTTGTGACTTTTTTCATTAACCAGCATCTGCAGTTCCAGATGTTCTTGAAATAATGTTGGTGTCAGTTGAATTCATGCATAGGGTGTGTTTTCCAAGAGACCTCAACAACACTATCAGATTCAACACTTGAGGGCATTGCTGCAACAGTATCCAAAGAGATATTTATTCCTTAATTAAAAAAAATCTTCAATTGTATTTTTGATATATAGTAGGAAATCAATCCTTTTGACTCTGTGAATGTGTTTATGGTTTAGGGTGGAAGATTAATGCTTTAAACACAAGGCAGATGTCAGAAGGGTCTCGACCTGAAACAATACCCATTCCTATACAGAGACGCTGCCTGTCCTGCTAAGTTATGCCCCGTTCCACTTAGGAAACCTGAACTGAAACCTCTGGAGACTTTGCGCCCCACCCAAGGTTTCCACACGGTTCCCGGAGGTTGCTGGTGGTTGCCGGAGGTTGCAGGTAGTGGAAGCAGGTAGGGAGACTGACAAAAACCTCCGGGAACCACACGGAAATTTTGGATGGGGCACAAAGTCTCCAGAGGTTTCCGTTCAGGTTTCCTAAGTGGGACAGGGGCATTACTCCAGCAATTTGTGTCTATCTGCAGATCATTAGTTTCTCTTTTCTTAATTTGGCTCATTGGTCTGAAGTCTACAATGAGACCAGATGGTTTCAAATAAATTCTGAACATTTATTCGATTTTGCCACTTTGGTGCAGTTCCAAGGGCGCACTGGTTTACTTGAGGGGAAGTGTTTTGGATGAAATTGTAGGTAAAGATCCATCTGATTTTCAGGTACACAAAAGGTTGCACACTTATTTTATTTCTCCAATGTAATACCTGATAACCATAAACATGATATCAAATTGTCATTTGCTGCACTGCTGTTTCAGAACTTGCTGTATAAATGAATTGTAAGAAAACAATGATTACACCCCAAGCACAGAAACTACCTGATTCTTCACTTTGGAATAATTTGAAGATGAGAGGGCTTCTGAACTGGTTGAATTTGTTGGCCTTTGAATTATTTTCCAGGTCTGTGATCCATATACACAGCCAAAATAAACCAATATGTTTTATTTTCCATAGTACATGGGGGTATGGCATGAGATTGAACGACTTCCCACACATTTTGTTTCCGGTGAATGCGTTACAGAAAAATACAGCCTGCAGCCTAATGGTTGGATAAAGCTTACCACAATGGAGAGGTTGTAAGTATTCCACACATCTATGGAGAAAAAAAACAAGACAAAGGTCAAAGGTATAAATGTTCTAACATTTTGGACTGGTAAAGCATGCAGTTTTAAAATCAGGACCTCTAAAGCAGCTCTTGGAGTTAATTTGGATTATATTTGTACTGATACCAAAGCCTTGTTCAGTATAAATTCTGTTTGGTTATTCCAGAAGTGCCAAAGCCCAAAATTTACATTACTATCCTCAGCAAAATGTTACTAACAAGTTACTTTGTGCAGGTGTCACTACCAAGTTTCCTATTACGTTTTTTAACTGATTTCTCCACAGAACTAAAATAAGGCAAAAATGAAACCCAAGTGAAAGGAGAACATATTAACAATCCAATGATATCATAGGTCAATAGGCTACTGAAGAAACCATATGCCTACATTAGTTGTGGCATAGATTGGGATGTTATGTTACCTGTACAACTTTACAAAACACTGGTTAGGCTCCACTTGGTGTGTTTTATGCAATTTTGTTTGGTGTACTCTAGGGAAGATTTGATTGTGCTGGAAAGAGCTCAGAGGAGATTCACCAGAATGTTGCATAGATTGGAGGATTTTAGAGGGTTTAGATCAACTGGGCTTGATTTCATTGGAGCAAAGGAGGCTGAGAGCGACCTGACATAAAAGGTGTAGAAAGGAACTGCAGATGCCAGTTTACATTGAAGTTAGACACTACCAATATGTTAGAGTAACCCAGCAAGACAGGTAGCTTCTCTGGAGCGAAGGAATGGGCGACGTTTCGGGTCAAGACCCTTCTTCAGACAGTTCTTCAGACAGAAGGGTCTTAACCCGAAACGTCACCTATTCCTTCTCTTCAATTATGCCACCTATCCTGCTGAGTTACCCCAGCATTTTGTGTCTATTTTCCGAGTAAATAAAAGGCATAGAGATAGGTTAGCTAAATGGAATTTTTTCCCCATGATGGGGATATTAAAAACATGAGGACATGGGTTTGAGGTGAGAGGTTGTAATTTTAAAGTGGATCTGATGGGAAGTTGTTTTTTACACAGTATCCGGACATGCTGCCGGAGAAAGTAGTGGAATCAAATACAATCGTACCATTTCAGAGGTACTTGGATAGCCACTTAAAATGACGGCACAGAAGGGTACAGTCCTAATATGGGCAAATGTGATTAGTGCTGATAGGCAAAAAGGTCAAAAAGAACATGATGGGCCAAAAGTGATTTCTCTGGTACAACTCTATTGAATGTTTGAACTGCATTTAATAAAAGTCCAAAGGCAATGGAGAAGTTGCAAAAAATAATGAATTAGATGGTGCTGGAAAGTGGATGGTGTATAATGAGGGACTTTGATTTAAATGGGTGTGTCTATTCTTCAGGCAGAAAAGCTAGGTTAAGATTTAATAAAGAAATTTAATATCATGGGGGTTCTAACAGACCAACAAAGAAATATGAGTTGCTGGACTTTTTCGTGCATTATACAGATGCGCAATCTATGTAATTCTGACGAAGATTCAAAAACTTGTTATTATTGGCACTCGAGTTCTGTTTCGTAATTCTACCATCTTCACCTTTTGGGGAAACCAGGTGATATCCATGCTGGGCTCATTGGTTAAAATGGCAGCTGGGCCTAAGGACACAATCTGTTTACATAAAGCAGGACCTCACCAGTTTGTCCTTGCTATAGATTCAGTGGAGATAAATTTGGCTTCTGGTGAAATGAAAGGAGTGGGATTTGGAGGCAAGAGAGTCTGCAGATGCTGGAATCTTGAGTAAAATCAACATGCTGGAGCAACTCAACAGGTCAGGCAGCATCCATGGTGGGAAATGGACATCATGGTTGGCACCCTTCTTCAGACTGATGGAGTTGACAAAATATACCATGTAGAATGAGGTGTGGGAAGAGATGGGGCAAGCGCTGGGAAGTAATAGGTGGATCCAGGTAAGGAGCTGATTAGCACTTGAGTCATGTGGGGGAGAGAAGGTGAAGATAGGAACCAAGGCTGGAGGTGATAAGTAGAGAAGGCAAAGGGGGTGTGAATAGGGAGTAAAATGTTCAACTACAGGAAGGGATGGATGGGAACAGGGGAGGGTGGAGAAGTAAAATGGGAAACCTAGAGGAGTGAGAGGTCAGCTTGAACATTCAATTCCCCTCACCAGTCCCATGTGACGTGCATGTCCTTAGCCTCCAAAATTAGCCATTGAGTGAGGCCATGTACAGACTGGAAGCACAGCACCTCCTTTGTTAGACTAAGACCCAATAGCAAGAATGTTGAATTCTCCAATTTCAGGTAAATCCTTACATCTGCTCATCGCCCACTCCTCCCTACTAAGGGTCCCCCATTTTGTTTCCACAATTCCCTTCCACCCATCATCCCTCTGAAGAAGGGTCTCGACCCGAAATGTCACCCATTACTTCTCTCCAGTTACTCCAGCATTTTGTGACTATCTTTGGTTTAAACTAGCATCTGCAGTTCCTTCCTACACATCCCTCCCTCCAGTTCTATATTACTCTCCTCGCCTTTTCTTTCTTATCACCTCTCACCATTTACACCCTTTTATCTTCTCCAGCCTTGGTTAGCATCTCCACCCTTCTCTCCCCTATGTGTCTCATCTTCCAATCAACCTTCTGGACTGCCTGGATCGATCAACTATTTACTAGCTCTTGCCCCACCCCTCCCCTTCAGTTGCCCTCCAGCTGCTCCATCAGTTTGACGAAGGATCCCAACCCAAAATGTCAATTATCCATTTCCCTTCCCAGACGCTGCCTGACCCACTGAGGTCCTCCAGCAGATTGTATTTTTCTCAAGGGTGAGATTTTCGAGCTCGGTTTGCTCCTGTTTATAACTGCTCACCTGCTTCATTTCCATTGGACATCAACTCTTTCATGTGAAGAGTCAAATGGTTCTCTGGATCGACATTTAAAAGATATTTAGACATGTACATGGTTAGGGAAGGAAAGGTTGAGAGGGATGTGGGCCAACTGCAGGGATGTGGGGCAGGTGGGGTTTGTGTAGATCGGGCATCTTAGTCTGCATGGGCAAGTTGGGCAAAGTGGTTGTTTCCATGCTATTTAACTCGGTGCCTCTGTAATTGGCAATTTATAAAATTGGATACACACTCCATGCATTAAGTGAAGTTCATGGACTTTGAGATGGCGTAACACTAGAAAGAAAATCTAAAAACGCCCATTCTCAACTGTTCTCCACTTCCCATCTTCTCAACTTCCACCCACTAATTTCAGTCTGAAGAAGGGTCCCCACCCGAGACGCCACCTGGCCTTTTTCTTCAGAGATGCTGCCTGACCTGCTGAGTTAATCCAACACTTTGTGTCTATCTTTGATATAAACCAGTATTTGCAGTTCTTTGTTTCTACATCTCAACGTTTTACAACCATGTCTAAAATGAAAATGAAAAAAATGAAAAAATGAAATGAAATGATTCAATTTATTGTCTAAGTGTTTCATGGGTTGTTTGTGAGGCCATACAGGGAAGTTGGTGCAATTGAGAATTTCCACATTCCACCAATCACCTTTTGGACATATGGACTGATAAGATGTGGCACACAATTGATAATGATTTTAAGGAAAGGAAATATTCTACGCATGTCAAATAAAATCATAATATTAAAAATGTTTTTTAATTTACAATATGCTTGTTTATAAATGTGCATGTAAATGTGGAAAGATTTACACTGAAAAATTGGACTATATCAGCAATAATGGTTTGGTATATAGTTATCAAATTAATTGAGCTTAATTAGAAACATTAAACAAGATTGCTTTTTTGATAACTTATTTTTTAATATTCCCTGAAATCATTAAACTCACCCACTCTACTAAGTCTGAAGAAGGGTCTCAACCCGAAACGTCAACCATTCCTTCTCTCTAAAGATCCTGCCTGACCCGCTGATGTTACTCCAGCATTTTGTGTCTATCTTCCCCCCTTCTACTAAACCCCTCTATCCTGGGAAAAATACTGTGACCTTATCTGTGTCTCTCGTGATTTTATGTACCTCTGTAAGACCACCCCTCACCCACCCCTATTCTCCAGGGAAAATAGTCCCAGCCTTATATCTAAAGCCATCCCATCTGAGCAACATCCTTGGGGATCTTGTCTGTACTTTTTTTTAATTTAATAATATCCTTCCTGTAGCTAGGCAACCAGAACTTTACACAGTCAACTGTATTCCTCAATGTCTTAGACAGCTATAACATGACATCCCAACCAGTCTATGAACTGACTGAAGAACACAAGCATGTCATATGCCTTTTTTTTTACCACCCTGTCCATCTATGTTGCAACTTTCAAGGAATTAGGCACATGTTCCCTTAGGCCTCTCTGCTCTACAACAGTCCCCAGGACTCTGTCATCTATTGTGCATTCCCTGCCCTGGTTTTCATCGCAAATGCATCACTTCACATTTGACCAAGTTAAATTCCATCTACCATTCTCTGGACTATTTTTCCAGTTTATCTAGTTTCTGCAGTAATCTTAAATAACCTTTACTGTCGTCTGCACCACCAATTTTGGTGTCAGTTTGAAATCTGCGAACCATGTCAACTACATTGATACCCAAATCGGTAATATAGATGGCAAACTACAGGGATTAAGCATGGATCCCCATTCAACACCATTTAATGAAACACGCCTTAAATTTGGAAACAAAAGCCTCCACTTCTACCCTCTTACTCTCATCACCAAGACAAAGTTCTTATCCATTTGGCTCGCTTACCCTGGATCCCATGTGATCTAACCTTCTGGACTATTCTACCATATGCAGCCTTGTCAATGTCCTTGCTAAAGTCCATGGAGATAACATCCACCACCCCAACCTTGTCTGTTCTCTTCAAAAACTTCCATCAAATTTAAGGGGCAGGATTTCCCATGAGAAATGCTGCATTGGCTTTCGCTAATCAGTCCTTGCCTTTCCAAATGCAGCTGGATCTTGAGTCTCACAATCCTCTCGGTTAACAACAGCATGTATTAGGCTTTAGCCTGTGGTTCTATGGTTAGCCCTTGAAAAAATACAGCATTGGGCACCCTCGAATCTTCCTGTATCTCACCTGTGGCTAACAATGATGCAAATATCAATGCTAGGAACCCAGCAATTTCTTCCCTGGATTCGTTCAAGTTCAAATTTATTTGTCACATGCACCATAAGGTGCAGTGAAATGTAATTTACCTTGCAGCATTACAATGGATTCCCACATGTACTAGGATATATTTGGTCAGGCCCTGGGGACCTCTCCACCTTTATGCTCTTCATGACTGCCAGCATCTCCTCTTTTTTGTAAGATAGATATATTTCAGGACATCACTTGAAATCCCCAGTTTCCACAGCCTTCTGCATCATAAGTAAGAAGTAAATTATGCTACACGGTCAGTAAACATTTTGTTCTGTAGATGGTCTAAACATGTCCCTTTAGTGAATTAAATGGATCCTGCAATGCAACATGGATAATTGAATGATGAGCAAATTCTTCAGTTACCTCCCTCTGCTGATTGATCCAGATGTCCACTGGCTGCTCTTGAAACCTCAAAAATATGGTAATACTGGAAACATTATTTGTTTCATTCAAAACCAATAAATATGTGTTTTTTTCCCAGGGAGAATGGCTCTTTGCAATATTATCAGGGAGAACTAGCTCCAAGACATTTGAATGTAACATCTACTCTTCAATATAGATGTAAGTATACAAAGATGGGAGAAATATATCTTTATTGTTTTAATGATTGCCAACTTTCTCCATAATATTAATCACCTCTTGGCTTCTCCTCGGCTACTTCTAAGCAAACTTAAAAATGAGGTGACTTGGTTGTTACACATTGGCTGGGGCATTGAAATGTCAGTGATCCCATCTGTACCATGCTAGTACTTAAGATGATATCCTACATAACTACATCATGTCTGAGGAAGAATAATATGTCACCTGAAAGCAGACACTCTATTCCAAGTGATGAACTTACCAGGGAGATGGAGAAAAAGTTTGAAAATTGTGCTCAAAGCCTTGGAAAATCACGTGACACTCCAACCATGTCCTGAAAAGCTCTTTCCTAGGTCTGCTCAAAATAGTGAAGTATTGTGATACTCCCGTTCCTTCAATGGGAGCATATAGAGGACCTACGTACATTTAGTTTAGTTTTGTGTAGAGACGCAGCATGGGAACATATCTCGTATTTCTATTTACCCTGAAGAAGGGTCTCGACCTGAAACATCCAACCTGCTGAGTTACTCCAGCTTTTTGTGCCTATCTATGGAAAAAGACTCTTTGGTTCATCGAGCTCATACCTATTGATCTACCATTCGCACTAATTCTATGTTGTGCCACTTTCTCATCCAATCCTTTTGCACTAGGAATTATTTCCTGAGGCCAATTAACCTACAAACCCACACATCATTGAGATGTGGGAGGAAACCAGATCACCTGGATGAGAGTGATCATGCAAACTCCACACTAACAGTGCACAAAGTTAGGGTTCTCTGGCGCTATGAAACAGCAGATCCATCAGCTGCGCCACTGCACCAGCTTTAAATTATGAAAGGAGCACACCATCTTACAAACCACCCTTCCAGTATTCTCTTGCAGAGAGGCTTGCCTTTATCTCCCTAGATCTCCAATAACACCAAGTTCTGATTTTATTGGCCTCCACCATCAAAAATGCAGTTGCTGGTTTACAAACAAAGGCACAAAGTGTTGGAGTAACTCAGTGGGTCAGGCAGCATCTCTAGAGAACGTGGATAGGTGGTGTTTAAGTTTAGGACCCTTCTTCAGACTTTTCGGGTGGGGACCCTTTAGAGTTTGAAGATGGTTCCCAACCTGAAACATCACCACCCCATGTTCTCAAGGGTTGCTGTCGGACCTGCTGAGTTTCTCCAGCCACCGTGCTTATTAAAAAAAAAATCATTTACAGTATGTCCCCTGATCTTATATTTTTTGAGTAGAGACATTGTTTTTTTGTCATACGTCATGAAACGGAACAACAAAATTCTTACTTGCAGCAGCACAACAGATATGTAAAGATATTACTCTGTAAAACTCATAATAACAACAGAGAAAAGTTCAGTATTTATGTAAAAAACAAACAAATAAATAGACAATAGTAGTGCCCATATGGTGCACTTTGAAATACTTGTGACATACGATTAACAGTTTAACAAGCTGTACTTCAAAATGACTTCATTGCAAACCTGGAAAGATTGTTACATAAGTATAGAATTCATAACTTTGAACACAGGTCATAATTTTTAAATCTTCTTATCCATATTCCATAGAATGGGAAAGTTACTGATAAATATGTCTTGACATATGGCTGGTATGGGCAAGTTGGGCCAAAGGGCCTGTTCCATACTTGCATACTTCCATGACTCTATGACATACATATGGTTTTTTTTATGAACATGCATCGAACTTCAAGCAGGAGAAATTTAGGTCATTTTAAGGTGCTTTGTTTGGCATTAATTGACCTGAGCTGGAACTGTAAAACCTGTCCCTGCACCTCCTCCCTCACTTTCATCCAGAACCCCAATCGTTCTTACAGGAGAGACAGTGCTTCACTCGGTGCTCCCAATGTGTCCTCTTCTACATCGAAGAGACAAGGCACAGGCAAGGCAACCATTTCACAAACACTTATGCTGTGTCCACTCAACACTGCTGGATTTTCTGATTGCCAGCCATTTTAGCTCCCCTTCTCATTCTCATACTGACCTTTCTGCCTTGGCCTCCTCCCATGTCAGAGTGAGGCCACACACAAACTGGAAGAACAACTCCTCATATTCCACTTGGGTAGCTTATTAGCTAACGGTATGAGCATCGAATTCTCTAATTTCAAGTAAGACCTCTAAGCCCCACTTCTTACTTCTTTCCCCACCCCCTGTACACACACTGTGTGCAACTACCCCGTCAATCTGTTCCCGTCTCCTCCTCTTTGCTCATCTTCCATCTCTCCCTACTCCAAGTCCCTCAATTTCCCTGTTATCCCTCTTCTTTCCCCTTCCACTGGCTCTTTGATCCAACCCTTGCTCCAGCTTTACATTTCACTCCTCCCCTTCTTTCATTATCTGCCACTCTTATTTCTCCATTTCATCTTGGTCAGAGATATCTTTCCGTATCGTTTTAACACTAAAACCATTAATCTGCCTATCAAGCCTCTCCCTTCCCCGTATCCATGTCCACCTCTCACTTGCCAGGCTTTGACCCACCCCTAACTCACTTCCCCAACTTCATTTACACTACACCATCAACCTGAAGATGTGTCCCAATCCGAAATGTTGTCTGTCCACTTCCCTCCACAGATGTGGTCTGACACGCTGAGTTCCTCCAGCACTTTTTATTTTGCTCAAGATTCCAGCATCTGCAATCTCTTGTGCCAGTATTGAGCTGCAGTTAAGGGTTGCAAACTAACAGTACTGATAACATTGCACTGCGAGGTCATGGTTGCAATGAAATTGGACGGGCGTTTGAACGAGGTAAATACAAGGGGAGATATAAGGAAAAAAATCCTTCTTTCGATTATTTTCAAAATAATCGACGTTTTGATTATTGTGTGCAGTTTTGGTCACCCTGTTATAGAAAAGATGTTACAGTAAAGATGTTGTTAAAGTGGATAAGGTGCAGAGAAGATTTACGAGGATGTTGCCAGGACTCGAGGGCCTGAGCTATAGGGAGAGGTTGAGCAGGCTGAAACTTTATTTCTTGGACTGCAAGAGGATGAGGGATGATCTTGTAGAGTTGTATAAGATGATGAGGGGATTAGACTGGGTAAATGCACAGGGTAGGGGAATCAAAAACAAGTGGACATAGATTTAAGGTGAGGGGGGAAAGATTTAATAGCGAACTGAGGGGAAACCTTTTTACACAAAGGGTGGCGGGTATATGGAAAGAGTTGTCAGAGTACTATCACAACATTTAAAATACATTTAAACATGGTACATGGATAGGATAGGTTTAGAATGATATAGGCAAACACAGGCATGTGCGACTAGTGTAGATGTGACATGTTGGTTGGCGTGGGCAAGTTGGGCCGAGTGGCCTGTTTCCACACTGTGACTCTATGTTGGCTGACCCAATGAGCACTGATTTAGATGACAAACTGATAGTTTATCCCCAGATTTCAAGTAGAACTCTAGGCTGAAAAAAATGGCACATCTTTCAGAGCTCTTGAAATTTGAATTTATAGCAGAGACTGAAAATGTCAGCCTCGGAGCTTCTGATGTTCAGCTGGAGGTTATCTGCATCCTGATGTCAGACAGGCAGTATATCAGTAAATGGAAATTAAAAAAAGGGAATATCTTAAACAGAAGCAGAAAATGCTGGAAATTGAGCAGGAAATAATGCTGAGACTTTATCCAACATCGGTGATGACACATTTGGAATATTGTGAGCAGTTTTGGGCCCCACATCTGAGGAATGATGTGCTGGCTTTGGAGCGGGTTCAGAGGAGGATTACAAGAATTATCCCAGGGATGACTGAGTTAACATACGATGAGCGTTTGACAGCTCTGGGACTGTACTTGCTGGAGCTTAGAGGGATGGGGGGGATATCATTGAAACCTTCTGGATAATGAAAGGCCTAGAATGAGTGGATGTGGAATTGATGTTCAGTATTGGGAGAGTATAGAACCAAAGGGCATAGCCTCAGAATAAAAGGATGTACCTTCAAAATGGAGATGAGGAGGAATATTTTTAGTCGGAGGATAATGAATCTGTGGAGTTCATTATTACAGACAGCTGTGGAGGATATATATTAGGTATTTCTAAGGCTAAGATTGATTAGGAAGGGTATCAAAGATCAAGGGGAGAAGGCAAGAGAATGAGGTTGAGAGGAAAACATAGATCAGCCATGATTGAATAGACTTAATAGGCTGATTGGCCTAATTCTGCTCCTATGTCTTATGATCTTATGGAAATATTTCATAAGTCAGGCCATACCTGTGGAAAGAGAAACAGAATTATTATATTATATTATATTTATTATATTTTATAGTTATTATATTTTAGATGTAAGTACGTTTATTGGCCAAGTATTCACATACAAGGAATTTGCCTTGGTGCTCCACCCACAAGTAACACCATGACATACAGTGACAGTTACGAATGACTCAGAAAACACTGAACATTAATAATAATAAAACATTAATGATAAAACACCATTGATCAAGCATGTGAACCAACAAAATATCAGATCAAAGGGAGGCTACAGATTTTAGGCTGTTGAGTAGAGCAACTACTCGTGGATCAAAACTGTTTTTATGTCTGGCTGTTGAGTTGCTCTACTCAACAGCAAAAAAATGTATATGTATTATATTATAAGGATTCCAGACCCAGTCAGTTCTATTGAACAATCGAGCAAGATAATACAACTATTTTTTGTCATAGTGTTATTAAAATATTGTGAGAAAACTGTCCATTCTTGTATTAATTTTTGTGCATTTCGTTTAAAATATGCAGATACTCAATATTAAGTTTTGATGTTTCTTTTTGAAAGTTGAATGTTTTATAATATCCATTGATTGGTCAGGTATGTGCCACTCTCAGCTTTCTTTAGAAAGCGTGAGAGAGAAGCATCCATTTAGGCTGAGTTTCAATGCTTTTACCTATAAAGTGATGCATATTCTTAATTCTAGTTTTTTCTGTTTGTGCTAACCTGCCCACTGTTTTGTTAATTTAGCGGGACTTCCATTCCAAAGTATTCCAGAAATGGCTGGTATGTATTTTCTTTTCAACTTGTATAATGTTTCATTTGGATCAAGTGTTTCTTAAGCTGGTGTTGAGCCTGTGATATTAGGAAGGGAAGAGATGAAGGGACTGGTGTTGCATCCCCTGTGCTTGCACCGTCCATGGATCTGGACCAAGCAGCAATTCACTTGCACTTCTTCCAATCTAGTGCAATGCCTTGGTGTTTATAATGTGATCTCCCTAAAACACCGGAGAAACCAAATATAAATTATGTAATTGCTTTGCGGAGAAAGTACATTCAATCCTCTGTATCCGCCATTTTAATTTCTAATGTAGCCCCACTCTCATTTTTCAATCTATGACCTCATGCCCTGTTATAACGAGGCCATGACAGCTTGGAGAAGAATATCTCATTTTCAGTCCAGGCCTATTGCAGCCTTTACAATTCAATAGAGGTTTTTTTTTCATTTTAGATTTCCATTTCCTCTTTCTTTCTGATTGTGTCTGAACATTTTTGCCTGCCTCTGTTTTACATCAGATTAATTTTCTCTATTAGTATTTATTGGCCATGTCTCACAGCTGTGCATTCGCAACAGCCCCCACAGACAAAGAAGCATTGTGGCCTTTTCCACGACTGAAAACTAACTTGTTTTCTCTTTTTTTCCTCATTTTTAATCTTTTTTTTTTGACATCAGTGAAACTGTGTTTTGTTAAATGTCTACACATGAAAAATTAACTAATTAGTCAACTTAGGGACTTGAAAGTTATGTGCATCTGATGCAGATATTTTGCATGTTGTTTGTCATTTATTCTAATTTTAAAGCATCATTCGCTGAGGACATATTTGTGTATAGTTAGTAAAATGGAAATAACTTGCTTTAATCCTGATTAACATTTTGGGTGGTATGTTTCTGCAGAGTTCTCCTTTGTCCCGTACATCATATTGTCCACTGACTACACCAGTTATTCGCTGGTTTACTCCTGCTTTCAACGGCAAATGTTTTCTTGGAATCGTGTAGAATATGCTTGGATTCTGTCAAGAGAACGACACCTATCAGAAGATGTCATTAATCGCCTGCATGAGATCCTGGAGAAGTATGAGATTCAAGCTGATGAATTGGTTAAATCTCCTCAAGAAAACTGCCCTAAAAATACATAAAGCATTGAGCAGAAAACATTCAAAATCAACAAATAAATCTGGAAAAAACATAATTTTATCTTTAGTTTTCATGATCATACTCTATAATTGTATTAGTATCATTTGGATTATATCATTCATGCTGAAGTGTCACTGTTGGGCATGAGATGAGTGTAACTTACTTTTACTAAAAGTGGGCCATAATAAATATCCCCTAAACATGGGCAGTTGTCAACCTTTGCCTCTTTTCAGATTTGTGGTGATTATGAAACATTGCTCAGTCTACCATTACATTTATTCACTCACAATATCCATATAAAGATGTTTTTCACAAATTTCAAAGGAACCTGCTATAAACAAATTGGAAGGAACTGCAGTTGCTGGTTTAAACCAAAGATAGACACAAAATGCTGGAGTAACTCAGCGGGACAGTCAGCATCTTTGGAGAGACGGAATGGGTGATGGTACAGGTCGAAACCTTTCTTCAGACTGAAGAAGGGTCTCGACTCAAAAAGTCACCCATTCCTTCTCATCAGAGATGCTGCCTGTCCCGTTGAGTTAGTCCAACATTTTGTGCCTATGTTTGTACATGAACAGATAATGGCTTTGATTGTATTGATGTATGTGAAAATATTGCAGCTCACAATTTCAGACTGTGCAAGCAATCTCATCATTTGGAGTCAATCCCCAATCAAATGGTCTTTGCTGCGATATATGTTTTCAACTTGCTAGTCAGGTGTAAAGCTATCACTGTGAATTGCATTCTTGACTCGTGTTTCCATAATTTAAATAGAAGTGAGGACGAGACATCTGCTGCAAAAGGCAGTCAATCCTCAACAGCAATTTTACACCTGGATGAGAAGTGGAAACCCTGTGAGTTTCAGTCAACCAACTTGCTCTTGATCCACAGCTATTCTAGAACGGCTGGGTCACAAGGCGAAGAGTTCATTAATTATGCGTTGAGCTGTCATCCATGCCATCATTTTGAATACCATATTGTGATGGTGCAGAAACTTGCAGCATTGAGTAAGACAAAATTGTCAATAAAAAAATATGAAACCCCAAGTTGTCAAGTTTCTTATCAATTCCATCTTATGAGTGGTCATGAACATTTTTCAATTCACTGTGGCAAATGTCAAGATGGGTGCAGTCCAAGTGAAATACTAAATCCATTTTTCCAAGGTCTAGAAATAAGTCCTCTTACGAAAATATTAGATCTTAATACTTTGTTTGATGATCATCCACGTATACCAGTGGGCTTGGCCTCACTCTCTATGTCTTATATTTAAATTAATACATCGAACATGATCTATCACACTTCACATAATTCGCATGGGATCTGGAAGTCTTAAAAAAAGTCTTTAACACAATTGAGTTGCCGATTCTGTTCAGAGTCAATCCCATTTAGAATAATTCTAGTGCCACACACATAATGGAAGGAGTTCTCAACGTAAAGATGGGACTTTGTCTCGCTAATGTGTTTTCACTCGTCACTTCAATCAATTCTATCATAGACGGATGCATCTTCACAAGTAAATTAGTGAGGATGAAGTCAACTATGTCCCTCATGCTAGATCGCTAACTACCTGCACCACATGCAGCCTAGTAGCTATGACTTTAAGTGGTGGTATTATGATGCATTTCACAGTGATGGACATTGAAGTCCCCACCCTGAGTACATCTTGCTTTCAATGTGTTTTAGGAGGTGATATTCAGGTCTACTAGTCAAAATAGAATATGTAGTCACAGGCTGGTACCTGTGGAATCTGGCCCAGCAGACACAAATATGCATCTTAGTGCAACTCAGGAAGTATAATTTCTTGTGCTTCATTGGTAAATAGGTTAATCAAATGGATATGAACCAATCTAACATATGAATCCGTATCTCCTTTGAATGTATGATTCCACAAGAAATCAACTTTAAGATGTTTATTTTTTCAGAGATGCAGGAGAAGTCAATAAGAATAAGCAGAAGTTAGCTGTGGCATATGTTTTAATGATGTATTAATTATTCTTGAGCTGTAATGTTTAACTGCATGGTAATTCTAAGGGAGTGACCCTTCTTCATAGGCACTTCTTCAGCACTGATGATAACTTGATTCCTTTGGGTTTCTATGAGTGCTGAAATAGCTGACGAGTCCTTGTTGCCATTGCAGAAATGGCTGAGAGGGTGGATGGGATAGTCATTTGCCAGCTGGTCCACACCTTCTGCCAGTAACGCTGAGCTTCAGTGGGATCCTGGTGCTTGGATTGTAGGTTCACAATATCATCCCAGGTCCTCCTTTAGTTTTTATTTTTTTTCATTTTGGAGATACAGCGCGGAAACAGTTCCTTCGGCCCACCGAGACCGCACTGACCAGCGATCCCCGTACATTAACACTATCCTACACACACTAGGGACAATTTACACTTATACCAATCCAATCAACCTACAAGCCTGGATGTCTTTGGAGTGTAGGAGGAAACCGAAGATCTCGGGCAAAACCCACGAGGTCACGGGGAGAATATACAAACTCCGTACAGACAGCACCCGTAGTCGGGATTGAACCCCCTATCTCCGGCGCTGCAAGCACTGTAAGGCAGCAACTCTACCACTGTGCCACTGTGCCTGTTCCTTTTCCAGAAACCTGTGGGGATATTGTATTTATTTGCTCAAGGAAATTTTGAGCACCTCTTTGACTCTTTTCCACCATCCATCGGGTAATCCCAAAGGACAGAACAGAGCATCTTTTTCAGGAGTACGGTGTTGGGCACGGGAACAATGTAGCCTGCCTATCAGAGCCAAGCTAATTCAGGCCCTGTGCTGAGGATAAAGAAGCAAGGAACTGCAGATGCTGGTTTACAGAACAGGGTACAAAGTGCAACAGTAACCCAGTGGGTCAGGCGGCAAGTCTGGAGATCATGGATAGGTAACATTGTAGATCAGGATTCATCTGAAGAATACAATACAATACAATACTATACAAAACACTTTATTTGTCCCCGAGGGGCAATTCAGATGTTCCTGCAGCACACTAATAAAAATACAACATAGCATTCAAGAACTTTAACATTAGAACATAAAAACATCCCCCCACAATGGTTCCCACTGTGGGGGAAGGCACAAAGTCCAGTCCCCATCCTCTTGTCCACCCAAAGTCGGGCCTATGAGGCCTCCACAGTCGCCGCTACGGGGGCCCGATGTTCCCGGCCGTTCTCGCCGGGTGATGGTACTCCGACGTCGAGAGAACCCTCAGCGGCTTGGGGTGCCAGGAACGGCCGCCCTCCTACCGGAGACCACGGCTTCACAAGCCAACAGACCACGCCGAACGGAGCCCCACACACTGGCGATCTCGGCGAGAGATCCCAGGCTCCGAGATGTAAGTTCAGCGCCGCAGCTGGCCGCTCCACAGAACCCCGGCTCCATGATGTTATTATCGGCGGTCCCAGCATACTGGAGTTCCAGCGCGGCGACCCAGACAAGGCATCGCCCGCTCCGCAATAGCGCTCCAGCGCCACGCCGCCGCCAAAGCCGATGTTCTGGCCAGGTCCCCTCAGGGAAACGTCGCTCCAGGACCCGCTGGTAGGCGCTGGTAGGCCGCCAGGACAGGTCGAAAGTGCTGCTCGGAGGAAGGCAGCCTCTCCGACCAGGTAGGGACTTGAAAAGCAGTTTCCCCCTTCCCTCCCACCATCCCCCCACACATAAAAGATTAGACCCCCAACTAAACACTTTAACGTACTAAAAATAATGAAAAGAAGTGAAAGAAAACGGACAGCTGCAAGATAGGCGCCGTTCAGGACAGCGCCCCCAGAAGGATCCCTACCTGAAACGTCACCTATCCATATTCTCCAGAGATGCAGCCTGACTTGCTGAGATACTCAGACACTTTGTGTCTTTCCTTGTGCTTGGAATGAGGGTCTGGGAGAGCTCTGTTCATGCTTCCATTTTGTGGATTTGAACGAATTTATAAGGAAGGCAATGGTGATTTTTTTTTTTACCTCAAGGTGCCTGTGGTAAGTAGTCTATGTATTGCAAGCATTTAGTTCCCTGGGTCACAGTTTAAGGATAAGGGGGAAATCTTTTAGGACTGAGATGAGAAAAACATTTTTCACACAGAGAGTGGTGAATCTCTGGAAATCTCTGCCACAGAAGGTAGTTGAGGCCAGTTCATTGGCTATATTTAAGAGGGAGTTAGATGTGGCCCTTGTGGCTCTTGTGGCTAAAGGGATCGGGGGTATGGAGAGAAGGCAGGTACAGGATACTGAGTTGGATGATCAGCCATGATCATATTGAATGGCAGTGCAGGCTCGAAGAGTCTAATGGCCTACTCCTGCATCTATTTTCTATGTTTCTATGTTTCTATGTTAGGAAGGCAGACATCACTAAAGCCCTTTGTAGGCCAAGACTTTTTGTCTGGGTCGAGTCTTGATCAACAATCTCCCATCGAACTGTTGACTAACATCGAGACCGTTAAATTGCTTGTTCTAGGTCTGGTAGCACTGTGGATCTTGAATATGTACAAAAACAGAATATGTGTGCATAATATTAGCTCTTAATTTAGAGATTAGGACAGGGCAAGCTTTAAACATCAATTTTACTTGCTGGTATAATGATACAAGTGATAGAATAATGGAAAGGGAAATAATGTTAATTGTGTCGTGCAATCATAAGGTCATGAGGAATAGGAGTAGAATTAGGCCATTTGGCTCTCCAAGTCTATTACTGCCATGGCTGATCTATCTCTCCTTCCTGACCCCATTCTCCTGCCTTCTCCCCAAAACCTCTGCCTATACTAATCAAGCAATAATAGCTTATTGACATGAAACTCACATTTGCTACTAATACATAGATTTTTTTAGTTTCTCCTTGCAAGGAATTGTTTTTTTTTAATGGGAAACAACTGGTAGAATTAGGAGGGAAAGTATTGTAAATATTGTAAAGTGAATATTGGAAATAGTAGCAGCTCTCTGGAATTGAGAGCTTCAATTGACGCAAATACCAACAGTAATCTAAAAATCCTTTTGATTCTCCAATCCTATAACCAATTGTGTGGTTGCAAGCAGTTTTGCACCATATGCTCAAGAACTCCAGGCAATTGGATAACATGAATCCAAACCACATCCCTGGAGTTAGGAATTTAATTTCTTATAATTAAATAAATCTGAAATGGAAATCCAGGGCTGTTAGTTAATATGTGGTCATGTGAACCATGCAAATACCAGATTGTCCTCCAGGGAAGGAGAGCTGTTGTCCTTACCCAGTCTGATCAAAAGGTCTTATCCTATCTCAGCCTTATCCTAGGAACAAATAAAGAAAACATGTATGAATACATTTCTGAACTCTTGTCCTTAAGAATCTTAATTATTTTGAAGAAATCGCCTAATTGAATATAAACTCCGATAAAGAAGCAGGTAAAGCAACTGATGCAGATAATTAAGTGCCCACTGTTCTAAATAAAATTGTTTGTCAGGAGAATTGGAAAACAACGATTGTTTACATAAAGAATCCACAGCGCAGCTGAGGTGATAAGGAAAATATTATTTGTATTTTCAACGATCCAATATTAAGATGTATTACCTGGCCTAAATCTTAGCATACGACTACAGGTGCTCGTCACGGGAATACAATAGTGAAAGCCCTCAGCTTTTTGATCCTTGTCTTTCATGATAAAATGGAGAGATTTTCATCATATATGAGGCTTATACCAGACCTGGAAATATTTGTTTTTAAGAACTAAAATGGGGCAGAGAAAATTGACCATGTGCCTAAGGTAAAGAATCATCCATAATCTATTTCCAACTCTGTCACATTACAGGTCACTATTTTGTTTTCCGGCTTAGAAGGTCATTTTACTAAATCTGCTTCCTTTACTCTGTGCTTCCCATAAACTACACATTTGTAACACACACCCCCCCCCCCCCCCCCCCAAAAAAAATATTTAAAAAAAAAACTGGCTTCTCACTCATAGAAGCAGCCCCAGCACTTGGTGAACGTTCCATCGTGTGATGTCACAATGCCCAATGCTCAAAGACATTCTTGCCATAGAGGGAGTACAGAGAAGGTTCACCAGACTGATTCCTGGGATGTCAGGACTTTCATATGAAGAAAGACTGGATAGACTCGGCTTGTACTCGCTAGATTTTAGAAGATTGAGGGGGGATCTTATAGAAACTTACAACATTTTTAAGCGGTTGGACAGGCTAGATGCAGGGAGATTGTTCCAGATGTTGGGGAAGTCCAGAACAAGGGGTCACAGTTTAAGGATAAGGGGGAAATCCTTTAGGACCAAGATGAGAAAAACATTTTTCACACAGAGAGTGGTGAATCTGTGGAATTCTCTGCCACAGAAGGTAGTTGAGGCCAGTTCATTGGCTATATTTAAGAGGGAGTTAGATGTGGCCCTTGTGACTAAAGGGATCAGGGGGTATGGAGAGAAGGCAGGTACAGGATGCTGAGTTGGATGATCAGCCATGATCATATTGAATGGTGGTGCAGGCTGGAAGGCCGAATGGCCTACTCCTGCACTTAATTTCTATGTTTCTATGTTTCCCTCTCCTCACCCCTCTCCCTCTCCCACCCATCCCTCTCTCCCCCCATCCCCCTTCCCTCTTTACCCCACCCCCTTCCCTCCACCCCTCTCTCCCCCACCCCTTTCCCCCTACCCCTCTGTCCCTCTTCCACCACTCCCCCTACCCCTCCCTCCCCACTCTTCCACTTCTCTCCCCTTACCCCACCCCTCTCCCTCCCCCACCCCCTCTCTCTTCCCCTCCACTCTTTCCCCTCTCTCCCCCCACCCCTCTCCCCTCCCTCCCACTCTCTCCCCTCCCCCACATCTCTCTCCCCATCCCCCTCTCGCACCCCCTACCCCCGCTCTCTTTTCCCTACCAAATCTGTCCCGTTTCCTCCTCCTCCTCTCCCCTCCCTCCCCTCTTCTCAACCCCCCTCCCCCCACCTGTGTGTTTGGGGGGTGGTAAATGTGAGTGTGATGCCGCAGCCCCGCTCCACCCTCACAAACGCCGTTGGGGAAACAGACCCAACGGGTCTGCACTTGGTCTAGTTAATATATAAAACTGTGCACCTGCTGGCGTCCGTCCGTCTGGCTGCCGGCCGCCTTTCCTCCTTTGATTCCTTGCTACGCCGAAACCAGACAAAGAATCGCCGAGATCTTTTCCATTTCGGTAGAGATTTCACTTTTCTTTCTAAGTATCCACTCCTGATTACATTTCGTCGTGTTTATGTACACATTTTTAATCAAATCCTTCTCTCCCCCCCTCCCAATATTAAAAAAAAACTGGCTTCTCACCCATAGAAGCAGCCCCAGCCCCAACCCCAGCCCCTGGTGAACGTTCCACCATGTGATGTCACAATGCCCAATGCTCAAAGACATTCTTGCCATAGAAGGAGTACAGAGAAGGTTCACCTGACTGATTCCTGGGATGTCAGGACTTTCATATGAAGAAAGACTGGATAGACTCGGTTTGTACTCGCAAGAATTTAGAAGATTGAGGGGGGATCTTATAGAAACTTACAAAATTCTTAAGGGGTTGGACAGGCTAGATGCAGGAAGATTGTTCCAGATGTTGGGGAAGTCCAGAACAAGGGGTCACAGTTTAAGGATAAGGGGAATGTCTTTTAGGGCAGAGATGAGAAAAACATTTTTCACACAGAGAGTGGTGAATCTGTGAAATTCACTGGCACAGAAGGTAGTTGAGGCCTGTTCATTGGCTATATTTAAGAGGGAGTTAGATGTGGCCCTTGTGGCTAAAGGGATCAGGGGGTATGGAGAGAAGACAGGAACAGGATACTGAGTTGGTTGATCAGCCATGATCATATTGAATGGTGATGCAGGCTCGAAGGGCCGAATGACCTACTCCTGCACCTAATTTCTACGTTTCTGTTTTCCCTCTCCTCACCCCTCTCCTTCCCCCCCTTCCCCTTCCCTCTCTACCCCACCCCCTTCCCTCTCTATCCCACCCCCTTCCCCCTACCCCTCTGTCCCTCTTCCGTCACTGCCCCTACCCCTCTCCTCCTCCCTCTCCACTCTTCCACTTCTCTCCCCCCTTCCCCCTCCACTCTCCCTCCCCCACTCTTTCCCCTCTCTCCCCCCACCCCCCCTCTCCCCCTCCCTCCCTCCCCCCTCCCTCCCCCTCCCTCCCCATCCAACCCTCCCCCCCTTGTCTCTCTACCCATCCCCCTCTCTCCCCCCTACCCCCCCGCTCTCCTTTCCCTCCCAAATCTGTCCCGTTTTCCTCCTCTCCTCTCCCTCCCTCCCCTCCCTCCCCTCTCTCATCCCCTCTCCCCCCACCTCTGTGTTTGGGGGGTGGTTAATATGAGTGTGATGCCGCAGCTCCCCCACTCCCCCCGCAAATGCTGTTGGGGAAACAGACCCAATGGGTCTGCCCTTAGTCTAGTCTGTCTTTGATTCCTTGCTACTCCGAAAGCAGACGCAGAATCGCCGAGATCTTTTCCATTTCGGTAGAGATTTCACTTTTCTTTCTAAGTATCCGCTCCTGATTACATTTCGTCGTGTTTATGTACACATTTTTAATCAAATCCTTCTTCTCCCCCCCAAATTTCAAAAGAAAACTGCTTCTCACCCATAGAAGCAGCCCCAGCCCCAGCCCCTGGTGAACGTTCCATCGTGTGATGTCACAATGCCCAATGCTCAAAGACATTCTTGCAATAGAGGGAGTACAGAGAAGGTTCACCAGACTGATTCCTGGGATGTCAGGACTTTCATATGAAGAAAGACTGGATAGACTCGGCTTGTACTCGCTGGGTTTTAGAAGATTGAGGGGGGTTCTTATAGAAACTTACAAAATTCTGAAGGGGTTGGGCGGGCTAAATGCAGGAAGATTGTTCCCGATGTTGGGGAAGTCCAGAACAAGGGGTCACATTTTAAGGATAAGGGGGAAATCCTTGGTGGTGCAGGCTCGAAGGGCCGAATGGCCTACTCCTGCACTTATTATCTATGTTTCTATGTTTCCCTCTCCTCAACCCCTCTCCCTCTCCCCACCCATCCCTCTCTCTCGCCCACCCCCCTTCCCTCTCTACCCCACGCCCCTTCCCTCTCTCCTCCCCCCGCCCCCCCCCCCCTACCCCTCTGTCCCTCTTCCACCCACTCCCCCTACCCCTCCCTCCACACTCTTCCACTTCTCTCCCTCTCACCCCACCCCTTTCCCTCTCTCTTCCCCTCTCTCTCCCCCTCCCCTCCCCCCTCCCTCCCTGCCCCTTCCCCCCTACCCCTCTGACCCTCCCCACTCTTCCACCTCTCCCCCCCCACTATCCCTCCCCACTCTCCCCCTTCGTCCACACTATTCCCTCCCTCCACACTCTTCCCTCCTTCCCCGTCCCCACCCCCCCCTCCTCCTCTCCGTCCCCATCCCTCCCCCCGACATCTCTCTCTCCCCTCCCCATTCCTCTCTCCTCCCCCCTCTCCCTCTCTTCACCCCCTCTCCCTCTCCTCCCCCTCCCATCCCGCTCTCTCCCACTCACCTTCCCTCTCTCCCACCCTCTACCCCATCTCCCTCCTCCCCTCCCCCCCCACACCACTCTCCCCCTCCCCCATCCCTCTCTCCTCCCCTTCCCCCACCCCTCCGCCTCCCTCTCCTTACCCCTCTACCTCTCCTCTTCCCACCCCCATCCCTCTCTCCCCCACCTCCTTCCCTCTCTCCCCACCCCCTTCCCCCCTCCACACACTTCCCCTCCCTCCACACTCTTCCTCCTCTCTCCACTACCCCCATACATCTCTACCCCGCCCCTCTCTCCTCCTCCTCCTCACCCTACTGCCCTCCTCCTCCCACGCCATCCCTCTCTCTCCCCCACCCCCTTCCTTCTCTATCCCACCCCTTACCTCTCTTCCCCCGCCCCCTTCCCCCTAACCCTCTGTACCTCTTCCACCACTCCCTCTTACCCCACCCCTCTCCATCTCACTGCCCCCACCCCTCACTCTCCCCCTCCTTCCCCTCTATCCCCACACCCCTTCCCCCTACCCCCCTCTGTCCTTCTTCCATCACTCCCCCTACCCCTCTCCCCCTCCCGTACCCCACTCTTCCACTTCTCTCCCCCCTTCCCCCCTCCACTCTCCCTCCCACTCTTTTTCCCCTCTTTCCACCCACCCCTCTCCCCTCCCCCTCCCCTCCCCCGTCATAGGCGCACAAATAGGCCATTCAGCCCATTTGGTCTACCCCGCCATTCAGTCTTGGCTGATGTTTCTTTCCCTCTCAACCCCATTCTCTTGCCTTCTCCCCATAACCCATGAAACCCTTATTAATTAAAAACTGCCTTAAAAATACCCCATGATTTGGCCTCCACGGCTGTCTGAGGCAATGAATTCCACAGAATCGCCACCTTCTGACTGAAGAAATTCCTCCTCATCTCCTTTTCAAAGGTGCATCCTTTTATTCTGAGGCGATGCCCTATGGTTGTAGACTCTCCAAACAGTGGAAACATCCTCTCCACATTCACTCTATCCAGGCCTTTCACTATTCGGTAAGTTTCAATGAGGTTCCCCCACAACCTCCTAAACGTCAGTGGGTACAGGCCCAGTGCCATCAAATGCTCATCATATGTTAATCCATTCATCTCTGGGATCAGTCTCATAAACCTTCTCTGGACCCTCTCCAACATCCTTTCCCAGATATGCCCAAACTGCTCACTATACTCCAAATGTAGTCTGACCCGTGCCTTATAAACTCTCAACATTACATATCTGTTTTTATATTCTAGTCCTCTCAAAATAAATACTATCATTTGCCTTCCTTACCTTCTGATTCAATTCAATTCAATTCAATTCAATTCAACTTTAATGTCATCGCACAAATACAAGTATCAGTACAACGAAATGCAGTTTTGCGTCAGTCCGTAGTAGTTGTACATAAAGAAAAAAAAAAAATAGAAAGAGAGAAGATACAGAATAATCAAGAAATACAGAATAATTAAACAATGGGGACGGAGGGACCAGAGAAATCTATCGTCGGGACTCCGAGTTCAGCAATGTGATTGTGTTGTTGTAGAAGCTGTTCCTCATCCTACTAGTACGTGACCTGAGGCTCCTGTACCGCCTCCCTGATGGGAGGAAGGCAAACAGTCCATGGTTGGGGTGTGAGGGGTCTTTGATGATCTTCCCAGCCCATCTCAGACACCGTTTTCGGTGGAGGGCATCCATGGCAGGGAGCGGGGCACCGATGATGTGCTGCGCGGTTTTCACCACCCGTTGTAGTGCCTTCCTGTCCGCAGCAGTGCAGCTGCTGTACCATACCGTGAAGCAGGTGGTCAGGATACTCTCTATGGTACAGCGGTAAAAGTTGGTCAGGATCCGGGGGGACAGGTGGGCTTTCTTGAGCCTCCTCAAGAAGTAAAGACGCTGCTGTGCCTTTTTGATTTGCAGATTAACCTTTTAGGAATCCTGCACCAGCACTCCCCAATCCCTTTGCACCTCTGATTTCTGAATCCTCTCCCCATTTAGAAAATAGCCTATGCCTTTATTTCTACTACCAAAATGTTGGTATACCTATATTTTGTTTGGATTTGTAACAGCATTAAATGCAGTCTAAGCATGTTGAGTTCCCTCCTGCAAGGCCATCATTGCGTGTATTTAGAACTGAGTCATGGCAATACTATATTTTTTGTGGGAGAAAGGGTGTAGCTGTGGCCTGGTGCAGCCTAGGCAAGACAGTGTCTAAAGGGCAGCACAATGTCGCAGTGGAAGAGCTGCTGCCTATCAGTGTCAAAGACTTGGGTTCAATCCTGACCATATGTGTTGTCTGTATGAAGTTTATACTGTCTCACTGTGACCCGTGTGGGATTTCTCCAGATGCTCCGGTTCCTTCCCACATTCCAAAGGTTTGTACGCAAATTGGCTTCTGTAAATTGCCCCTAGTGTGTGTAGGGTGCAAAGGTGGGATAACATAGAGCTAGTGTATGGGCGATTGGTGATCGGCATGGGCTCAGTGGGCCTTAGGCCTGTTTCCAGACTGTATCTCTAAAACAAAAAACATCACAGTAATACAAATTTGATGCCAAATTCCATGTTTCAGCCAACACCTTTTAATCTGTACAACTACACAAGTTCAGCATCAGAATGGATGTGACCTTCGCCCCATCCAACCTCCATGGCTCTTTAAAGTAGCTGGGAGTTCAACAACTGGTGGATTTCTCTCCCTGATTGTTCTCAGAGTTTTCCAACGTAGCTAATATCTGTAGAGTGAATAATTTTATCTTCTGCAAAAAAACATTGCTCTTATGCATGATCAGATTAGTTGATGCTCCCTGTAAGCAGAGCGTCACTGGGAGACTGAGGAAAGGTCATGAAAAGGAAGCAGGTGAACAGACATTGGGGAACGCTGTCAGAAAGGGGCCTCACCAACCTAGAATGTTAAATTAATATTTCTTCCAACGGTAGGTTGGTGAGAAGCGGTGTGTATGGGGGAATAAAATGTGGTGGAATAAAAAATTGGGACTAATGCGGGATTAGTATACAAAGGGAATATTTTTTACATAAACAGTGGAGGGTGCCTGGAATATGCTACCAGGGATTGTGGTGGAGGCAGATATGAGAGTAGCATTTTAGACATTTTTAGATAGGCTCATGAATAGGAAGGGAATGAAGAGATATGGATCACATGCAGGCAGAAGACATTAATTTAATTTAGCATCATGTTCAGCACGGGGATTGTAGGTCAAAGGGCCTGTTCCTGTGTTGCACTGTTCTACATTTGGTTTTATGAGGTTGTCATAGACTCAGTGGGCCAAAGAGTCTGTTTCTGAGCTGTATCGCTTTTTGAATATTAAGCTGAATATCACAACAAAAATTATGAATAAGCAAGATACTAAATACTGCTGTAACAGTGGGATAGGCAGCAATGTAATTTGGGATGTAATGTTAAAATTGTACATGGCATTGGTGAGGCCAATTCTGGAATATGGTGTACAATTTTGGTCGCCAAATTATAGGAAAGATGTCAACAAAATAGAGTACAGAGGAGATTTACTAGAATGTTGCCTGGGTTTCAGCACCTAAGTTACAGAGAAAGGTTGAACAAGATAGGTCTTTATTGTTTGGAGCACAGAAGGTTAAGGGGGGACTTGATAGAGGTCTTTAAAATTATGAGAGGGATAGACAGAGTTGACGTGGATAAGCTTTTTCCACTGTGAGTGGGGAAGATTCAAACAAGAGGACATGATTTGAGAATTAAGGGACAAAGGTTTGGGGGTAACATGAGGGGGAACTTCTTTACTCAGAGAGTGGTAGCTGTGTGGAATGAACTTCCAGTGGAAGTGGTGGAGGCAAGTTGGATTTTATCATTTAAAAATAAATTGGATAGGTATATGGACGGGAAAGGAATGGAGGGTTAGGGTCTGTGTGCAAGTAGATGGAACTAGGTGAGAGGAAGTGTTCGGCATGGACTAGAAAGGGCGAGATGGCCTGTTTCCGCGTTGTAATTGTTATATGGTTATATGGTTATAACTCTGGAGGACATAGGTAGGTGACGTTTCGGGTCAGGACCCTTCTTGATCCCAAACCAAACGTCACCTATATATTTTCTCCAGAGATGCTGCCTGATCTGCTGAGTTACTCCAGCAATTTCTCTGGTAAACTAGCATCTGCAGTTTCTTGTTACTATAAATTTCATTCCGACTATCATACGTTCAGGCATGGTTAATAAAATTCTCCGTTGTCTAGGGGAAATAAATCTTAGCTGTATATTTTTCTTGTTTCTGTTAATATCGTGCAAAGCGGAGTCAAGCTCAGGGTGGAAGTTTACAGATCATTGCATTCACTGTCCTCTGTTCCAAGTGATTGTGAGACTATCTTAGATACATCTTCCCTGGAGATTCGGAAATTGTTGAGGTGAATTCACTTGTTGACAAACAGAATTGAAATATGCAATAACAGGTGATGATGGTGCATGATGAACGGGAGCTTGCTCTCTGGTGCATTATCTTGTGATCCTCCATAGTTATTGAGGGCAAGAATCCAAACATCCGCTGACTTGTTTTTGAAGCCATCAAGGATAGCTGCAACCATTGCAGGAAGTGCCATTTGAGATTTTGTGGCTAATGACAATGCATTTGCACAGAAGGTCATCAGCCAAAAATATTAACGCTCTTAGTTTAGTTTAGGGATACAGCGCGGAAACAGGTCTTTCGGCCCGTGTCTGCACCAAGCAGCGATCACAGCACTAGCCTACACACATTAGAGATAATTTACATTTATACCAAGCCAATTCATCTACAAACCTATACGTCTTTGGAGTGTTGGGGGAAACCGAAGATACAACCATACAGGCAACATGTCGCGGGGTGACCTCTCATGACCATAGGAGACTTCTCACGAGCACACAGTCCGTATGGTCGTGACAGGTCTCCTATGGTGGTGAGTGGTCTCCAAAGAGTCGTAGCTTCTTTCTGGTCGTAGCTGAATTTTCAACATGTTGAAAATTTCGGCGACCTATCACGGGTGCGGCAGTCGCCTGTAAAGGCCGCGTACGTGCGACAGGCCCTTAAGGCAGCAACTCTACTGCTACGCCACCGTGCCGCATGTATCTCTCTCACACTGCTGATGTGATCTAAGGTGATGAGATATTGCAGTGCTTTTTAGCATTTATGCTTTTAATGTTGATCACCTTAAACAAATTTACCGATTATTCTTCCTGAACTTGGATATGACCTTATACAGATGGTTAACAGTTAATTGCAGTTGGGCATTGAGAGAATGTTAGCTTATGTGGTTTATAAATACAATCTTAACTGCAGGAGCATGCAAGGCTTCATTGTTGGATCAGGCTGGAATGAACCTGGAGCTCGGGGATAAATATGACGGGCCATGATGCTATCGCAAAACTCCATGGGGACAGTGGTATTGTAATTAGTTAAGGCAAACACTCAAGGCATCTGGTTAGCACATGTGTTCTTTGTGCATTACTGGTGTTATTGAGGTCCCCTGTGACATCTTGGAATGAACTTAAAGTGCAATAGTTCAAGCAGTAGCAACCTTGACAGTCACTGGGAATGTTCCACCTGATCAGAGGTGGCTTGCAATAGGTGACTTTCATAGTCTCTCCCTGGTGAATCTTCATTCAGCCATCCATAGACTTTTTCTCAGATAGTCCCAGCAAGTGCAACTTTCTCATCTATACAATTAGGAATGCAATCACAGATGTTCAGACTCCTCCTCACATGTCGTCTGATATGAAAGGCATGCCCTTCCAATGTTTTCTCCATGGAGTTAAATAAAGAGTGATTCCTACAGGAGCATTTTTCTTTAGGTTCTGTACTGTAGGCTTCGGTTGGTTTAAAGCCCTTCACATTAAAAGTCTTGACATTAAGATGGAATACACAGAGGGGCAATGAATATGTTGCCTCAGGTGTTAATTCATCCAGAGAGTTGTGAATCTGTGGAATTCTCTGCCTCAGAAGCCAGTGGAGGCCAATTCTCTGGGTGCTTTCAAGAGAGGGTTAGATGGGGCTCTTAAATATAGCAGAGTCAATGGATATGGGGAGAAGGCAGGAAGGGGGTACTGATTGTGGATAATCAGCCATGATCACAGTGAATGATGGTGCTGGCTCGAAGGGCCGAATGACCTACTCCTGCAAATATTGTCTATTGTCCTTGCTCCTCTTGGAGATGTGCCGGGGCTAATATAAGTTTTTAATATGTTTGAAACTGAATAACTGTGTTAAATGTCAATTGAGCAAGATTGACAGTGTTTAATATGTGTTTACAACAGCTATTCCATTATTCTAAGGTCTGGTGAATGGAAAATTGAGAAATAATTTGATTATACGTTTTTATCCAGTAGCTCCCTTTGAAATCTCAGCAATCGTTATTTACCATAAACCCTTTATAGGTTTGTCCAATAACCACTTTTTCAAAGGCTTCAAATCAAACCCAATGATATCTAATTAAATCCAAACAAACTTGCAACAATTTGACACTTGAATTCAATACATTGTCCACATTCAGATCAAATGAACAATGACAGAATGACTAAAATGTCAAATTTCCCATGATTAGTGAACAGATAACATATTAATAATTTCACAGCCACCACCACTAACACAAATAACAGTCATTTAATCACTAGGCTATTGTTTTGAAATTGGAAGACTAAAATGAATGAAAAATGTAACATACGAAAATCAAATATGATTCTCCTTTAAAAACAGTTCATGCGGAAAGTGATATTTTTGTTTACATAACCACATCTTCTGCTCCCGTAAACCTGCTCATTGTGTGACATCTGGAGATATGGAATAGTGAGCTTGTTTTGCTGGCAACTTCAAGTTGACACCTCCTCCTGCTGCTTCAGAAATATATAAATATAGCCAACAGATGTATTTTGGTGTTGTAGTGTAGAGCTGTACAGTTACAAATGACCACAGGCAGGGAATAAGAACTGGTAGGCAATTTCACGTGATACAAAAAATCATGCATACTGCATTTTACAACCATATTCATAGATAGATAGATAGATAGATAGATAGACAGATAGATAGATAGATAGATAGATAGATAGATAGGTAGATAGGTAGATAGATAGATAGATAGATAGATAGATAGATAGATAGATAGATAGATAGATAGATAGATAGATAGAAAGAATTGAGAAAGTATTGGGTTAAAATGAACTGCAGACTGTTATTTACATGTCAGTGTTTTCTTGAATAAACGATTCAGTTAATTCTCGGTGTAAGGTAATTGCATGCCATTTGGTGAAGCCTATAATCTAACCTTGCTAGATAAATGATAGAGCCCAATCCTATGAACCTCGCTGACAATGGATCAATATCAAATTTATAGATCTCTTTTTAAATTAATTCATTTCAAAGTTCCCAATCTCATGTTCTTCATTATTTAAGAAAGGATATGCTTGTGATGCAAGAGTTTGTTTGCTGGATAAACTGCCATGATGAAGGGATCATCTTAGGAGGATGGCGTCAACGATTAAGCCTGCACTGTCTTGAGTTGTGAAGATTGAGAAGCACCCTTTTGAAACACATACAACAGCTAGGCATCTTATCAGCAGGGGTAGACACAAAATGCTGGAGTAACTCAGCGGGACAGGTAGCATCTCTGGAGAGAAGGAATGGGTGACGTTTCGGGTCGAGACCCTTCTTCAGACTTTATCAACAGGGATGTTAGGAGGATGTTTCACCTTTTATCAGCAGCCACTGAACATTGTCTGATGAGTCAACCTATAAGGTTGAGATGGAGAGAAATTTCTTCTCATAGGAGGCCCTAGATTTCTCTACCCAGAGAGCTGTGGACACTGAGTCAGTAAATATATTCATAACATTTTAGCATGCTGGAAGACTCAACTGTTTTTGGGATTAGGTAGGAAAGTAAAGTTGAGGCAATGATTTGATCAACCATGATCTTCTAGATGGACAGAGATGCTGCCTGACCCACCGAGTTACTCCACCATTTTATGCCTATTTTCGGTGTAAACCAGCATCTGCAGTTCCTCCCTGCACATGTTCCCGACGGATGTTGCCTGACCCGCTGAGTTACTCCAGCACTTTGCGTCTTATTTTTGTATACCAGCACCTGCAGTTCCCGGTTTCTACTTTTCCATCTTCGAAAGAATATTAATTTTGACAAGAAAGCTCGTGGGGCTTAAAATTTAAATCTTGTTTCGCTGTCAGAATATTCTGTTGGCCAGCAGTCCAACAAAAGTCCTGGAACTAAGTTCATGATTAGGTAACATATTGTCAGATTCAGATTCAGATTCAGATTCAAACCTTATTGTCATTATGCAGTGTACAGTACAGGGACAACGAAATGCAGTTAGCATCTCCCTAGAAGAGCGAACATAGAATATTATTTGATACCACTTTAGTGTAATTGTGATACTAATAGGATTTGTGTTTTAATAAAGGAGGCACTGCAACTTTACCTGATGAACACGCCTCTTTGGGCGTTTAAGAGATCTCCCGCGGGACAGTGGGGGTGGGATCGCTCTTATTCTGTGCGAGAGGGCTGATCTATGTTAGTGCTGTCTATGATATAAGTGTTCGTTGTCGAGCGGTACAACTTCAGCCGGGATCCACTCCAGCACACATCGCCGCCCAGTCTTCCTTCGGTTCTGGGCTAAGGTATCGGGGTTACTACAACACGAGTCAGAGGGGGCTGTTCAATCAATGGTTTTGCAACGTGAAGTGGGGACGGGGGCGGTGTAGTTAGCGGTGTAGCTCCATCCGAATGAAATATGATCCTTTTTTCCCCACAATGTTGTACTCGTCTTGAATGGAATCGCGGTATTGTGGGAATGGCGAGAATTGGGAGGATATCAGGCTAAATTAATGGAATTCCCCAGGAAATGAAGAAAACTGCCTTATTTTGTAGATGTGACATTGTATTGAGGAATGAGAAATGAGTTGGTTTATAAGATTGTGGATTTAGTTGCTGTCCCACTGTTCATTCATATGGATAGATTGAAGATGGTCTGCAGGTGGTAATTTGACTGTGCGGATGAACTAGTAGAACCGAGGTCCTTGTGAAAAGGGGGGCGGGGGCTTCCAAAAGGGATATCAAAATCGTGTTAGCTCTATCGGGAGAAATGCAGGAGGTGGTGAATTCGCAGATCCTGAGTGAAGCGGTGTCATTTTCATTGGAAGATGATGGAAGCGTAAAGGCAAAGCCGTGTGATATGTTCACAGACCGTGGTGTGCGAGTACCAGCGAGTTAACAACGCGATTGCTAAGAGCGAGCGGCGGGTGCTGTGTGCAAGAGGCCGGTGGCAACGGGCCGGTATTGTCAACAAATTAGAAGACAGACACAAAATGCGGGAGTAACTCTGCGGGACAGGTAGCATCGCCGGAGAAAATGAATGGGTAACGTTTCGGGTCGAGACCCTTGTTCAAACCAAAGATCCTATAGCGAGCTATATGCTTTAAACTAAGCAGCATAGGATGAAATGTATCCTCAGCAGCGCTGTGCGTGGCCGTGGTCCATTCGCTGTTTAGCTGTATCCGTCTTCTGTGGTTTGAGTCTCGAGTACCCAATTTGGAAAAACTGAGTTTTGTTTCGGAACCGCACTCGGAGATTCTCAGCAGAAGTGTCTCTTCTCTTCTCCAGACAGAGTAGACGCAAAATGCTGAGTTACTCCAGCATGTTGTGGCTATCGTCGGTGTAAACCCGGCATCTGCAGTTTCTTCCTACTTAATTTACTGTGACCACTGAGCATTTTGTGTCCCACTGAGATACTCCAGCGTTTTGTGTCGATCTACGGAAGGGGTTTTTTCGGGTTAATAGTGGAAGCCCAAAGCTTAGCACGCTGGAGCATCGGCTAAAGGTTATCGATCTTAAAATCGGAAAGCATTGGAAATTAATCAGATTCATTCCAATCGGCTGTACACGGCCTCTCTGGTATGGTTAAAGAGGGTGATGTTTGGGCGAAACGGTGGCGTTATCTTATATGAAGGTTCAGACTGCAGAAACGTGCAAAGTGCTTGGACGACGCAGCTAACAAAATACCCAGCAAGCGCAATGTTTGTGACTGTGTATTGGAGGATGTTACCTGTAGGAGTGGTTGCTGCCGCTGAAGTCTTATTCATTAGGACGAGGAATTGAGTTTGCAAACCTTGCTCGCATTCATTCAGGCTTTAAGAGTCTCAGGTCTCTCTTGTGCTGCAGGCTCGTATCCAGGCGGCACCATGCAACTGTTGTACCTGACTTTGCTGCTCGCTGCCCATTGTTCCCTTGCTGCAACAGTCGAGTGGGGTTTTTGTAAAGACTATCCCGTTCAAGAAAACTTCACCATGGCTCAGGTTAGTGGCAACGTACATCTCGGTTTTCTATTATTTTACGTCGTATACGGGAACACTCCATATAATAATTTCTGGTCATTGGTTTAGAAAATGATATCAACAAAGTTGGGTTTCGGCTGTTCAACGTGTATCGTTTGAAGCGTTTAGTTAACACACTCCTGCTTCTGCGGTATTTTTGAGCACTGGCGATTTCAAGTCAAGTCACGTTTATTTATATAGCACATTTAAAAAACAACTCTCGTTGGACAAAGTGCTTTACATTTGTTATAAGAATAGTATAAACAAACAAACTACATACACATATACATATAGCCCTCGCTCAGTGGACGTCAGGAAAGGCTTGGGATACGTTTTTAGTCTTGACTTAAAGGAGTCGATGGAGGGGGCAGTTCAGATGGGAAGGGGGATGCTGTTCCA
This sequence comes from Leucoraja erinaceus, assembly GCF_028641065.1. Taxonomy (NCBI): domain Eukaryota; kingdom Metazoa; phylum Chordata; class Chondrichthyes; order Rajiformes; family Rajidae; genus Leucoraja; species Leucoraja erinaceus. Next base: position 11,120,909 of record NC_073390.1, read on the forward strand.
CAGTCTAGGAGCTGCAACTGCCAAGACGCAGTCGCCCCCTAAACTTATGCCTAGACCGCGGGATATTCAGCAGCTCCAAGTCGGCAGATCTGAGGGACCTGGAGGTGGAGTGGTGGGTGAGAAGACTTTTAATGTAGGAGGGGGCAAGTCCATTGAGGGCTTTGTAGACATAGAGGAGGGTCTTGATATGTATACGGAACCGCACAGGGAGCCAGTGGAGAGAGACCAGGATCGGGGTGATTCGGGTGCCAGTCAGGAGTCTCGCTGCGGCGTTTTGGACCAGTTGCAGGTGGGACAGGGAAGATTGGCTGATGCCAGTGTAAAGAGAGTTGCAGTAATCTAGGCGGGCGAAGATAAATGTGTGGATGATCTTTTCGAGGTCATCAAAGTGGAGGAATTGTTTTATTTTAGCTATCGTCCGAAGCTGAAAGAAGCTAGCTTTTACCACGGCATTGACTTGTTTGTCAAATTTCAGTACTGAGTCAAATATCACGCCAAGGTTTTTGACGTGAGGTTTGAGTACTGGGGTAAGGCTTCCAAGGCTGTCGATGATGCAGTCATCTTGATGAGCGTGGAAACAAACCCTAAGGACCAACTTGTCCACGCTGACCAACATGCCCATCTACACTAGTCCCACCTGCCCGTGCTTGGCCCATAACCCTTTAAACCTGTCCTGTCCACCATACCTGTCCAAATGTCCCTCAATTGTCAAGTTAGTACACCGTTGCCATATTATCTGACCACTTCACATGACATTTCCTTTTAGTAGGATGGATTAATTTCCCTTTCACCAATTCAATATTCTGTCACAATCTAGCACACTAAATGTTACTGTACCATCCAGAACGTTTTTGCAATGTTAATAGAATTTCAGAAGCTATTAAACAAGTATTTGCCTATAAAGACTGTTAGCTCAGCATTATTCTAAATCTTAACCTGTTGTTCATTTTCTTTCTATTTTGGAAGATCAATGGTTTTGACACCTTTCTATGCCAAATAGAGAGAGTATTAGTATTACCGTTCAAAACATGGCATATCCATAGATTTAAGATGCCAATTAAATGTTTTAATATTTTTTTAAATCATTTGTTTATCCATGAATATGCCACAAAGAGGAAAGGCACTGGTTCATTATTTTATGAGTAGGGGTGGCACACGGTATAGTTGCTGCCTTACAGAGACCTGGGTTTGATCTTGACCATGGGTACTGTCTGTACGCAGTTTGTACGTTCTCCCTGTGACCGCATGGGTTTTCTCTGGGTGCTCCTATTTCCTCACACACTCCAAATACATACTGGTTTGTGGGTTAACTGGCTTTGATGAAAATTGTAAATTGCCCCTAGCGTGCAAGTGTACGGGGATCGCTGGTCGGCGCGGACTTTGGTAGGCCAACGGGCCTGTTTCCGCACTGTACCTTTTGTATCTTTTTACAGTCTTTAAAACCTGTGACCATGATGTGGTGGAAGACGTTGTATGTGACCAAACTCATCCCGTATATCTTCCAACACAATAAAGTTGCTTGCTATGGTTACACCATTCAATTTATTGTAAAGTCATCACTACACCACCAGTGAACTACTTTACTTAATATTTTATTTCCATATATAGTTTGTAATGCATTCTCAGTGCTGATTCACCTGTGTGTCTATGCTACATTTGTGTGCACTCATTTATTTGTCTTTCATTTCCCAGTATTTGGGAACATGGTATGAAATTGAACAAACCGACTCTGAGAAGGGAAACAAATGCCTCATGGAACAATACATTGTGAATAAAGATAATAGGGTGGAACTTCTGACACAGATTGTTCAGTAAGTACTGCTGAAATACCTTTTAAATTGCAGCAAAATATTTGAAATATTTATCTTGTACGCCAACAGACATATAAATGAGTTTTTACTCAGTGATCTGAATAAGTTTCTAATGTTTTTTTTATTTCGAAACTTACATTTAATTTCATTGAAGAATTTCATTGTTCCGTTTTGGCATCCATGACAATAAGACATTCTTGACACTTAATTTATATCAGTTCAACTATTCCAGATCAACTATTAGTTTCTATCTTTCCGATCCTTCACAGGGCATTAACCAGGAATCTAATACAATTCTAATGTAATTTAATATAATCTGATAAACTTTTGTTCTGTTTGCAGTGAGCACAAAGGAGACCCCAAACACAAGTATTACAGTATATTATTTGTTCAGTCACAATGTATCATCTCTCACTGAGTAACTCTCAGGCCTGTTTGTCTTTTCTTTGACCCAATTCTTCCATGTTGCGAATATCCTGAGCAATTTCTATCAGACTCATATAAAATACTAGACTAAGTGGGACCCGTTGGGTCCCATGTTCACACGGGATGGCTGGTCCCCCGACGCAATATTCCACCTCTCCACCAATTCCAATATTGGTGGCCAGTGGGGGGTTTTCTGGAGTGCTGTTATGGGTTCTTGGGGTGGCAGCTCAGTCCCTCAAGCCTGATGTGCTGGCAGCTCACTCACGGCTGGTGGGCTGGCAGTTGACTCATGGCTATTCCTTGAAATTCCATTTCAAGCAGGGTGCAAGGCCACCAAATTCAAATCCATTTCCTACCATTTCAAGCAGGGTGCAAGGCCACCAAATTCAAGTGCAGTTTTTTACCACTTCGAGCAGGGTGCAAGGTCACCAAATTCAAATGCAGTTTCAAGTAGGGTGAAACCACCATAAAACCAATGCACCCAAACCTCCATTTGCAGTAATGCCTTTTAACTTCAAGCCAAAGCACCCAAACCACCATTTGCAGTAGTGCCTTTTAACTTCAAGCCAAAGCACCCAAACCACCATTTGCAGTAGTGCCTTTTTACTTCAACCCAAACCCCCCCAAACAACCATTTGCAGGCAGTGCCTTTTTACTTCAAACCAACCATATTTTCATTTTCAAACCACATTAAGGGGACTCACAGTTGAGTAGACATGTGCTCAGTGTTATTCAGCGCTCAGAGAAACATGACCCTCTGGCTTCCTCCATCTTGCAGAGACTGAGTGAGGCACCCAACTTCCTGGTTTTATAGTCCTCCCCCTCCCTCCAGCAGGGGCAGCAGAAAGAATGGTGATTTAAAAAAAAAACATTAATATCTCTCTGATTTTTCATCGATGGGAAGAATCCTCTGGTCCAGGAAGGCGGACGTGGGCTCTGAGCGAGGTGGCCAAAAATGGCGGCGTTCTCTTAGAAATCGCACCAGAGTGGGCCAAAAGCGGTCAAGATCAGGCTTTTAGTAATATAGAAACTATACATCATGTTTAGATTCTTTATCAATATCCAAAGAATTGAGAAGTACGGTAAAAATAATTGGACTTGGATCAACATTACTTCCAAATATATTTATAATAATTTTCATAACAATTTTACCTTTTGTCCTACACCTTACAAACTGTTTTAAAATCCAGTGTGCATTCATTTTCATAATTCCATGTTCTTATACCTTCTGACATAATTTGCATTCTGATACACTGTAAAATATTTGTGTGAAGTTCAAGTATACTGGAACTATCACAGCGCCCCTATCTTCCATCTCCATTATCTCAGAAGTGTGTTATACACTTTGCAAAATTAGTGCTGCCATTGATTCTTTGTTTGAATCCATGGCACTTTCAACATTACAGGCTCTGAAATGTTCCTTGCCACAGGCACTAAGTCAACTGGCCTATCATTAGTTAGATTACCTTGACTCTGTTGTTAAAAATGGCTCCAACGCTCACGATAAGCACACAACCAAGCACAGCAAAACATTTATATTTTATTTCTTGGGTCCACTTCTTGTGTGTTTTGAACCTCTTCATCCCACCGTGCTGAAGGATCTACCAGCCACATCCCTGAACAATTTTGCCCAGAGTTTTTAATAATTTTTTGTTGATTACAATTATCATTGTTCCCACCTCACTTAATAATTAACCCCTTATCAATCACAGGTGTGATTGTTTTGCTGTTGATTGTCCTGATTTGTTTTACTTAATTATTCTCTCTCAACTTCCTTTCCCCATCTTCAGAATTGTCATGTGCATGATGTTCAAATGACTCGACGTTTTTGCCACCTCCAATGGGTTCCCACCACTGGCCACATCTTCCCATCTCCTCCCCTTTCGGCTTTCTGCAGAGACCACTCCCTCCGTAACTCCCTGGTCAATTCGTCCCTTCCCACCCAAACCACCCCCTCCCCTGGTACTTTCCTTTGCAACCGCAGGAAATGCTACACTTGTTGCTTTACCTCTCCCATTGACTCCATCCAAGGACCTAAACAGTCTTTCCAGGTGTGTCGGAGGTTCACCTGCACCTCCTCTAACCTCATCTATTGCATCCGCTGCTCTAGGTGTCAGCTGTTCTACAACTCTATTTGTTTCTCATTATCAGCATCTGTACCTACATAGGCCTTATATTGCTAAATCAAAGAGACCAAGATTTCCATAATTATTTACCTCCTCAATATCCCAATGAGTTAAAGCCAATTTAAAGTGGCCTCTAATAAATGAATTATTTCTACTCTAATCTAACTGTAAACCTTCTTTCCTGGTGTTTAATGTATGTACTAATGTAAACAAGGTTGCATTTTCTAATTTAAAAAAATGCACCCATTGGTAGATATTTATACTCAGTATCCTTTCCCCACGCTTGTCTAAACCAATCTTTCCTACCATGTGTTGGTGTGGTAGATGACGATATATACAACATTTCTCCTGACCAAAGAAGTAGGTTGGCATGGTGGCGCAGTGGTAGAGTTGCTGCCTTATGTCCCTGTCCCACTTAGGAAACATGAACGGAAACCTCTGGAGGCTTTGCGCCCCACCCAAGGTTTCCGTGCAGTTCCCGGAGGTTGCAGGTGGTTGCCGGGGGTTGCAGGTAGTGGAAGCAGGTAGGGAGACTGACAAAAACCTCCGGGAACCGCACGGAAACCTTGGGTGGGGTGCAAAGTCTCCAGAGGTTTCTGTTCAGGTTTCCTAAGTGGGACAGGGGCATTACTACACCAGAGACCCGGGTTCGATCCTGAGTACGGGTACGGTCTGTACGGAGTTGGTACGTTCTCCCCATGACCGAGTGGGTTTTCCCTGGGTGCTCCGGTTACCTCCCACACTCCAAAGACGTACAGGTTTATAGGTTAATTGGCTTTGGTGAAAATTGTAAATTGTCCCTTGTGTGTAGGATAGTTTATGGGGATTGCTGGTCGGCATGCACTTGGTGGGCCAAAGAGCCTATTTCTGCACTGTATCACTAAACTAAACTAATTGTCCCTACCTTCCCAACCCCTGAATGCAACTCGTGAGTAAGTCTACTGCTTACAAACATTGAACACGGCTTCAGTTACTCTTTTCATATCAACATTATTCTCTTTTGTGCAGAGATGATGGTTCTGTGGAAATTCATGAAGGAGAAATACTTTACGAATCACAAAACAAGAATCCTGCTAAATTTCACTTCAGAATTTCATCAGGTAAGTATGTGAAAAATATTTGATGTTGCTTTCTACCTGATTTGTAAGCATGATTTGTTTTGAAAAGCCCATATTAGAATTAAATATTTGTACAGCATGGAAACAGGTTATTCGGACCAACATATCCAGGCCGACCGGTGGGCACCCTTTTGTGTTAACCTCATTGCCCAGTATTTGGTGCATAGCCCCCTATGCCTAGGGGCTTTAATTGTTCATCTTGATGCTTCTTAAATGCTGTCAGTGGCCCAGCTTCAATCATTCACAGTCAGTGCATTCTAGCCAATCGCCTCTCTCTGGTGAAGAATATCTTACTCATAACTCATAAAAGGTGCGGCACAATGGTGCAGCGGTAGAGTTGCTGCCTTACAGCGCGGGAGACCAGGGTTTGAACCTGACCACGGGTGCTGTCTGTATGGGTTTAGTAGGTTCTCCCCGGGTGCTCTGGTTTCCTCCAACATTCCAAAGTCGCATTGGTTTATAGGTCAATTGGCTTTGGTGAATTGCCCCTAGTGTGTTGGATAGCGTTAGCGTATGGGGATCACAGGTCGGCAATAAACTCTGGGCCGAAGGGCCTGCTTCTCTAAACTATACTAAAACCCTCTGAATTACTTCCCTCATATCCTCAACCTGTGTCCTCTAGTTCTATCATGCTCTCATGGGGAAATGTTTCCTGCAGTCCTGCCTATCCCTACCTTTCATCATTTTGCATACCTCAATCATATCCCCTTGTTAACGTCTTGTGAGCTGGGGAGAACAGACCCAACTCTCCTCATAACTGAAATGCTCCATTTCATCCTAACATCCTGGCAAATATTCTGCATCAAGGTCCTCGTCTAAAATTATCACTGAGCGTGTGGATATTCTGCTGAAGTTATGTCTGTTCATTTGTTAAGAACTCATTGCTGTTAGTGTGATCTGTCAATATTAAGTTTGGTTCCACAAGTATTCAGACTGCCACACCAATGCATTACTGAGTGAGTGCTAACATGTTAGAGGGTCTTGTCTTTTGGGTAAATGGAGACATATTCTTTCACACAGAAAGCAAGATATGCTAATGCTAATGCTAATGGTGGTTGGTATGGCAATGGTGGGCTGACGCTCTTGTTTCATTGCCAGATGACTCCTGGTGGGAAGAGTCAGAATCTAGTTCATAATAATTTGGGGGACTGCAGACAGGAAGGGCAGAGAACAAACATTCAGTACTTCGATTTATGAATTTTTCCAATTCCCTGACATTATGGAAATGCATGGCTTGTGTTTGTGAACTAAATATATGTTTTATTAATTCAACAGAATATGAGCGGTTAGGATTCATGGGACCGGAACCAACTAGTAAGTTGGAGTAATACTTAAATTATATGCTGATGAAATCAGATTCTGTCTTGAAACACACGACTGTCATAGAATGGTGACCAAGATGCCCTATCTAAGCTAGTCCTATTTGCTTACATTTGGCTCATATCCCTCGAAACCTATCCATATACCTGTTCAAATATCTTTAAAATGTTGTTATTGTACCAGTTTCAACTATTTCCTCAGGCAAATTGTTCCATCTACCTACCATCCTGTGTGTAAAAAAGTTGCCCCATGGGCTCCTATTAAATCTTTCCCATCTCATCCTAAACCTATGCCCTCTAGTTTTTGATTACTCTGCCCTCAGAGAAAAAGATGATGAACATTCACCCGATGTATACACTTGGATGTGGAGGTCAGAGTGTAGTAGAGAAAAAAACTGTCCAGCAATCAATAGGTTGAGACCACATTTGCCAAATGAAAGAGGTGTTTCATTTTTAAAAAAAAGCATAAAGTGCTGGAGTAACTCAGTGGGTCAGGCAGCATCTGTGGAGAACATGGGTAGGTGATGTTTCGGGATTAATATGTGGTCACAGACTCTGCGCTTAGCCTTCCTGATGGTGATGAGACAATATCCGATTTGTTATTTAATCATAACCCTACCATCATTTGTGTCTTTCCTGCTCACATTCTCCTTTCTGTATTTCCATACTTGCTTGATATGGTTTACAGTTCTGACACCTTCTACTTCTGCTGAAAGTCATTGACCTGAAACGTCAACGCTATTTCCTCCATCATGGATGCTGGCTGCTTCATGGTGTATTTCCACCTTTTTCCATTGTTATCCCTCGTTTTTGCATTATTTCTCTTTGTAATGTCTTCTTTGATTCAAGCTATCTATGTCTCCATTGGGAGTGTACAATTAACCTTATTGCGTATGCGGTATGCCATAATGCTACATGTCAACTGAGTTCCTCCTGCTTTTTGTTTTCTTGGGTTTTAATAGTAAACACAACCAAACTAATTCTGGATGTGTCTCAACAGGTACAACATGGATAAAAAGCATTTGCAATTCCTGCTACATTTGTAGATGTGCATGATTTATTTTTCGATATCAACTATGATATCGCAGAATTAAGTCCTGCAATGCACAGGATTATTCTCAAAGGGAGTGGAGCTCGCAGAAGTAGATCTATACAATTAAGAATCCTTGTGCAGTCTGCACTCCCCATGAATGGGAAACAGCAATATGATTTTTGAAACAGAAACAGAAAACAGAAACAGAAAATGGCAGCACGTCAGGCAGCATCTGTGGAAATAAAAACAATTGACATTTCGGGTCAAAGATCCAGAGGAAGGGTCTTTGAACTAAAATCTTCACTGTTTCTCTTTCCACAAGTATAGCCTAACCAGTTAGATCTTTCCTACATATTTTGCTTTTATTTCTGATTTCCAATAGGTGCATTTTTATGATTTTCAACAATATAAATTCATTCCTTAAAGACAGGTCACAATATTTAATTTTGCTAACCTCAAACCTTGTTAGTTTTGCATTCCTGACAAAGTTCACTGAAAGACCAAATTCCCTTTAGAATTACTCTTGTCAGATTGGCCTGTTATTTTTTATAATGTTTCTTGCTTTACAAGTGTGACTTCTAACAGACGGTTTATAACTATTAGGTGTTGCTGAGACAATTCCTCCACAGATGGGAAATTATCTTGTTTCTTTCGCACATTATAACAGTTTCTTTTCTGTAACAATGTCTACCAAGAATCCATCAGGGCCATCTCAAGAAGATAAAAGAGCAGATCGCCTGAGGTAGTGTTTGCATTAAGGGCCTGTCCCACTTGAGTGTCATTTGCGTGTCACTGCCGACGCCACCACGCACCATGCACGCGTAATGCGCACCATGCAACGTCGTGTGTCGTGACGTGTAAATGATGTCACGCAAATGACGCCCAAGTGGGACAGGCCCTTTAGTAGCACATTAGCCAAAGCCAACATCCTTATATGAACCTGTAATATTGACAAGTAGAGGAGAGCTTAAGATCTGGACATAGTCAGGGATCCGGTTGTTCTCAAATAATCTAAATGTATCTGTTGAAGATATTTATTACATCTCTTATTCAGCAATTATGTCTTTTTGGATTTCTAATGTTTTTGCAGCCATTATTACGTAACCATCCACTGAGAAAGCTGGCTTGGCTAGACTAATGTTGTGTACTTTCTGCTTTTTGCAGGCAGGTTCGTGATGAGATATTGGGTATTAGCCACTGACTACACATCGTACTCGCTTGTGTACTCATGCACTACTGCTTTGGGAATTACACACAAACATTATGTCTGGATTATGGGACGAGAACGACATTTATCAAAGAATGTTACTGACAGCCTGCATGAACTACTGACCACAAATAATATCAAAGTTACACTTTTTCCAACTGATCAGAACAATTGTGAGATAAATTACTGAGAACTGTAAAAAAATGTAAACACTGTAATCATTATCAAAAATCAACGTCTTTACTTTATTCCACTGTTATTTACATTAGGATAACCAGGATTTTTACCATATCCACTGAGCGATGAGCTAAGTGCAATTTTTACATCCCTAAATTTATGAGTTGTAATGAACAACACTGAAATATGTCATAAATTTCAACATTATTCATATTAAAGTCAGTTCTCAAATTCCAATCAGCTGGCATTAACAATTTATTCACAATTCTGTTAAAATGGTATGGAATAAGTAGAATGACTAACTTAGTTTTATTTATTCATGTGTGTATATATTTATATAATGGTATATGGACACACTGATCTGTTTTGTAGCCAATGCCTACTATGTTCTGTTGTGCTGAAGCAAACCAGGGACACATGACAATAAGTGTTCAAGAAGGAACTGCAGATGCTGGTAGATCGAAGGTACACAAAAATGCTGGAGAAACTCAGCGGGTGCAACAGCATCTATGGAGCGATGGAAATAGGCGAAGTTTCGGGGAGTTTCGGCCCGAAACATCGCCTATTTCCTTCGCTCCAAAAATGCTGTTGCACCCGCTGAGTTTCTCCAGCATTTTTGTGTACACATGACAATAAACTCACTTGACTTGACTTAGTAGTGCTGATGAGCGTGAAATTTTCTTCATCATATACATTTGTGCACAAAAGCACGCTGACAAGCCCCCCAGTCATTATATTCCATTCTGCTCCACCATACCCAATTCATACTAATCTGGAAAGATCCTGAACAGAAACTTCTTGCACTAGTTTATTGACTTTAACGTCATTCTATCTCATGGTTTTCTAATTATCTGATTGTTCTTTGATGATTATATCAAACCATGTTTAATACTTTAGAAATGATTCTTGTTGAGTGTGTTGCTGCCATTGTACCTTCTGAAATATTTAGCACACAGTGGTATTTTCAGCAATAAAAATGCAAAACTACTGTTGCGTTTGTCTTCCCTTCCTTGTCCTCATGCTTTAAATGGGATGCTTTGTATTTCTTGTGTTCCTACGATGCGTTGACACTTCACGTGCTTGGTGTGATATTCTTGCTTTAGAATTAGCAGAAAGAACTACATTGTGTGGTCTTTTGTCGATGGCTTCCCCCCCTCCCCCCCCGTCTACAAGCAGCATGTTGTGGGTATGATGAAGTACTTTCCTCGTGCTTTCAAGAAGCTCAAAACCTTCCAGAACAAAGCAGCCTGCTTGATTGGTACCTCAGGCACAAACATATTCCTTCTAACATTGATGCACAATGGCTAAAGTGTGTACCTATTATAGAATGTACTGCACTAACTATCCCAGAGTAACCCACCCGCATCTCTCAAACCTGTGAGCTTTGCCACTGAGAGAGACAAGTGCAGCAGGTTTATGGGAACATCTTTGCTTGGAGGTTCCTTTCACAAATGTCAAACCATCCTGAATTGGAAACATATTTGTAGAACTTAAACATTGCTGGGTGAAAATCCTGCAACTCTTTATTCAGTAGCATTGCTGAAGTACCTTCACCAGAAGCACTGTAGCAACTAAAGGAGATGGCTCACTGCCATCTTCTGAAAAATGATTAAGGATGGGCAGTAAACACTTGACAGTAATCCACAAGTCCTATTTCCCTCCTTCTTAAATAGTGGAATCACGTTTTCTATTTCTAATCCACTGGATCAATTTTGCAATTTGGTTGGGAAGGGAATTGCTTGTCCATGATTGCTAATCCTTTTGAAAAATTGCTCTTGAAACAAATAAGATTGAAAACATTGCACATAAAAACATTGGTTAATCTAAAACTAAAACACAGGGAACACAAATAAAGGACAACTAAACAAAAATCATATAAAGGGGTTGTCCCACTGCAGCGACCTAACCCGCGAGTTCAGAAGAGTGTCTTGACCTTCAAGCTCTCATGAAAAAAATTGAGATCCAGGGCACGTTGATTCACTCCACCGGATTGAAAACATCGAGCTGGATGACCGAAAAAACAGGGAGCACACACACACACACACACACACACACACACACACACACACACACACACACACACACACAACACACACACACACACACACACACACACACACACACACACACACACACACAACAAAGGTCGCGGGGGGCCAGAGAAAGCGGGGGAGCGCTGTCTGAAATTCACACCCGCGATGAAGAGGAAGGAAAGACGGCTGCCACACACACACACACGATAAGTCACTTTAGAGAGCACACACACACGGGGCGGGGGGGAAAGCGGGGGGAGCGCTGAAATTCACACCCGCGATGAAGAAGAGGAAGGAAAGACACTTGCCACAGTGTACGATAAGTCCTTTAGAGAGCGTGGGCGGGGGAGCGGGGGAGAGAAGGGGAGAGAGTGGGAGAAAGGGGGGAGACACTTTAAAATAGTATAATAAAGTTTAGCGGGCATTTTACCCACCGGTTGGTTTTCCTGCGTCCTGAAAACTCCAATGAGCCAATCAAAATGCCCGGTCAGCGAAGGAGATTGCCTACGGCTGCCCTCGACTGCCTGTAACTAAATAGCGATCCCACTCCACTGCACTACAAGTTCAAAAGAACCATGCCGACCAAATTTTACTCCCGGAAATGTTTTCAACATGCAGAAAAATTCTTCCACGACCTAGCCGTATTTGGGAACTTCCCTCGAGCATGAAGGAGAGTTCCAGCGACCTCATAGGACCTAGGACCTCCTAGGACCACGTGTCCACCATGCTGCGAGTTTGAGTCGAGGGCAAACACGTCTAAACTAGCAGATTAGGTCGCCACAGTGGGACAGCCCCTCAAGGTTTACACTTTCAGGTCAGTCACCTAACTCCTCCTCTCATGAGTGGATGGGTTCTATCTTCTTCATGGGTTAATTTGGCAGTTTCACTGATGGTAGTGGAAATGCCAGGATGAAGACCTATCAACTTTTGGTGACAACTGAAAGATTTACAAGAAAGTTCTGATCAGTGGTAATTGATGAGAATCTCTTCACTGAAAGTCGCCAGACAGACAATTCAGAGGGCTGTGTTATTGGGGAAAAAGGGAAGGTTCAAAGCTTTTGCTGCATCTTATTTCACACGATAGGAGCAGAATTAGGCCATTCAGCCCATCAAGTCTATGCCACCATTTAATCATGGCTTTCCCTCTCAAACCCATTCTTCTGGCTACTCCCCATAATCTCTGATGTCCATACTAATCAATAATCTATCAATCACTGCCTTATAAATAGCTATTGACTTGGCCTCCATTGCCTTCTGTGGCAATGAATTCCACAGATTCACCATCCTCTGACTGAGAAAATTCCTCCTGATTTCCTTCCTATAGGTACGTCATTTCTATTCTGAGGCTATGGCCTCTGGTCCTAGAGTCTTCCACTAGTTCATAGGTTCAGAACTAATATGAGAAGTATTGGACCATTCGACCCATCAAGTTTTTTTTGCTTCCCATCAATCAATCTATCTTGTAGTGGCCCTTGCACATCTGCACTTTCCCTGCAGTTGTTACACACTACTATAGAGTTCTGTACTCTATTTATTTCCTTTTTTGCACTACCTGTGTACTCATGAATGGTATGATTACACTAATTTATGGTATAATCTGCCTAGGTAGCTCGCAAAACAATATGTTTCACTATATCTCAGTATATGTAACAATAATCTATATTACTAAAAGTCTGATCTTGACCACTTCCTGTTGTTTCGTATATTGATTTTAGAAAAAACGCTGCCACTTACGGCTGTGATTTTTGGCCATCTTACTCAAGAGTCTCCCTCCGCTGCACAGGACAAGAGGATTTTTCTCATTGATGAAAAATAAAAGAGTTATTAGTGTTTAGAAACTGTTGAGATTTTCTCTCCTGACGGCCGCGCCCCTTCCGGAGGGACTATAAAACATGGAAGTGTTGAGTGCCTCAGTCAGTCTCTGAAAGATGGAGGAAGCGAGAGGACCACGTCTCTCAGTCTGAGCTGTGAATAACACTGAACACATGTCTACTAAACTGTGAGTGTGGTTTTACTGACCTTGAGTGCCCTTAATGTGGTTTGAAAATGAAAAGGTGGTTGGTTTGAACTGAAGTACAGCAAATGGTTGGTGGTGGTTGGGTTTGAACTGAAGCACAGCAAATTTTCTAAACTTGACAACTTCCTGTTTGCACTCTATATTGATTTTAGATAAATTGCTACCACTTATGGCTGTGATTTTTGGCTATCTTACTCAGTCCCCACCGCTCATCAGGTGCAGAGCCTTCTTCCCATCAATGAAAAATAAAAGTGTTATTAATGTTTTAAAAAATGTTGAGAATCTCTCTCCTGTCAATCATGCCATGAAGGCCACGCCCCTTCTGGTGGGAGGGGGAGGGGGAGGGATTATAAAACCCAGAAGTGTGGGTGTGGCTCAGTCTCTGAAAGATGGGGAAGGGAGAGGTCACGACTCTGCCTGAGCTGTGAATCAACTGAACGCACTGAATATCTCCTGAAAAGTGAGTGTTGTATTTACGTGGTGTTGTGTGTGGTTTTATGGTGGTTTCACCCTGCTTGAAACAGTATGAAATTGCATTTAAATGTAGTGGCCTTGCACCCTGCATGAAATAGTATGAAACTGCATTTGAATGTGGTGGTCTTTCACCCTGCATGAAATGGTATGAAACTGCATTTGAATTTGGTTGCCTTGCACCCTACTTGAAGTGGTATGAAACTGCACTTGAGTTTGGTGGACTTGGACCCTGCTTGAAGTGGTAGGAAACTGCACTTGAATTTGGTGGCCTTGCATCCTGCTTTAAGTGGTTGGAAACTGCACCTGAATGTGGTGGCCTTGCACCCTGCTTGAAATGGTATGAAACTGCATTTGAATTCGGTGGCCTTGCACCCTGCTTGAAATGGATTTTCAAGGAATAGCCTTGAGTCAACTGTCAGGCTTGAGTGATTGAGCAGCCACCCCAAGAATCCATTTGGCACACAATGTCCATACTAGCCCTCTGAAAACCAGTCCCTTCAGCCCACAACACCCGACCCACTTAGTCTAGTATATTACTAAAACTCTCATCTTATTTGTTTGCAGGATTGTTCTTGTACTTCTATTAGCGCAAAAACAGTACACGTTGGTGCTACTATTTTTGCCCCACCTTACTCACCGTTGTCCTGTGCTGTAAATGAAACAAGTTTTGTTCAGATCGATGGTATATTTTAAATGTTATTAAGGTTTAATACAATCAACTTAAATCACTGCGCAGTTGGGGGAGAGTTCCTGTGCACGTCTTTACTGGCATTGCAAAGGGCACCCGACGGGTCCTCAGCTGCGCCTGTGCATATGGGGCCTTTCCAGAATTCAGATGGCGCCGGAGGCTGGCTGGCTGCCCGCCCGCCGGCTCTGGGGATGAGCAGGGGCCATGCGAAATTCGGTGCCTGGACGCTGAGGCTGGCGGCGGCAGCAGCGGGCAGCGGCCGAGGGACGGGGCCGGGGAGATGATCCAGGAACTGGGTGCTGAGCCTGGCTCTGAGGCTGACGGGTGGTGCTGCTGCGGGCACGCAAGGAGGGATATGAGCGGGAACCTCTAGATCCTGGGGAGGTGAGGGGGGGGGGGGGGGGGGGGGGAGCGTGAGAGGGATTGAGGGAGAGGAGGGCAGTGAGGGAGGTCAGGAGGGATAGTAGGGGGGGGGGGGGGTAGGGAGGTGAGGAGTGGGGATGGAGGGATAGGAGGGGGGTAGGGAGGGGAGAGGAGTTATGGAGGGAGGGAGTGACTGAGGGTAGGGGAAAGGATAGAAAGGGGGAGGTGAGGGAGTGGGGGAGGGGAGGAGGACAGGAGAAAGAAGAGGGTGGTTGAAGTTGAAGGGAAGGGAGTGCTGTGGATTAGGGCGAATGGTGGAGGATAGGTGTAGGAAGAGGGATGGTGAAGTAATGAAAATATTAAATGCAAAGTTATTAACTTTAACTTGGCTTCTGCCGCTAGTGCGGGCCCGTCAGCCGAGTTGGGGGCTATGGCTCAGTGGTGGAATATTGGGGAACCAGGCCTCCCAAGTGACAGGGACCCAAAGGGTCCCACTTAGTCTAGTACTAATACTAACTATCTCAGCAATGGAACACCTCATGGATGTGTTTTCTAATTGTGCTTTGCAATAATGTCTTGTTTTTGCAACTTTCTTTTCACTGTATTGTATAATTTATGTCTGTGATGTCCAATATGCCTGCGATCTGCTGTTAGATTTTTCTTGTATACGTATCTCACCATCCTGTTCATACGACAATAAAACCTGATTTGATTTGACTACTTGTTTACTGAAATCTGTGATTTTCCATTTGTTTGCCCTGATTTTCTCAAGGCCTCATTTGTCTTAGAGCTAAACCTTTTTCCATGCTTATCTTGCTGTACTCCATATTACAGTGAAATAAGTGCCCATTAATAACCCCCCCCAAAACACGCACACTTGCGCATACGCACAAACACTCACACACCTGCCAACCTCCAACACTGGGGCAATTTATAGTAGCCAATAAACCTAACAACAAGTACTCCTTTGGGATGTGGGAGGAAACCAAAAAGCTTGTGAGTAAAACAATGAATACGCAGGAAGAATGTGCTAACACCAGACTACAGCACTAGAGGTCAGGATTGAACCCGGCACACTGGAGCTATGAGATAGCCACACTACTGTAAGACCCAGTACTGAGTACATGATGCACAAATATCAATACTGAACAACACATTGACTATCAACCATTCAAAGAAAAAAACATAGACAGTATATTAACCTTTATATTTCAGCTTATCTCTTAAGTTACAGTTTTCTTATTAATAAAACAAGTTGCGACACAAAGTTATGAACATGAGATAAATTGTAAAACTAATGGTAAAATGTTAAAACATATCTCAATGGTAAAACATTTATTAAATATGTTAAACCCAGAAGATTATTAATTATAGCAGACGTGGGTTTTTTCCCCGATCTCTTCCTTAATACCCTTTTCCTCTCCTTTTCTCCTTTCAACGTTCTATTCTTTCCTCTCTTGTTTCCCCCTCCACTCAACCTCTCGGTGGGAGACCAGATTCAACACAGCTGTCCAAGTATCTGTCAAGGCTGCCACTTAGACTGGCATGATTGAATATTCATTTGCCCTTTGATGATCAATTCACTTGTTTAGAAGGAGCAGACATCTGCACTGCGTCTCCTTCAATCCACCCAGGTGAAATCAGAGACTCACAGTGGGATTATAGTGGGATTTCTAAAAGGAGTACACGTGAACTATACTGCGGGGTGAAATAGTAATTATTCTCAAGAGTATTGTTCTTAAAAGGCACAGCCGGGTCTAAACTAGGATTCTCTTCCAACATGGTGCAGTTAAATAAAAGAACACTCTGAAATCTTTTTCTTCCTTTTACATTTGCTATATCTCTCACTCTTCCATCATTTTCATTCTGACCATATAGACAAGCCATGTAGGACTGAGTGTTACATCCTACCAGTCTGACATTGCCATCAGCACTTATAAAACTCTGCAATTTATGTTACAATTCAGCATCAAACTTGCTGGGCTATGCATTATGAATGTATTTGAGTTTGCATACACTCCTGCTTTGAGTGATGGTAAACTAATAAAGAATACTTTAATCTCCTGAACATTATGTTGTATATCGTGGAATTTTGTAAGTTGTCCCTGTAGAATAGGTTGATTATTGCCAGCCTTGCTTCCTGAATCTTAAAGCTGCACAATGCCAAAATGGATTTCCTTTCAGTATTTAAAGTAATCTAAAGAATATGATCTCTCGGCCCCATGAGAAACATTTTTGAGTGGATTGGAGACTAGAACATGCATGATTTCTGTATATGGATTAGTGTTGTCCTCTCTTCAGCAGATTTGTACCAGTAAACAGCAAACTAGTGATAGTGTATTTTTGATTTTGCCTTTACATGTGTATGTGTATTCATTTAAATGCATGAATTGTTTTTGTCTGTCTATGTATTAATTTATAAAAGAGACAAACAAAGATACTCTGTGTTACTGCAGTCAGAACATTGCTTTCCTTATGTCAGAATATTGAACATTTGAGGCCCACAGAGCATAGGAATAGTGTTATCACCCTATCTGTCTGAAATTCACACGGTACAAAGCCAAGGTGATACAGACACACAGCGCGATGAACAGGAAGGTTGCCGCCGATGGCCAGCACAGTGTACGGTAAGATTTAAAAGAGGGGAGAAGAGGGGAGAGGGGGAAAAGGAGGGAGAGGGGGAGAAGGGGAAATAAGGAGTGGAGACAATTTTTAAGAAGCCAGACAACTTTTAATAAGCCAGAGATACACGGCTGTGAAGTTCGGCGGACATTTAACATTATCGGTCGATTATCCTTGGTTCTGAAAACTCCTGCTCACATTTTTTTTCCCCAATGAGCTAATGAAAATGACCAGTCAGCAAAGGCGATTAACTAAAACTACCTACGACTACCTCGACTATACATAACTACATGGCGACCCCACTACAACTGCACCTACAACTACAGGATTATCGATTTTCGATTATCAATTTTTGGTCGCAGAAAAATTTTCAACATGTTGAAAAATTTGCGGCGACCATACTGAGGCCACAACGAGTTCCCAGAAGGCGGGAACTCCTCGCGACCATGAAGGAGGCTCACCAGAGACCACCAGCGAACTTGTGACGAACAAGTGGCGATGGTAGAGTTTCCTGCACTCACCTAAAAAGTCACCTAAGTGGGACAGGCCCATTAGATAGACACAAAAAACTGGAGTAACTCAGCGGTTCAGAGAAGATCTCTGGAGAAAAGGAATAAGAGACATTTCGGGTCGAGACCCTTCTTCAGTCTCGAAACGTCATCTGTTCCTTTTCTCCAGAGATGCTCCCTGACCCGCTGAGTTACTGAAACTTTTTGTGTCTATCTTCGATGTAAATGAGTATTTGCAATTCCTTCCTACTCATTATAGCCTGAGTCTAAGTGTGGGCAAAATAGTGGAAAATAATGTGGCACCTTTGAACTTTACCAAAATTTAATCAAATAAGAATTAAAGCACGCGGCTCGGTGGCACAGCGGTAAAGTTGTTGCCCTGCAGCAATTACAGCATCAACGACCCGGGTTCGACTACAGGTGCTGTCTGTACGGCGTTTGTACGTTCTCCCCATGACCACGTGGTATTTTCTCCAAGATCTTAAGTTTTCTCCCACACTCCAAAGATGTACAGGTATGTATGTTAATTAGCTTGGTATAAATATAAATTTTCCATCGTGTATGTAGGATAGTGTTAGTATGCGGGGATCAGTGGTCGCTTCGGACTTGGTGGACCAAAGGGCCTGTGTTCCGCTCTGTATCTCTGAACTAAATTAAAGGGGAAAATCTTGCATTGATTACGTTTATACTCATCAGTAACAAACAGAGCAGGTGGGATAACATGTAGCAAGTAAATCACCCTTTGCCTCCCACACTTTTCCACCATCTACAAGGCACAAGTAGAGTGAATGTTTGCCTATTGCGTTTCCAAAACCAGGTGAGAATCACAATTATCCACAAGACAGCAGCCTGCTTGAAGGGCTTGGAATCCACGACCGGAAACATTCACTGCCTCCACAATAGGCGCACGTTTGCCATTGTCTGTAGCAAATGACCAAGCATTGCCCCCCAGAAGCAACACCTCCACAATTTAGATGGATTTGGATTATAGCCTTATTGACACATCACCACATGCATGATGTTTAACAAGGAACTACAGATGCTGGTTTACACCAAAGATAGACACAAATTGCTCGAGTAACTCAATGGGACAGGCATCATAGAAGAAATGGGTGATGTTTCGGGTCGAGATTCTGGGTCTCGACCCGAAACATCATCCATCCCTTCTCTCCAGAGATGCTGCCAGTCCCACCGAGTTACTCCAGCATTTTGTATCTAATCACTTATACGATGTCTGAAGAAGGCTCTCGACCCAAAACATCACCTATTCCTTTTCTCCAGAGATGTTGTCTGACCCGCTGAGTTACTCCAGTTACTCCAGCCTTTTGTGTCCATCTTTGGTTTAAACCAGCATCTGCAATTCCTTCCTACACACCACACATGCGTTCCCTTCCAAGTCAAACCCATTTTAATTAGATAGAAAAGTAGATGGGAATAACCTCTGTGAAAATGTAGTCTTTTGAAGCTGATTTGTCCTTTGACTTTTATTGGTTAAAAAAATGTCCAGTTTATGCAGCCCATTAAATACTACATTTCCAATATTAACTGCATCGAACTAATGAGAATTTTTAACATGTATTTCCATGGAGTTGAAAAACTGTCTGTCAATCACAGTTAAAACTGATGGATAAATACACGCAAGGAGAGAGAACAGGCAGTAAATGCTGTTAGATAAGATCCATGGGGTTAAACAAATTGATTGTGTTAAAGTAATCACTTCTAAGTGCTTTTTGATTGAACCACCAGATAGGAGTAGAAAAGATACACTAAAACATCTGTTCCCACCGCAGGAGCAGAACCTCATATTTTGCTTGGGTAGTTTACACCTCAGCGGTATGAACATTGACTTCGCCAATTTCAGGTAGTCCTTGCTTTCTCCCTTCTTCCCCTCGCCTTCCCAGCTCTTCCACAGCCCACTGTCTCCGCCTCTTCCTTTCTTCTTCCCGCCCCCACCCTCACATCAGTCTGAAGAAGGATCTCGACCCCTCCGCTCCACAGATGCTGCCTCACCCGCTGAGTTTCTCCAGCATTTTTGTCTACCTTCCACTAAAACATCAAAAATCAGTGAGATTCCATATCAGCACATTCTGTCATTTCAAACTTGGGAACATATGAATGTGTAGGACTGGAAAGTACCATTGCTATAACTCTGGAAAAGGCCCATGTTGGAAAAATACAACTTTCTCCCTCAATCATTTTACTTTTGTTAATGAGGTATCCATATATTTGCCACCTACCTATCTGTGATGTAAGTAAACTGAAGCTTCATCTCATGCCATTGTCAGTCTGAAGAAGGATCTCAACCCGAAACGCCACCTATTCCTTTTATCCAGAGATGCTGCCTTACCCATTGAGTTTCTCCAGCACTTTGTGTCTACCTTTGGTGTAAACCAGCATCTGCAGTTTCTTCCTACTCATTGTAAATTTCTCGCCTTTTTGCCCTGAGATCATTTGATGGGCCCACCAGTCTGAAGAAGGCTCTCGACCTGAAACATCACCCATTCCTTCTCTCTAGAGATGCTGCCTGTTTTGCTGAGTTACTCTTGTACGTCTTTGGAGTGTGGGAGAAAACCGAAAAACTCGGAGAAAAGCAAAGGTAGTAGGTGACGTGGAGAAAATACAAACTCCGTACAGACAGTTCCCGTAGTTGGGATCGAACACGGGTCTCCGGCACTGCAAGCGCTGTAAGGCAACAACTCTACCACTGTGCCACCACGGATGCACTGTAGCTGGGCAGATAGTTTTAAACGGATTCCTGATAGAGAGTGAGGGGGGGGGACTGGCAGAGAGAGAGGTGGAGGGGGAGATGTGGGGGGGGGGGGGGGGGGGGGGGGGTGGGAGAGAGAAATTGTGTGATTCTTTTTTGGAAAACAATTGGAATATTGAAAAGACTATAGAAATACAGTTGCAAAATGAAAATGTTACTGTTCATAGCACAGAAATAGGCCATTCAGTCTAACAGATCCATTTTGCTATTGAAGCTTCATATTCAAGCTCCACCCTTATCGTATCATCCTACCTGGTCACATTAAATGAATGCAGAAAAGGATTCCAGGCAAACTGCCGTGACGGGATGAGAAAGACTTTCATCCCAAGTCAAGTCAAGTCAAGTTTATTTGTCACATACACATACGAGATGTGCAGTGAAATGAAAGTGGCAATGCTCGCGGACTTTTGTGCAAAAGGCAAACAACCAAACAACCAAACAAACTATAAACACAATCATAACACACATATTCTTTTACATAATAAATAATGGAAGGAAAAAAGTTCAGTAGAGTTAGTCCCTGGTGAGATAGGCGTTTAGAGTCCGAATGGCCTCTGGGAAGAAACTCCTTCTCAACCTCTCCGTTCTCACCGCATGGCAACGGAGGCGTTTGCCTGACCGTAGCAGCTGGAACAGTCCGTTGCAGGGGTGGAAGGGGTCTCTCATGATATTGTTGGTTCTGGAGTTGCACCTCCTGATGTATAGTTCCTGCAGGGGGGTGAGTGAAGTTCCCATAGTGCGTTCGGCCGAACGCACTACTCTCTGCAGAGCCTTCTTGTCCTTGGCAGAGCAATTCCCAAACCAGATGGTAATGTTCCCGGACAAGATGCTTTCCACCGCCGCTGCGTAGAAGCACTGGAGGATCCTCGGAGACACTCCGAATTTCCTCAATTGCCTGAGGTGGTAAAGGCGCTGCCTTGCCTTACTCACGAGTGCTGAGGGGTGTGATGCCCATGTCATATCCTCGGAGATGTGGACTCCCAGATATTTAAAACAGTTCACCCTATCCGCAAGATCCCCATTTATCCTCAATGGAGTGTACGTCCTCGGATGATGTGCCCTCCTAAAGTCCATGATCAGCTCCTTCGTTTTTTTGATGTTCAAGAGGAGGCTGTTATCCCGGAACCAGAGTGCTAGACCAGCCACCTCCTCCCGGTAGGCCTTCTCGTCATTGTCTGAGATCAGGCCCACCACCACAGTGTCATCAGCAAACTTAATTATTCCCTTAAAGAAAATGTTCTTTTACTCAATTAATTCAAAACATTTTGAATTAAAAAGGAAGTATAACATAGCTGGCCCAGTTGAAGTCCTAATGTAAGGTCCCAACCCAAAACGTCACTATCCCTTATCCCACTGCCTTCACAGATGCTGCCGGACTCTGAGCTCCTCTAGCATTTGCTTCTTGCTCATTTTAAGTGCTTTCCAGTTAGAGCCACTCCAATGTTCATTTCACAGAGCCCTGCAGTTTCATCCTTTTTCAGAATGATTCTCTTCCTTTTAGAAAGTTGCATTGATTCCGGCTCACTGAGGTCATGTATTACCTTCAAGAGTAAAATGACCTACAGAGGCTACTAATTATATAACTGCCAATTATATAACATTTAATTATACATGAATTATATATTGAATACAACTTTCAGTGCACTTTTTAATTTATTTTACCCTGAAAAGATTGCAACTATTCAATTTTGTTTGAAAGCAACGTCTGAAGGATTTAAGAGGAAAATATGCCTGTTATTTTGCAATTCCTTGTTTGCAGCTGTTATTTTGGTTTACATTATTCACATGGGGTTTCTACTGTTTCATGTTGGGTCTATAATATAAACCCAAATGGTATTCGTAATTAAAAAAAATAAAGCAAGGCAAATAACACATGGAAACATTTCAACATGCCTATTTCCAATGTGAATTGGGCAGTGTGATATTATCACATACTGCAGCCGTTGGTCTGAGTACACTGTGCCTTGATTCCCATTGAATTGGAGCATTGTGGACATCAGTCTAGTCACGACTTCAAGAGCAACGATTGGCTGGGATAGCAAGCAAACCCTCAGGATTGACTGAAATGGAAGATGCAAACTGGAAGTTGGAGGGAGTTCTTTCTGGCTCTTTTAGGATTGCAATTCAATTTGTTCATTCGGAGCATCAGAGTACATTTCAAATGGATAAACTAGTAACTTCCTGGATTTCAGTTGAATAGTCCACCTCTGGGTAATATCTGATCCAAAAGTCATGATCTAAAATTGGGTTTCTTTGTATTATTTAATCACAAAACAATATCGCCTTTCTCCCAACAAAATGATACAGTTGATTTTATGATCCTTAATAGGTAGCAGGAGATGTAAATAATGTGGTTGGAATGGTAAACAAAATGGCTTCCGTTATTAGCCAATGCATGGGATATGAGCAGAGAGGTTGTGATGCATTGTTTGTGGTGCTACAATGTACCGTTCTGGTCACCACATTTTAGGAAAAGTACAATGTTGTCAAGCTAGGAAGGATGCAGAGAAGATTTACGATGATGTTGCCAGGACTCCGAAGGCCTGGGCTATAGGGAGAGGTTAAGCAGGCCAAGGAGCACAGGAGGATGAGGGGTGATCTTATAGAGATGTAGAACATCGTAAGAGGAATATATCGGGTAAACGCACAGTGTCTCTTGGCCAGGGTTGGGGAATCGAGAATTAGAAGACATAGGTTTAGGGTGAGGGGGGAATGATATGATAGGAACCTGAGGGGTTTACTTTTCCCCCCACAAAGGATGGTGGATTCATGGAACGAGCTGCTGGAAGAGATAGTTGTGGCAGGTACTTTTGCAATGTTTAAGAAACATTTCGACAAGTACATGGATAGGATAGGTTGAGAGGGATATGGGCCAAATGGCATTAGGTAGGACAAGTGTAGATGGAACATGATGCTTGGTGTGGGAAAGTTGGGCCAAAGGCTGTTTGATTCTATGAGTCTATATTGCCAAGACTGGGAAATGTTGTGTATAAAAGTAGGAGTGGATGGGCTGGTTGTTTTCTCCACAATGGAGGAGGCTGAGGATGAAATGTTGTGGACCACAGAAAAGGGCATGGACTGCACGTTGAATGGTGGGATTAGACCAGCCGACTCATTTGCAATGAGCATGGATAAAATAAACTGAAATGACTCTTTTATGTGATGTCAATTTTGAGTGTGTGGCCAACCCAAAAATCTTCATGTAGGGGAAAAAATTGCCTTTCTGCTTTTGATTTGTCCAATATAAGCCATTTGATTTGCCCCATATATAAGATGATATGACAGAGGAACAGTACGATGCCATTTGATCCAATGAATCTATTCCACCATTCAATCATGGATGATCTGTTTTACTCTCTCAATCTCATTATCTGCCTTCGACCCGTGACCTATGATCTTACTAATCAAGAACCAATCAATCTCGGCTTTAAAATACCCAATGTCCAGGACTCCACAGCCATCGGTGGCAATGAATTCCACAGATTTCACTGCCCGCTGCCTAAATAAATTCTCCTCATCTCTATTCTGAAGGTATGTTCTTCTGAGGCTATGGCCTCTGGTCGTAGACTTTCCCACAAGTGGAGACATTATCTCCTGGTAAAGTCCAGTGGTAAAGACTCCAGGTCTCCTGGTAAAGACCTCATCCTGGTAAAGTCCAGTGTGCACACCGCAGATATTAACCCAACCATTTCCGGGATAATTCTCGTAAATCTCGTCAATATGAACAGATTTGCAAAGATGGTCTTGTGCCTTAGAAGAAAAAAAGGCTTGTAAATCTTTAGGCCATTTCACATCTCCTTCAGGGTGTCCCAATGAAGATCTTTTATCATGCAGTCACTGGGGGACATGGAGAACACCGGAACTCATATTGCACACGAGGCTGAAGCAAGTGATTGATGTTGCCCAGTCCTTCGTGAATTTCTGACCTCCCCATCATCAAAGGGATCTACAGGAAGCACTGCCTCAACACAGGGTTGAGCAGCTGCCCCACAGCACCAGATACCTGGGTTCAATTCTAACCTCACTGCCTGTGTGGAGTTTGTACGTTCTCCTTGTGACCAAGTGGACTTCCTCTAGGTGCTCCGGTAGCCTCCCACACCCCAAAGACGTGCGAGTCTGAAGGTTATTTGGGGTCTATTAATATCCCCTAGAGAGTGGATGTGAAAGTAGGATAACATAGAACTCGGGTGACCGGGTAATGGATGGTCAGTCCATTATCATCCACCACGCACACCACCCTGGCCATGCTCTCTTCTTGCTGCAACATTTGGACTTTGGAGATAAAGTGGGGAACCAGGCCCTTCAGCCCATCGAATCAGCACCGACCATCAATCACCCCCACACACTAACATTGGGAACAATTTACCCTAGCAATTGAAATATCATTTTCCAATCAACCTAAAAAAACTTGTTTAAGAAGGAACGGCAGATGCTGTAACCTAAAAAAAACTGTTCATCTTTGGAGTGTGGGAGGAAACGCGGTCACAGGGAGAAAGTATAAACTCCGAGCAGACAGCACCCATACTCAGGATCGGACCTGGGTCTCTGGCGCTGTAAGGCAGCAACTCTACCGCTGCGCCACCGTGCCGCCCTGAAGCCATACCGCTACCATTGGGAAGAAGACACCCAAGAACGGTTACTTCCAGCTTAAAGCTCAACTTCTTCTCATCGCCCATTGTGTTTTTGAACCACCCAGCACACCCCTAATGGTAATGCATGCCTTGCCTCAACCCCACCAAACCACTGGAGACTGCCCAACCATGGGTAGTTCTATGTACTTTGGCTTTTGCGCAGGTCTCCGTTACTTAGAATCACTGGGCACGGTGGCACAGCGTTGGAGTTGCGTTTGTCTACGGACTTTCTCCCCGTGACCTGCGTGGGGTTTTCTCCGAGAACTTCGGTTTCCTCCCACACTCTAGCGACGTACAGGGTTGTATGCTTATGGTCTTGGTATAAAATGTGAACATTGTCCATAGAGTGTGTCGGACAGTGTTAATGTGCGGGGATCGCTGGTCGGCGCGGACTTGGTGGGCAGAAGGGGCTCTTTTCATGCTGTATCTCTAAACTAAACTGAGAGAAGCACCAGGCAAGGATGCAATTGTTCCCGTTCACATTCCACTATGTATGACAAGTGAACACCTCTTTCTTGTAATTCCCACATGTGGTCGGATAATCCCAATAATTATTTCGGGATCAATATTGCCATAAACAAGACAGTTCAAAGTAGTCGCTGATTAACTGCGATGGAAAGTGATACGATCTTATTATCCACACACATCTCAGTCTTTATACAATACGCACGTTTTTCTCCTCTCGTTTACTATACTGTTTACAAAGTACCATGTTTACATATTCTGTCGTGCTGCTGCAAGTAAGAATTTCATTGTTCTATCTGGGACACATGACAATAAAACACTCTTGACATGGAAACGATACCGGCCTTTGCAACCCCCAACATCGCAGCGAATACATAGTCATTGCATTGCAATAAATCATACCCAATGCATTACCATTACATTACAACATACTGGGTCCAATACATCGCCATTACACTACAATACATTGCAGCCAATACTTCGGGCGCTGGGGTTGGTGCAATGAAACACGCAATCTCGGGCATGAAGTTGTACGCAGAATAGATGTTGTAAAAGAACCAGCAGCACAGATCAACGAAGCCGGAAAGACCCCGGCGAGAATGTGTGCAGTATCCATGGCTCCCGAGGGTCACATGCTGGGAGGGAGCTGCTTGCGGAAGTGTGCTTGGGGTTTGGAGAGCGGCGGAGTTAGTTAGTTAGTGCTCGGTCGGAGCCGGTCCAGGCAGCCGCTGATTCTGCCAACACCACAGTCAGGCAGAGACAGCGTTATCTATTTGTGAGAGGGGGCAAAGCGATCCCCCCAGATTCGGAGTCACCGCCTCGTTGTTACCCAGCGACATCCTATTCAAGCGGGCGGTTGGTTTGGGAAGCTGCGGGCATTTGAGGTGAACTTAGAGGCTGACGGGACCTGGGACCTGGAGTGGGGAGTTCAGCTCAGGAGCGCAGAGAGAGGGTGTGGGTGTGTGTGTGTGTGGTGGTCGGTGGCTGCAAAGCTCCCCCCCCCGCACCGACCCTTCACGGCTGTGGCTGTGGCTATAGCGGGGCAGAGATGGATTTACAAGTCGTGCTGGTCTGCCTTCACTGTCTGGCCATCAGACTGGGACTTGCAGTGGAACTTCAACCCGATATGTAAGTGGGATTTATTCCAGTCCGCTCTCACCGTTCACCTCTCGTTGCAGGGCGATTGTTACTTTTGCCCACGGGAGCGTTTGGGTTTGTGAATTCGCGCGGTTGACGGAGCTGCGTTTTAGTGTGAGTGAGAGAGTGTGTGCGTGAGAGAGATTGTGAGCGAGATTGAGAGTGGGTTAGATGGAGAGAGTGGGTTAGAGGAAGAGAGTGAGAGAGAGTGAGTGTGTGTGGGAGAGAGAGAGAGGGAGAGAGAGAGAGTGTGGGAGAGAGACAGAGAGGGCGAGTGTGAGAGAGTGTGTGTGAGAGAGAGGGCGTGAGTGTGTGTGAGGGAGTGTGTGTGAGTGTACTAGTGTGAGAGGGAGAATGTGAGAGTGCGTGGGAGAGAGTGAGAGAGAGAGAGAGTGAAAAAGAGAGACCGTGTACGAGAAAGAGTGTGTGTGTGTGTGAGAGAGAGGGAACGTGTCTGTCCCAAACTTTCAGCTGTCGACTACTGATCGGGGATTACCTCGTGTTTTCTTATTGACGGCGTGTTTTCGGTGACAGGGTCCTGGTGTTGGAGGCGAAACTTTGATGTTGGGAATAGCCCTCTGAACTGAATAGCTGGATAAAGTGCACCTGGTGTGCGTAAGGGGTTTCAGCTGTTTCTGTTTAACCTTGTTACACTCGTCCTGATTGTAGGATGCGATTTGTGTGCGGAGGTGGTGCGGGTTCAATTCAGAACACGCTGAAAGGCAGGTAGATATCGCAGCGCTGTCTTACTGTGTGTGTAGGGCACATTCTCAATGTGACTTTGTGGGTTCCTCTCTACCTAGAGATAGATCTCTATTGAGTTACCTTATTTTTTAATTGGGATTCTCTAATTAAGATTGCCTTATCTCTAAGGCATCTCCACACCTTGGTTATTAGACCATATCTCTATTATTGCCTTAGAAATTACTTTAGATCTCTAAGTAAATCAAAGATCTCTTAACTCTTGGATGTGTTAAGAGTTAAAATCATAATTGATTTCTGTTGCATTGAGATTTAATTTAATGGGGATGACTTCTGGATTCCTTTGGCTATGTTGGATTATACATAACCCTTGCATCCCATCTCGATGAAGAATAATTGCTCTGTGATAAATGATACGCGATATTTGCCAACTCGGCACCTGTAATCATCCCCACTCCTCAAAAAAAAAAGCTTCAGGGAAAACGTGTTCATGAGTTCCTTTCATGAGTAAAGAGAGACCCTTTGGCGACTTTCTGTCCTAGAATTGGTCCGTGTATCTGAGTTAAAGACATATTATATTGGTTTTGTCTTGGAGGGTCAGTGTGAACCAGCCGAGGGGATATGCTTTGGGTACAGTCATAAAGTAATGCAGCATGGAAACAGGCCCTTTGGCCCACCTTGCCCATGCTGACCAAGAGGCCACTCTGGGCTAATCCCATTGTCCTTCCAAACCCTTCTTATCCATATATTTACTCACTTGTCTTTTGAAAGTCTTATTTGCATTTGCTTCTAAAGCTTCCACTGGCAGCTCATTCCAGATATCAATTGCCCTTTTGAGTGGCATAGAGCTCGCTCTTTAATCTTTCCCCTTGCGCCTTAACATTATGCCCTCTAGTTTTAGAATCCTCTACCCTTGGAAAGGGACTGAGTGTACACTTTATCCGTGCCCCTCATGATCATATACACTCCAATAAGGTCATCCCTCAGCCTCATATGCTCCAAAGAACAAGTCCCGGCCTCTCCGGACATTCCCTATAACTCAAACCTGCAAATGTATTAACATCCTGGTGAATCTCTTCTGCAACTTAATAACTTCCTCTTGTAGCTGGGTAACCAGAATGGTGCACAGTACCGTACTTCAAGTGTGGTCTCACCAACGACTTGTAAATCTGCAGCATGACATCCTAACATTTGTACTTGATAGCCTTCCCAATGAAGGCAAAAGTGCCTTTTTCACCACACTAGCCACCCGACTCACCACTTTCTGTGAATCATACACCTTTACTCCTGGATGTCTCTGTTCCACACCACACTCTGGGGCTCTACTATTTACTGTGTACATCTTGCCCTGGTTTGACATAAAGTGCAACACTTCCCAGGGCAGAGTTAAATTTCATTTGCCATGCCTTGGCTCACTTTCTCACTGATCTAGATCCCATTGTAAACTTGGATATCTTTCCTCACTGCTCACCATACCACCAATTTTTTTTTTTCATCTGCAAATCTTCAGACAATATCAACCACACTGCCATCCAAATTGTTAATGTAGGTCAAAAAAAATAGCAGCAAACTCAGCCCCAACCTCTTTGCCACTGCACTGGTCACAGTCCTGTGATCAGAATAATAACACTTCACAACTACCCTTTGACTCCTTCCAAGCTCATTTTGAATTCAATTGATCATTCAACATGATCTAACCTTCAAGACTAAACTACCATGCGTGATGCCTCACAAAACTCCAAATAGACAACATCCGCTGCCCTGTCCTCATCATTTCTCTTGGTGATCACTTCAATAACTATCGGATACATAAGGCACAATTTTCCCATGAACAAAGCCACAGTAACCATGCCTAAACAAATGCTAGTAGTCAAGTCAAGTGCAAGTGAAATGAATTTGCCAGCAGTGGTACCATAAAAAAAAGACACACAATACACAATCAAAATTTAACACAAACATCCACCACGGCATTCATCACTGTGGTGGAAGGCACAAAAATTGGCCAGTCCTCCTCCATTTCCCCCCATGGTCGGGACCTCAACCCTCCGCAGTCACCGCTGCGGGCGTCCAGATGTTCAGACAAGGTAAATTCAGTCTCTAAGAATTCCCTCCATCAATTTTCCCTCCATCAATTTTCCCACCACTGGCGTTGGACTCCCCAGCCTTAAGTTTCCAGCCTTATTTTTGTAACGGTACAATATTAGCCACCCTCGTGTTCCTGAACTTCACCTGTTAATAAAGATGATACAAATATCTCCACAAGGGCTTCTGCAATTTCTTCCCAAACTTCCCTAAGAATTCAAGGATGCATTTGGACAGAACCTCAAGTCAAGAGAGTTTTATTTTCATGTGTCCCAGATAGGACAATGAAATTCTTGCTTGCTGTAGCACAACAGAATATTGTAAGCATAAATACAGAATATATTATATATATATATATATATTATATATATATTATATATATATATGAATATATATTATATTCTGTATTTATGCTTACAATATTCTGTTGTGCTACAGCAAGCAAGAATTTCATTGTCCTATCTGGGACACATGAAAATAAAACTCTCTTGACTTGAGGTTCTGTCCAAATGCATATATATATATATATATATTATATTCTGTATTTATGCTTACAATATTCTGTTGTGCTACAGCAAGCAAGAATTTCATATATATATATATTTATATATATATATATAAGTGCAATAGGCTGTTATAGTTCAGAGTTTGTTTGATGCCGTGTTTAATAGCCTGATGGCTGTGGGGAAGCTGTTCCTGAACCTGGATGTACCAGATTTCGGGCTCTTGTACCTTCTACCTGATGGCAGCGGAGAGATGAGTGTGTGACCAGGATGGTGTGGGTCTTTGATGATATTGGCAGCATTTTTGAGGCAGCGACTGCGATGGTGGAGAGGTCAGACCCGATGAAGGACTGGTCAGCAGTCACAACTTTCTACATTATTTTCCTCTCGTGGACGCTCAAGTTGCTGAACCAAGCCACGATGCAACCAGTCAGCATGCTGTCTACTGTGCACATGTAGACGTTCGAGAGAGTCCTCCTTGACAGACCGACTCTCCATAATCTTCTCAGTAACCTGAGGATTTAACCACCTTTAATATCACCAATATCTCCTCTCTGGTGAATCATATTTAGAAGTTTGTATTATAGACAGTCTCGACAGTGCATCTAAGAAGGAAGTCATCCGTCTTTATGTTATCTACATTTGAAAACCAATAAACTCCATGACCTTATTATTTGATATTAATTATTATAGATTGTTTTTCCCAAATACCCATTCTACAATAAGTATGTTCTGCAAATAGTAATTAAAGCTATTACGTTTTAAATCTGAGATTGATAGACTTAGTGAAATAAAAACCGCGTATTGCGAGATGCAAATTGAGGGATACAAATAACCAAGGAAGCATTGCTACTACTAGAACCAGTGTGTCACCCACTCACTCATGCTCCAAGAAGAGTCTGATCAACCAAATATGTCTGATTTTCTACCTGAACACCATTGCCCTGGCCTATCCTAATGTCTGTGATTCCTTTTAATCTCCAGATATTATTTCATCTCTGTTTTGACTACAGTTTATGTCTGATCCTTCACAGTCCACAGAGGAAGAGAATTCCAAAGATGAATCACCTGTCGAGTGAATACATTTCTCTCGACTTCGGTGTGAAATGGCTTAGCCTTGATTTTCAGATGTGATCCTGATGTTGTTGACTCTTCAGTCAGGGGCAACATCTTCTCTATATCCACTCTGTTGATCTGTGGCACAGTGGCAGCATTGTGCTGAAGGGCGGTATGGTGGCGCAGCGGTAGAGTTGCTGCCTTACAGCGCCAGAGACCCGTGTTTGATCCTGACTATGGGTGCCCACTGTACAGAGTTTGGACATTCTCCCTGTGACCAGGTGGGTTTGCTCCAGGTGCTCCAGTTTCCTCCCACAATCCAAAGGCATAGATTAATTGGCTTCTGTAAAAAGTGTAAATTGTCCCTAGTGTGCAGGATAGTTAGTGTGATCGCTGTTGGTGTGGACTTGGTGGGTTGAAGGAAACACACTGTATCTTTAAAGTCTCGAGTGAACTCTTAAAACAGCCAAATGGGCCAGTGTGCTAAATGACCTGTTACTATTGCCAATCCTTTAGAACTTTTATGAATCAGCAACTTTCCCCTAGTAACTTTATTTGCAGTGGTTAGATGCAAGTAAAGTAAATGGAAATATCAAATACAATTTCAGAAACTGTAAAGTGATCTCCAGTTTTTCTCCATCATTGTGCAAGTAACAACCTCCCAAATAAGTGCAAGTCAGGAAATGGAAAGGCAGGATTAACCCAGGAAAACCACAATTATCGAGGAAGTGGAGCTGGGCAAATTATTGGTGCTTTGGGGTAACAAATGTCCAAATACTGCTAGAACTCATCCTACATTCTCAAGGAAGTGGATGGTTATTGCATTGGCTTTAATCTTCCTACATTCTCTAAATTTAGGAAAGGTTCAGTTTGTTTGGAAAAAAAAAGTGAATGTAACTCCTTTATTGCAAAACAGATGTGGCTGTGGTGTGGGAATGGAAGACAGTAATCAAAAAACCATAGTACCATAACTTAACATTTGTAATAGAAAAATGTTAATACCTATTATTAAATAAGTTATAGCAGTGAGCTTAGAAAATGTCAAGGTAATCTGGCAAAGGTAACCTGGTTCTGTTAAAGGGAAATCATGTTTGACCAATTTATTGGAAGTTCTTTGAAGAATTAATGTGTTTTGTGGCTAGACGTGAACTGCTGGCTGTGCTATTTTGAGATTTCCAGAAGGCATTTAGAGTCAGTGTCATACAGCACCATTGGCCCAACTTGTCAATGGCAATCAAGATGCCGCATCTAAGCTCATCCCATATGCTCATGTTTGGTCCATATCCCACTAAAACTTTGCTATCCGTTTACCTGTACCAGGTGTCTTCTAAATACTGTTATTGTATCTACCAAAATTACCTCCTCTGGCAGCTCGTTCCATACACCCATCACCCTCTGTGTGGGAAAGACAACTGGAATTCAGGTTCCTATTAAATCTTGCCTCTTTCACCTTCAAACTATGTCCTCTGGTTGTTGGTACCCAACTTTGTGCAATCTGGTAAACAAATCTGTGCATTCACTCTATCTAGTCCCCTCATGAATTTATAATATCCCTCATGATTGTAGATAAAAAAATATTATGGAAAACAATTGCTTAGGAGGTAACATTGAAGTGAATAGTATATACATAAACCTTCTTCTGGTTGGTAAGATTTAATGAGTTAAAAGATTGTGCCCGGGCCCCAACTTTTTACAGTATTCATTATTCACTTGCTCAAGGAATTAAGTGTATGATTACTAAGTGTATGGTAGCTAAGTTTTGCTAATGTCACACAGTCAGGTAGGAAAATAAATAAGTGGCCAAAGCTTTTGCTAATGGAAAATAATGATGCAAAATATGAAATTGGACACTGGCAAAAAAAGTAAAAAGGGAACATATTATTTAAACGATGGTCAAACTCGGATGGGCAGCAGGATCCAAGTGGCCTTGAGCATGATTTACAAAAGGCTTTAAAAACAATTAATTTGGGACATTAACAGAATGTTTTAATCTTTTGTATGGGGAATTAAATACAAAAGTAAGGCAGTAAACATGACATTGGTAAGATCTGATCTGGAGTGTTATGTAGAGTAATTGTCTTCTTATTTAAGGAAGGATCTTAATTCATTGGAACCAGTTCAGAGAAGGTTTACTGGTCCAATTTCCGAATGGCAGGTTAATTTAGAAGGAAAGGTTAGAGAGGCTCAGCTTTCATCTGCTGTTAAGAAAAGCAAGAGGCTACTTCAGGGGTCTTAACAGGATGGATGTGGAAAGGGTATTACCTCGTGATAAAATCTAGAACTGCAGACATTGTTTACAAATAAAGGATTTCCTACAAGACCATTTGAGGCAATTTTCTTTCTCAGGAATTGTGTATTTTAAACTGTTTTACGGCAATATAGATTGATCGATGCTCGATAAGGAAAGGGATGAAAGGATTCAACAGATAGACGGGGAATACAACCGAATGGCTGAAATCAGATCAGTCATGAGGTTATTAAATGGCAGTGCAGAACCAATTTGCCTAATGCTGTTCCTAATCTGTACTTTTACCTGTATTTAATTGTAACAGGGCAACTTCTGTAAGTATATAGGCTTAAGATTTTATTCAGTTTTCTCATGAGACCATACGAGAAGTACTGTGTGCAGGTTTAAAGTGAGGGGAGAGATTTAAAAGGAACCACGGGGCCACTTTATCAGTCAGAGGTTAGTCCGTAGCTGAAATGAATTGTCAGAGGAAACCTTAGAAGGCTTCTCAAGAGAGAGTTAAGGGCCTGTCCCACTTGGGCGTCATTTACGCGACATCATTTACACGCCACGACGCGTGCATCGTGACGTGCACGTGATGCGCGCATGATGCACGTATGATGTGCATGGTGCATGGTGACATAGGCAATGGCGTGCGGTCGCGCACGGTGCCCCAGGATTTTGGGATGTACAAAATCTTTGCGTGCCATCTGCGTGACTGCGTTAGATTTAGCTCTTGGGGTTAAAGGAATCGAGGGATATGGGGAAAAAAGCCTGATTAGGGTAGTTATTTTGGATGATCAGCCATGATCATATTGAATGGCACTGCTGCCGAATGGCCTACTCCTGCACCTATTTGCTATGTTTCCAAGCAGATACAGTTATGACTTTTAGAAGTCATTTGGACAGAAATATGAATTGGAAGGGTTCTGAGGGATATGGGCCAAATGCAGGCGTGTTACCAGCCCTGTATTTAAAAACGTGGTCTGTATGGATAAGATGGGCTGAAGGGCCAGTTTCCATGCTGTATAGCTCTGAAATTGTATGAACAAATCATTCTACAATTATCTACTTCCTCCTCAGTTACATCATTGATTAAATTTCATGTCCTTCATCGGTTGTAAAGTTTGTTGGAGTACCCCAAGTTCATGAACAATGTCGGAGATGCGTGTTCTACCTCGAATACAGATTTCATTACAACATAGAAGGAGGGTGTTTGATCCATCAAGTCTATGACGGTTCACAAAGCAATCTCATTCACCAAGTATGTCATCCTTTATGTTCCCATCAAGTTCTTCCAGATTCTATCACTCACCCACACTATAATAATTTTACACTGGCCCATTAGCGTTTTGAAGAGGAAGGCACGTCGCACATCTGTATTTGTAAAAGGTGAAAATCAAAGCTGGATTGCAAAGTTATATCTGTGGTTCTTTTACTATCATTAGTCCAGTACTGCCTTTGGATTCCACAAATTGGTCATAAGTCAATGGCAGCGACATTAGGCACCTGTTCAATTATGTAATTTTTTTTTTAAAGAGGCAGCATTGAAAATTCTGTACCATTACTTATTAGGTGAGGATCAATGTGTCAGAAAGAGTTTTGATGATTTTTCAGTCTTACTGACTAAATGAACTGGCTGAGCAGTTTCAAGAAGTGTGTAGGAAGGAACTGCAGATGCTGGAGTAACTCAGCGGGACAG
Source organism: Leucoraja erinaceus (assembly GCF_028641065.1). Lineage (NCBI taxonomy): Eukaryota > Metazoa > Chordata > Chondrichthyes > Rajiformes > Rajidae > Leucoraja > Leucoraja erinaceus. Next base: position 11,156,104 of record NC_073390.1, read on the forward strand.
GCAGCATTTCAGGAGAGAAGGAATGAGTAACATTTTGGATCGAGAAGCAGTATCTCTACTTGAAATGTCACCCATTCCATTTTACCAGAGATGCAGCCTGTCCGACTGAGTTACTCCAACATTTTGTGTCTATCTATAATTTTCAAGAAGTGACGTGAGAGCTGCACACACGGCAGTAGTGTCCCAGGGAGCTGCGTGTGCCCGATCCCCCCGCCGAACAACTGCGCAGCCAACTGGATCGCGCCCCAGTAGGCCCGACGCCGGAGAAGCTGGGCGGCAAGCCCTGTTTGGGCTGAAGGAACAGCGGCGGCGATGGGATCCTCGGTGATGGCAGCAAGTGCCTCGGCGGCAGCGTAAGTATCAATGAAAACAGGAGCCTCGACGGCAGTGGAGCCTCGGTGGCAATGGGAGCCTCGACGGCAGTGGAGCCTCGGTGGCAATGGGAGCCTCGGAGGCTGGTGGCAGTGGGGCCTCGTGATCAACCCGCGATCAACGGTTGATTGGGGGAGGAAGACAATGGGGACCCGGCATGGGGGGGGGGGACTGCCGTGTAGAACACTGGGGACCCGGTGTGTGGGGACCACTGTGAGGGACGGCGGGAGAACAAAGAGGGACCCGGTGTGGGGGAGGGGGTTCTCTAGTTTAGAGTCCTCTGCCCTGGGGATAAGCCTGCTTTCGTATGTTTGTTTGTTCGTTCTGGTTTAGACGCTGTGCACATGGCAGCCAGCCAACAGTCGCTTGTCTTTTTCTTTTTGTTTTCACTTTTAATTTCACGTTTTTGTGTACCTTGTGTGTTGTGATTGTTTGGCAGCCAATTTCCCTCCGGGGATGAATAAAATCTTTCCGTATAGTACCGTATAAAATACAGATCAATTCTTGCAAAATTCACAGCTAGGGCCAAATGTGTGAGATGGCCACAAATAAATCACCTAAAGGGCATAGGTTAAGCACTTTACCCCAAGAGGAGTTACAGTGTGGAGTTTGCTACCCCATGAACAGTTGAATAGCATGAATACATTAATAAGGTAGTGAGAGACATGCATGAGGGAGATATAAATATACTGATGTGTTGGATGAGATAAGATGGGAGAAGCCTTAAATGGAGCACAATTGTTGATTTGAGCTCATTGCTCTGATTCTGTGTTGTAAATTCATGTAACTCCATGTTATATTTGATCAAAGTACTGTAACTCCAGTTACTACAGGATGTTCTGTCCAAGGATTTTGGCTGACTGATGTTGATGGATACACCACATGCCACAATATGTACATTTTTGTCAAAACAGCTGCAGACATATTTATAGCTGGAGATGTACATCTGCTAAATTGCTGTAGCATAGAAATTGAATTTCCGAAGAAAAATCCATAGATTTGCGCCTCTTTATTTCCACAACAATATTGAGGCCACCTAGTGCAGAGAGGATGTGAAATGTAGGAGATATAGTGAGTGATTATCAAATATTTTCCAAACATAGGAAAGAATGTAAATGATGGAGGGAAGTACTCCCATGACTGCGGTGGTATCTACAGAATAACTAGAATAAGAAATAATACATATTCTTTGCAAATGTATCTCTCCGTACCTCCAATTGGAATTTAAGATTGTTAAAAATATTTCCTACTGCAGGAAATTACATGAGGTTGTCATCTCATTAATTAAGGCCTTGTTTGATGAAGGCATTAAAACATGTAGAACAATGCTTGTCAAGGATATGAAACCATGCCAAAAGGAAATTTCCAGTAGTGTTCAGATGGCTGGCCTTCAACAATCTTTCTGTGAAAACGAGGAACTGCAGATGCTGGTTTATAAAAAAAAAAAGGGCACAAAGCGCTTGAGTAACTCAGCACGTCAAGATTGCATCTCTGGAGAACATGAATAAGTGACGTTTCGGGTTGGGACCAAACATAGGCACAAGGTGCTGGAGCAACTCAGTGGGTCAGGCAGCATGTCTGGAGAACAAGGATAAGTGATATTTTGGGTTGGGACACTTCTTTGGAATCTTTCAGCAATCTTGATGTGATTACAGACTGTGCAGAGTCTCATCTCAACCCCAACCCCTAACCACCTTCCAAAGTTCTTCTGGAATCTAATTCCACTCGTCCTCCATTATGCCACACTTGGTCCATTAACACTTTGATGTCAAAGTTGCACTTGCACACATGCAGTGTTACTTCATTGTGTTATCTGCAACCAAGTCTTGTTGAAAGAAAATAAGCCAAAATCAGATGAACAGGTGAAATGTGAGTGATTGTTACTTGATAAAATGATCGCAGTGCCTTCCATAGTTTTACAGAAGATTGACAGCAGGCTAATTTAGTCATTTTAGGATTGACTTAATTTTTGAAAACGGGTTATGCCAAGGTATTTTTTCAGTTTGTTGGTTATTGTCAGTTATAGCTGCGGTGAATTAGCTTGGCTAGTTCTGGAGAAGAAGTTTCCAAATGGGAAATTAAATAAAATCGAGCCTTGCATATTTTGGGGATGTCTAAAAATGATGTGATTTAGTTGCTGTTATAACATAGGAAATGTTGGATTTATATTTTCTTACAACCGAGAAGCAGGCCATTCAGTCTATCTAGTCAGTCATGGCTTATGGAGTATGACCATGGCCATGCCCACTCCCCCCCCCCCCCCACTTATTTTTCCACCTCCTCTGTAGTTTTAGTTTTAGAGATACAGTGCAGAAACAGGCTCTTCAGCCCATCGAGTCCACACCGACAAGTGATCCCTGCACATTAACATTTTCCTACACACACGAGGGACAAATTACAGGTCTACCAAGCAAATCAACCTACAAACCTGTATATCTTTGGAGTGTGGGAGGAAACTGAAGATCTCGGAGAAAACCCACGCGGTCACAGGGAGAACGTACAAACTCCGTACAGACAGCACCCATAGTCGGGATCGAACCTCTAACGCCGCGCCACCGTGCCGCCCTCTCAAGTGCTCACCCACTCCCCATGATTCAACTACTGCCCGCCTTCACTCAGAGAAAATTAACAGCAGCTAATGTTTGAGATGTGAACTGGTGCTGTCAGGGTAAACAGTTGCGGGAAGAAAGTCCAAACTCCACACGGGCAGCAGCAGAGAACGGGATTGAACTTCAGTTACTGTAAGTATGAGGCAGAGGCTTGAACCACTGTGTCAATGTACTGTCTGTAAGAGAGAAATAGTCATTGCAGCCTCCACAACTGAGAAAGGAGTTAGAGCTGCGGAATAAGGTTAATTATGAAATATATACATGGGATAACCTGCTAGATCTTTGCTGTAATCAGATCCTTTGCAATAACCCAAAAAGTAGAGGGAACTACTACCAACTTGTTTGAGACCTCACGTATACCGACATACAGTGGAAAAAGTGTTTGCTTGCTATCCAGTCAAGTCATACTACACGTTGTACAGTCAAGCCATGCACTAGTACAACAAGACGTGTAAAGAGAAATATAGCAGAGTGTAGAATGTAGTGATACAGTATTAAAGTTACTGCTACAGAGAAAGTGCAGATTAAAGAAAAGTGCAAGGGCTGCAATGAGGTAGTTTGGGAGATTAGGACTTCTCCCTTAGCTTATGGAGAGACTGTTCAGTAGTTCACAGTTTTAAAGATACAACACGGAATACACCTCGGCCCACGTAGTCCGCACTGACCAGCAATCCGTGCACATTAACACTACCTTACCTTCACACACTGGGGACAATTTACATTTATACCAAGCCAGTTAACCTACAATCCTGTACGTCTTTGGAGTGTGGGAGGAAACTGAAGATCTTGGAGAAAACTCACGCAGTCGTGGGGACAATGTACAAACTCCGTACAGACAGCACCCGTGAGAATCGAACCCACATCTCCGGTGCTGTAAGGCAGCAGCTCTACCGCTGTGTCACCGTGCCACCCTTCTCAGTAGTCTGAGAACAGTGAGGTGAATCTGCCTCTGATTCAGATGACGCGTGGTTTCAAGCTTTTGTACCTGTTGCCCAACAGAATAGGGGAAAAGTCGGATTTACTGGGGTTTAAATAGTCCTTGATTTTGCTGGCTGCTTTCTCAACACGACATGAAAGGTAAAGATGGAGTTGAAGGGTGGAGAGAGGGTGTTGGAGGAGTCTGGTTTGTGTGATGGACTGGGTTACATCCACAATTTGCAACAATTCCTTCTGTTGTTAGACCAAGTTGTGATGCTTTCTGCAGTGCATCAGAAGAGTTGGAAAGTCAATGGAGACATGCATAGTTTTCAAGGAAGTAGAGGCATTGGTGTGCTTTCTTGGCCGTTACTTCAATGTCATTGATCCAGGACAAATTGTTGGCTCTATTTATGCCTAGGAATTTGGGGCTCTTGACCAAATCCACTTTGGCACTATTGATGCTGACCATGGCATGTACACCCACCTTGTTTCCTCAAGCCAGTCGCCAGCTCCTTCATCTTGCTAACATGGCTTTCCTGACCCCGTGTTGTTATTATCATAGTTTCTCAGAATTCTGGTTCTTATTGCTCTACAGTCCATTGTCAAAGTGAATCTCAGTGAATCTTTTATGAAACCACATTTATTCTTGTACATTGTTGTACTACTTGGATACAACTTAGTGTTTGATATACCTGATGAATTACTAGGCAATCTCAAAGAGCAGGTATAAATCAGTGATGGCTTTGGAGCCCCATACAGAGCAAACCAGTTAAGAGAGCAGCAGATTTCATAAAACATAGAAAAGTACAAGACACAAAATCATTCATTAACTCAGCGGGTCAAGCAGCATCCCTGGAGAACATGGATCATTGCATTAATAGTGATAGGTTACATTTTGGGTTGGGGCCCTTCTTCAAACTGATTAGTCTGAAGAAGGGTCCCGACACGAAACGTGACCTATCCATGTTCTCCAGGGATGCTGCCTGACTTGCTGAGTTATTCTGGCATTTTGTATCTTTCCTTGGAAAACCAGCATCTGCAGTTCCTTGTTTCTATAGAAAAGTACAGCACAGGACCAGGCCCTTTTGGTCCACAATGTCTGTGCTGAACATGATGTCAAGCTAAACTATTATTTTCTGCCTGCACTTGGTCCATAGCCCTCCACCCCAGGCACATCCATGAGCCCATCTAAAAGCATCTTAAACACCACTATCGTATGTGCCTCCATCACGACCCTGTTAACGTGCTCCAGGCATCCACCATTCTATGTATAAAAAAAAAAATTCCTCCGCACATCTCTTTTCAACTTTGCCCATTTCTCCTTAAAACTATGCCTTCCAGTCATTAACATTTTCACCCTGAGGGGAAAAAGGTTACAACTGTCTACCCTCTCATAATTTTAGACACTTCTAGCAGGTCTTCCCTCGGCCTCCGACATTCCAGAGAAATCAATCCAACTTTGTCCAACCTTATAGCTAATGTCCTCTAATTTCCATGACTAAACAATGCTCATGAACCATTGGGCTTTTGTTTTAACTGAACATCCATCATTTTCTAAAAGCTTTTTATTCCAGTTGGTTTTAATTAAATCCCCAGCTGCCAGTTTGGGACTTAAAACCTCTCCCCAGATCATAAGTCTTCTCTGGATCAGACGAATCAGTGACAAATCCAGGATGATGCTTGATCCTTCAACCAGAATGTGAAGGTTTGAAAGTTTGGGAATATTATAAATTAAATCCAGTCCCCTGAATGGTTTTGAGTGTTCATGGTAAAGTCAGCCAATGCCCCTGTTATGCCATCTTTCTGGCTGAATTACATCGTCTTGCTTTTAGCAACCGCAAAATAATCCAACACAGTTGTGTGGAATATTATCCGGGATCTGCGTTCCTCCAGCCTTCTTTGCTGTGGCCTATGGACAGGAATCCTACACCATTGTTAATCACAACCAGGTTTATCTAAGTGCATGCTACTAGCTTATTAAATCATTTGGCAGAGCAAACATACGGAGATGATTTCACTTGGGAGACTGGAACTAGGAGACAGAGAAGTAAGATAGTCGCTAATATGTATAATAAGGATGACATTTATTTCACCCAGAAGAGTTTGGAATGTGGATGCTAACATAAGGAAAAGCTGAAATGGATGCACTGAAGGTGATCTGAAGAAAAACATAAGGAAAAGAAAAAAAGAAAAAAAACAGATCTATTGACGATGTTGAGTTGAATGAAGGTAGAAGACTTATACGGAGCAGAAACATTGATGTGGAAATATAGGGCTGAGAGTTCCATACTGATGAGGGTGATGTTCTGATTGATAAATTCTAAATGGCTATAAAGCAACACAGATAGCGATGAGACCGAATGCGGCAGATTTGAGCACATATTCTAGGCTGACAATTCAGTGCACTACCAAGCCAGTGCTTCACTACTAAATTAATTAATGTGTAAAAATAGGAATAAATCATGCTCTGGTGAGGATCTGCACCTGTTTGATTCAGCTCTACCAGAGAATAATCTTCACAAGTGCAGATGCAGGGATTGGCTCTGGCACGTGTCACCTCTGCAGTTTTAGAATTGTCTCACAAGCATAACCCCAACGTCACTGCATCTCTTAATTGGTTGATCTCAGCAAGAACTGCTGCTGATAGTTGGAAGGTCTTGCCATGGTTAATGATTGGCCATCTACTTCCCTGAGACTAGATAGCAATTTGTGGCAGCACCTCAGGTTGTGATAGTGTCCTCAGGGACTCTTTTCCCAGCCCCACACACCATAAATGCCGAGTCTGTGCAGATCAGTGATCCCCGCAAACTAACACTATCCTACACATTAGGGACAATTTACAATTTTTGCCAAAGCTGATTAACCTGCAAACCTATATGTCTTTGGTATGTGGGAGGTAAACCAGAACACCTGGAGACAACCCAAGTGGTCGCTCGGAGAACCATGGCGCTGTCAAACAGCAACAATATACCGCTGCACCATCATGCCACCTCCATGGGTTTGTGTGCTTTTTAAATTATATAATCCGAATTGTTTAACAAAATACCATTTTTTTTTTTTTTACTCTTTGCAGCTTGTCACGCCTAGCTTTGTGGAAGTTGACTGCTTTATTTTCTAAATCATAATTCAAATTGCAACCATATTTAAAAGGCAATTTTTTTTTTCCTTTAGCCTTTATGAAATCATACCAGGTAATTTATAACAATGTTATTACGTTCTTTAACAACCATCAGTGACCGTAAACTTTAGTCTCTTCGATCAAATTGTATTTACTCAACATACCATGAATTTCACATCTTGTATGCTGAAGGGATTTGTTTCCAGTTCCTTATGATAATTCATAACTGTATTGATGGACTTTCTAATGTACACATCTTTTTCATAACGTACTTGAGAAATGTTGCAGTCAAGGTTTGTTGTCGTGAGGTAATTTACTAAGCGGTCATCAGAGTGATGGTAAATGGAATGGTAGCATTGCTTGTCAGGCAGAACATCTCCACTAGATGGTGCAGCCTCATACAATGTCCTCACCAGTTGGCAGTCATGCTAACCTCTAGGGAACCAAAGTTATAATGAAACAAACTAGTGATACACAACATAAAGTTAATTCATCCATGTCACCCCATGTTATGTCTTCCCTTCTCAGTAAAACTCAACTTTCTTTTTAAAACACTTTATAGACAATAGACATACTCGCCTTGTCCATGCACTGACAACTTCAAAGATCAGGTCTGGATTGTGAAGGTGTCGGAAGGAACTGCAGATGCGGGTTTAAACTGAAGATGGACACAAAGAGTTGGAGCAACTCAGCAGGTCGAACAGCATCTCTGAGAAAAGGAATAGGTGACATTTCAGGTCGAGTCCCGTCAGATCTGAAGAAGGGTCTCGATCCGAAACGTCACCTATTCCTTTTCTCCAGAGATGCTGTCGGACCTGCTGAGTTACTCCAGCATTGTGGTTCTCTCTTCTGGATTGTGAATAATCCTTCAAGGATCATGTGATGATAATTGGAATATAGTGAATGTTTATCAATCAAACAAGGGAACTAGTAGAAAAGGAACCCACATCCCACCTTTAATCAATAAAGTTCAAATATATTATCTAGAAATTGGATTGTACCAATTTCAGGTGCACTCAACCATGGCCGTATTTTGCACGAAAGCCTGTAAGGTACCTCATGGAAAGAAATTACAAAATTGATCAAATTTGGTTTGCTAACAAGGTTATACTGTATGTAGAATAAGCTTCATAGAGATGTACAGCAAAGAAACAGATGCACTTGGCTACCATGCATTCCATTTTTTATGAATATCCTAATGTATTTTATCTGGAACACTTTGGGCTATTATCTTTATTGTAAGAATAAATTTGTACCTATGCATAAGGTACTGTTTATAATGAACTTGCATCATTCGGATTGTTTGCTTGGACATGGGGGTAGCATTTTTCAACTAGTTCGAGTAATAACATCTGGAAACTCTGGATCATGGAATCCAGGTAATGATATAAAATGCACCTTTTCACTTTGTTCTTTTTTGGGCAGGCCCCATGTGTGTGCAGAGCAGGCACTGGCCATGGTGGGACACAGACAGCCCTGTGTGCAGGCCTTTACACGAATGGTTAAAGTGTGGAAACAGGGATGCACTGCACATCGGTGGTGTGTTGGATACGAGAGAAGGTAAGATCAATTTTATCAATCTTGCCGCTAACACGGGCCTGAATAACCAAAGACCGTGAATCCTACTTTCAACACAATTCGGATATGTGGTAGAATCATGGAACTATACAGTGTGGAAACAGGCCCTTTGGCCCAACTTGTCCACACCGACCAACCAATACAACCCGCATTATTCCCACCTGTCTGTCTTTGGCCCATATCCCCCCAAACCTGGCCTATCAATGTACCTGTCTTTAAAAGTTTCTTAAAGTTGCGATGATATATGCCTCAATCACTTCCTCAGGCAGCTTGTTCCATACAGTATATCCACCACTCTTGTGTATAATAGTTACCCCTCCAGTTCCTATTCAATCATTGCCTTAAACCTTTGTCCTCTGGGTCTCTATCCCCCAACTGGGCAAGAGGCTCTGTGCGTTTACCCGATTCATTCCTCTCATGATTTTATACACCTGTACATATGATCACCCCTCATCCTCCTGCCCCTCAAAGAAATGCTTAGCCTCTTGCTGTGGCTCAGGCCCTCGAGTCCTGGCAACGTCCTTGAAAATCCTCTCTGCACCTTTCCAACTTGACAACATCTTTCCTGTAACATTGCGCCCAGATCAGAACACAATACTCTAAATGTGGCTTCACCTTAATGTAGACCAGGGATTAAAGCAGAAAAAAAATCTCCAATAATTTGGTATCAGATTGGAAATCCCATGGGTTTGGTATCTGGCTTATTCATTTGTCAGGGATGTGGGCCAGGGCTCGACAGTGCAAGCGGAGCGTGCAGCCAGAGCAGGGAGTCTGAAATACATAGAAACATAGAAACATAGAAATTAGGTGCAGTAGGCCATTCGGCCCTTCGAGCCTGCACCGCCATTCAATATGATCATGGCTGATCATCCAACTCAGTATCCCGTACCTGCCTTCTCTCCATACCCTCTGATCCCCTTAGCCACAAGGGCCACATCTAACTCCCTCTTAAATATAGCCAATGAACTGGCCTCAACTACCCTCTGTGGCAGAGAGTTCCAGAGATTCACCACTCTCTGTGTGAAAAAAGTTCTTCTCATCTCGGTTTTAAAGGATTTCCCCCTTATCATTAAGCTGTGACCCCTTGTCCTGGACTTCCCCAACATCGGGAACAATCTTCCTGCATCTAGCCTGTCCAACCCCTTAAGTTGGCACTGGGGCCTGAAACACTAGGGACCAGCAGGGTGGGTGGTTATGGACAGAGCCAGGATCTGGATTGTTTTTCTACTTCTTTTAAACTAATTGGCTTCAGTGGGTAATTAATTTTATAACATCTTAGCCTGTAAAAGGAGAGGCGAGGACTGCTCATCCGCTGAGCTTACTTATGAGCGAAACTGCATCATGACGAATGGCTAACACAGCACCAGGACATCATGAAGCAGATGGCACCACTCAACCCCGAGATAGATAGCGTGTAAAAAAGTGAACTCAATGTGTGTTTGTCTGAGAAAGTAACATTTAGTATCACTGGTTGGTCCATCATTAAATATTTGCTATATGGAGAAAGATGGATGTGAATCTCCCTGCTAATGTATCAGTATTATAAACAAATGAATGGGTCTGGATATTTAACTGATTCCTGTGTGCCTGATGTATTGAAACACTTCCTTTTGCCTTGCAGGACTGGTTACTACACTGCCTATAGACAGGTGTACAGTATAGAGCTGCAGACCACCTATAAGTGCTGCCTCGGATGGAACCAGCAAAATGAAGAGCCAGGCTGCTTGCACCGTAAGTGTAGTTCCCTTCTCGGGACACTTGATCACAGCCATTTTAGTCGGGACAAGGTTCACTCCTGACTAAGGGTGCTGTCTGTATGGAGTTTGCACGTTCTCCCTGTGACCACATGGGTTTTCTCTGTGTGTTCCGGTTTCCCCCACACTCAAAGACGTACAGTACTGTTGGTTAATTGGCGTCGGTAACATTTGTAAATTGTCCCTAATGTGTAGCATAGTGTTAGTGTACGAGGATCGATGGTGGCGCGGACTTGATGGGCCAAAGGACCTGGTTCCCTGTTGTATCTCTAAACTAAACTGAACTGAAGATCAGGGCGCTTCCTCAGATTCAGATTCAGATCAGATTCAGATTCAATTTAAATTGTCATTGTCAGTGCACAGTACAGAGACAATGAAATGCATTTAGCATCTCCCTTGAAGAGCGACATAGCAGACGATTTGAATAAAAAAAAATAAGTGTCCGTGGGGGGGGCAGTCACCGAGGTACGTTGTTTAGTAGAGTGACAGCCGCCGGGAAGAAGCTGTTCCTCGACCTGCTGGTTCGGCAGCGGAGAGACCTGTAGCGCCTCCCGGATGGTAGGAGGGTAAAACAGTCCATGGTTGGGGTGAGAGCAGTCCTTGGTGATGCTGAGCGCCCTCCGCAGACAGCGCTTGCTTTGGACAGACTCAATGGAGGGGAGCGTGGAACCGGTGATGCGTTGGGCAATTTTCACCACCCTCTGCAGTGCCTTCCGGTCGGAGACAGAGCAGTTGCCATACCATACTGTGATGCAGTTGGTAAGGATGCTCTCGATGGTGCAGCGGTAGAAGTTCACCAGGATCTGAGGAGACAGATGGACCTTCCTCAGTCTCCTCAGGAAGAAGAGACGCTGATGAGCCTTCTTGATCAGAGTAGAGGTATTGTGGGTCCAAGAGAGGTCATCAGAGATGTTGACTCCCAGGAACCTGAAGCTAGAAACACGTTCCACCTCCGTCCCGTTAATGTGGATGGGGGTGTGCGTGCCGCCTCTGGACTTCCTGAAGTCTACAATGAGCTCCTTGGTCTTCTTGGAGTTAAGGGCCAGGTTGTTGTCAGCGCACCATGCTGCTAAGTGCTGGACCTCCTCCCTGTAGGCCAGCTCATCGTTGTTGCTGATGAGGCCAATCACCGTTGTATCATCTGCATACTTGATGATGGTGTTAGTACCATGTACAGGTGTGCAGTCATAGGTGAAGAGGGAGTAGAGGAGGGGGCTCAGCGCTGTTTATTTCTTGATGATTTAAAAAAAAATGGGAAGATAAAGCAGGACCTTCACGGTGGGAATCACTGGATTACTCCCATTGCCGAGTGCCCGTGAAGGCAGGCATAGTTGGACAGGCCATTTGAATACATTGCAGAGGAGCCAGTGTAGGGGAGGCAGGAGCTTTGGTTTTTGGATCATTGGGATCTCTTGTGGGTCAGATGTGACCTGGACAAGAGGGATGAGCTGCACCTAAACAGGAGGGGAATCAATAACTAACATGAGGATTGTTGGGAGACTGCTAGGGATTGAAGCAGAAACAAATATGACCAAAAGCAGAATTAGGCCATTTGGCCCATCAAGTCTGTTCTGCCATTCGATCATGGCTGATCTATTTTCTCTACTCAACTCTATTCTCCAGCCTTCTCGCTGTAGTACAGATTCAAGGCAGAAGTAAAAGAGAATAAGTATTTAAGGAGATGGAAGAGTATTATTGTTTGTGCAAAGGAAACAATTGGTTGGCTAGATGGCTCTATATTGCAATTCTGTATCTTGCACACAAAGATTATCCCAAATGGTCCCAACAAAACATCTTGGGTTTATATTCCATTTATTTCAATGCTAAAGGCTTAACGTAAGATGGGGGCATGAATTGACTTGGGGGATATTGTAGCGATTACAGAAATATTACTAAGAGTAGGGGAGGACTGATGTCTCAGTGTGCCAGGATATAGATGCCACCGGCATGACAGGGATACAGATAAGAGAGATTGGGGGGTGGAGGTGGAGGTAGGGCCTTTTTGATCAGGGAGACTATAACTGTAGTGCTCAGGGAGGATATTCTTGGGGATTTGTCCTGTGAGGCTTCACGAGTAGAACTTAGAAACACGTTGGGAAAGATCACGTTGATGGAAGTCAAGTAGTCATCTTAAATTAGAAGAGCAGAGATTGCAGTGTAAGGAGATTGCAGATAGCTAGAAAAGCAATAGTGTAGAATTAGTGGGATATGTCAACAACAGTAATATCAACTGGGTCTCCCACAGTGTAAAGGATTGGACGGTATGGTTTTTGTTAAATATTTAAAGGCGTTTACTAGAGAGGACACTAGGTCTTCCTCCTGGGGAACGAGGTACTGCAAATGACTGAAGTATCAGTGGGGGAAGCACTTTGAGACCAGTGACCTTGATTCCATTAATTTTAAAGTAGTTTAGGATGTGACACGGTGGCATAGAGGTAGAGCTGCTGCCTTACAACGCCAGAGACCCGGGTTCGATCCTGACTACGGGTGCTTGTCTGTAAGGAGTTTTTACGGTCTCCCCATGACTTGCGTGTGTTTTCTCTGAGATCTTTGGTTTCCTCCCACACTCCAAAGACGAACAAGTTTGTAGGTTAATTGGCAATGTATTTAAAAAAAAAAAAATGTAAAATTGTCCCTAGTGTGTGTAGGGTAGTGTTAATGTGCGGGGATCACAGATTGGCACAGCCTTGATGGGCTGAAGTGCCTGTTTCCGCACAGTATCTCTAAACTAAACTAAGGACAAGCCCAAGAGTTAAGGTGCTAAATTGGGGCAAAGCCAATTTTGGAGTTATTAAGTAGGAACTTCCTGAGGTTGACAGGGAAAGTTTGTTTTAGGTAAGAGGATGTGAGGCAAGTGGGAGGCTATCAAACGTGAGAAAGAAAGAGTAGAGGGTTAGCGTGTTCCTGCTAGGATTCAAGGCAAGGCTAACAGGTTTACCCTAGTTGATGAGAGATATTGAGGTTCTGGTCAGGAAAAATGAGGAGATATATGTCATGTGTAGGCAGTTGGGATCAAGCAAATCTCTCCATGAGTATAAGAAGTGTAGGAGGACACGTAAAAAGGCAGTCAGGAGCCCAAAAAGAGGACATGAAATGGATCTGGAAAGCAGGATAAAAATCCAAAGACATTCTACGGCTATGTGGCTTGAGAATGTCCTCAAAGAATCAGCATGCCCTTTTTTTGTATCGAGCCACAAGGGATGGGGAAAGACATTAAATGAATACTTATCATCTGCTTTTACTGAAGAGAAGATTATGGAAGTTAAGGAATTGAGGCAAAGGTGTTGTGATGTCTTAGATTATATATGTTACCAAACCGGAGGTACTTGGGTGGTTTTAAAGTGCATTAAAGTGGACAATTCCCCAAGACCTGACTGATCTGTGACTAGTGGAGTGCTGCATAGGTCAGTGCTGGGTCCACTGTTGTTTGTTATCCACATGAACTATTTGGATGACAATGTAGTTAACGTTGTTAGTAAATTTACAGGTAACACCAAAATTGGTGACATTATGGACACTAATTAAGGAAATTTTAAAGGGGCTGTCCCAGTGCAGCGACGTAATCCGCAAGTTCAGAAGAGTTTGCCCTCGACATACTCGTGGCATGGTCAACACGAGGTCCTAGGAGGTTTTTGTAAAGGGCCTGTCCCACTTTCACAACCTAATTCACGACCTCTGCCGTGGTTGCCTTGACTAATACTCGCAGCATGGTCGTCACGAGGTTGTAGGAGGTCGTAGGTTAGGTCATAGCAGGCCGTGATGCTAGTCGTAGGTACTCGTGGCATCAAGTAGGTCGGGGCGTTATTTCTAGCCTGATGAAAAATGTCCACGAGTAAAAAAAGGTTGTGAATTAGGTCGTGAAATTGGGACAGGCCCTCAACTCTCCTTCAGAGAGTAGAGTCCCCCCCCCCCCCCCCCCCGTACTCGAGGCCTCAGCTAGGTCGCGGTATATTTTTCAACATGCTGAAAAGTGCCTGCTAGTTTAAAAAAAAAGGTTGCCATGGAAAAAATTGATATTTTTTTATTTACTTGTAGGTTTAGTTGTAGAAGGTCGGCATGTTATTTGTAGGTAATCGCGGGTAGTCGAAGGTAGTCGTAGATAGTCTTCAACATAGTCGAAGGGAGGTTGAAGGAGATCGAAGGAGGTTGTTTTTACTCTCCACTATTCGGTGTTCATTTTTCCCGAAGGTAGCTGAAGCTGGTCTTCAATATAGTTGAAGGAGGTCGAAGGAGGGCTTCTACATAGTCGAAGAGGGTCTTCAACATGACACTTTTTCAAACTCTCCTAAACGCTTCTGAACTCGCGGATTAGGTCGCCGTAGTGTGACAGCCCCTTTAGGTTTATGACAGAATCTAGCGCAGTTGGGAAGGTGGGCCAAAGAATGACAACTGGAATTTAATTCTGACATGTGTGAGGAGTTGCACTTTGGTGTGTCAAGCCAGGACTAGACTTGCACCCTCAATGGTAGAGCCCTGGAAAGCATTGCGGAACAGAGTATAGGCGGATGGTTCCCTGGAGGTATATCGTTGTGGGCAATGTGATGTTGCAGACCTTTGGTTCACTTGCCTTCATTTGGACGTTGTATTGAGTACAAGAGTTGATACTTTATGATGGGCTGTATTGGAACAATATCCTTTAGTGAAAATCAAAACAATTGCGAATGCTGGAAATCTGAAATAAAAACAGAACATGCCGAAAGCATTCATTAGGTCAGACAGTTGCTGGAAAAAAAGAGAAAGAGTTAACATGTCGGTCATAGGCAAGCTGATGTTTTTCTTCTCACTGAGCCCATCTGATTTGACCTGCTAAGTGCTTCCTGCATTTTTCTATTTTATCTCAATATATATTGTCATTTGAGCCTCACTGAGGCTCAAATGACAATAAATGGTATAAATGGTATTGTATGTTTTAATTCCTGAAATCAGATATTTTTCGCATGTACAGCAGGAATTGAAACCCCTCTCTGAGTTCCTGATTTCTGTTAATGCATTTTGATTTCAGTTAATGTATTCTGATTTCAGGTATAGTATGAAAATCTAACACATTGGCTGCACGTTGATTTTCATTCATAAGACCATGATGTTAAGAATGGAATTGCCCAGTGATGTTCTTTCCTGTTAGTGTTAAAGCAAGCTAGTAGTATAGAGAATTTACATTGATGTGAGTATAAGGAGTTTGCGTTTACCTCTGGTCGGTAAAATGGTGATGGGGATTACAAAACATGAATTTATAAACCAGGAGCTAGAGGAAGCCACTTGGTGCTTCAAGTTTACTCCATGACTTAATAAGGTCATATTCGTTCTGTATGTGCTCTCAACTCTACACTTTCTTCTATTCACAGTAAACATTCACCTCTTTGCATATCGAGAGACCATCTACCTCTGCTTTAGAAATATTTCACACACTTTGGGAAAGGAAGTTCCAAATGTTTGTGACCCTCTGAGAAATGACCTAATTTTTTCTTTGGAAGAAACGACCCTGGATTTGTCTATAATTACTCCAGAGTTCTCTATTCTCCCATAAATATAAACATACTGCCCACATCTGCTCTGTTAAGGATCCAGTATGTTCCTGTTGATTCCCTTTTCACTCTGTTAAATTGCAGCAGACACAGCCTACCTTCTCCAAACTTTCTTCATGAACCAGCCCACCCGTTGCAAGTGTTGGTAAAATTCTGAACTGCTTCCAGCACATTATCATCCATCATTAATATGGGAGACCATTATTACACACATTACACCAGATGTGGTCTCACAATTACTTAGTACATTTGAAGCATGATCTCACTACTTTTATATTCAATTCCTCTTGCCATAAATAACATCTTGGTAGTTTTCTCAATTACTTGCTTCACCTGCATATTAGCCTTTTTGAAGTCACGTTAACACAGGGGTATCTATATTTTATTTCATCTCAGAGCCCTGAAATCTCTCACCATGTAGATGATATGCTCTTTTTACATTTCCTGCCAAAGTAAACATTTTAATATTTTTCCATATTATTCTTCATTTGCTATTTGCTAGTTCACTTAACCTATCTAAATCATTTTATAGGCTGCGTGTGTCATTTTTACTACTCAATATGCTCTTCTGTCTTTTTATCAATTACAACTTTAGCAACCATACCTTCAGTCCAATCATATTTTTTAAATTGAGGGCCCAGCATTGATCCCAGTACCACAACACTTATTTCATCGTGCCAGCCAGAAAAAAAAAATCATTTATGCCTATCCTCAGTTACGATATGATAGAACTTTATTTATTCCAGGAAGAAAATTAATCTGCCAACAGTCATAAAACACAAGATACGAGAAACATGAAATTAAAGTGATGAATGGAAAGGATTGGGGATGTGCAGAGATTTTGGGGGGGGGGTGTCAGTCTACCCCACAACAGAAAGGGGAGGAGTTGTGCAGTTCGATAGTCTCAGGGAAGAAGGATCTGTGGTGTTTTGTACTGCATCTTGGTTGAACCAGTCTGTTGCTGAAGGTACTCCTCAGGTTCACTAGTGTGTCATGTTTCCTATTAGTTTGTACATGTCATCACCACCCTGAAACCTACCCTGAAGTCTACAGCCCGAAAAAGGGTCGCGACCTGAAACGTCACCCATTCCTTCTCTCTAGAGATGCTGCCTGTCCCACTGTTACTCCAGCATGTTGTGTCCTATTGGGTTAATTTTGCATAATAGTCTTTGATGTGCCACCCTTTATGCCTTCTCTCTGTTCTGTTAGACTGGCAATCATCTACCCATAATAATGTATTACCTCTGACACAATGATTTTTTATTTTCCAAAATGCATGTGATGCAGCAACTTATCTGTGCTTTCTGAAATCTAAAATAATACATACATTAGTTTTGCTTAATCCACAGTGCATGTCACTTCTTCAAAGGAATGCAATAAATTGGTCATAACATGATTTTCCTTTCACGGAGCCCTGCTGACTTTACCTGATCACATTATATTCTTCGAACTGCTATAAGATCTTTAATAATAACATCCAATATTATCATTAAGATAGGTTTAGCCAATTGGCCTCTAATTTCCTGACCCTTTTCCTTTTAGAATAAAGGAGTTAAATTCCCCATTTTAAAATCTAATCTAAACCTTCCCTGAATCTGAGAAATGTTGCAATTCTAATGTTAATGCATCTCACTTCTTCCCAGCTGTCAGTATCAAGTCCGTAAGGATTCAACAACCTATCATTACAGCAACTCCAACAATTGTTTGGGACCAGCCATTGGGACCAGGTGATTGCCATTTTCCTGAGTATTCCCCTCGCTGCTTCTTAGTTTACAAATCTTTTCCATTTCCCTGCACAAGCATACCTAGAAAGTATATAATAAAAGTAGAAGGTATTTTCTTCAGAAACAAGAATGCCTCAAAAATATTCCGCCGTTTTAAAGGGAATGTTATGTTTGTTTCCCCAGCGATGTGCACGATCGGCGCTTGTTTCAATGGAGGCAAATGTACTGAAGGTATCTCCCAAGTGTGTCATTGTTCCGAAGGATTCCAGGGTCCGCGGTGTCAGTACGGTAAGATCTTCCAAAATGTATTCCTTTTCGCACTTATTAAACAGTGTGTTGATGCATGAAGCAGTCTGTTTCAGAGAATAGTTTGGAGGTATCTGGGCATACGACTCCTGCTGAATAAATGATTTTGTAACAGAGTCAATTCATTCAGAAGGTAGTGTTGAATTAAAGAGTAAAGTAACCAAAGCTACATTTGTTTTCCAGAGAAGTGCGTTAAGAGAATAAATTGCTATCAATATTACATACAAAATAAAATGTCAATCTCTTACAGCTGCATGCTTATTAAAATTGATTGACTGGAGAAATTGCTGGCTCAACTCCATTCTGGCATAAGGCGGTCCTTATTAAATGGATTTTAATTGTAAGCAGTGCAAGTCATGTAGATTGGGTGCATGTGGGGACCCTGCCTGTTGTGTGTGATAATTGGTGAACTATATGAAAAATATTATTTCCTCATTAAACGTGATTGTTTGGAAGTTGATCCATCCAAACTGCCCTTACTCTTATGGGATTTAAACTGAATGACATGGTTTTCGTTCTGCGTAAATTCCTCCTTGTAATTCCTCAAAAACAGAGTGTATAAGAGTGTAACAATAGCTAATGAGGAAATGTTTATAGTAAAAATGGAATCAATATGCAAACTTTGTCCCTGTGTACAGATAAGCCTTTTTTGCGTTGGGCACTGTTTATCAAAGAGAACTTGATTTTGCAGGATGTAGTTTTGCTAAAGCTCTCTGAGTTGTCCCATGTTGATGTAGATTGATAGCTGGGCATTTTCTTAGAGTGTCTTTTTCTCTGCTGCCATATCTCCTTTCAATGCAAAACCTATTTCTCAATCTGTAACTGGGCTTACACCCAGATCAGGTAAAATTAATACAATGGAGTGGGAAAACAACTTTGAAGAAATTCCCCACAAATTTTATATGTGGTTGATTTGGGAACATGTTGTCAGATGGTATGAATTTGGTGCATTCATCTCTTCATATTAGCTGTAAGAGAGTTAACAGCACATTGTTGAAAATAGATTTGGGAGGAATTTTTGGGAGGAATGTTCCTGTTTTTGCTCTCATATCTTCAAAGATAATGCAGTGGAAAACTGCATCATGATTACACTCCCCCGACAATTTTGCAACAAAAAAGCTGGAGCAGCTGAAAAATGTTTGTTTTGATTTATTCATGTAATTTGGGCTTCCTGCTAAGTGGGTTGCTCAGGTATTTCTGAATAGAGTTGAGGAAGTGTGATAGAGATCTGGAAAACAAAACGTGTGGTTGGAGCTTTGAAAAGATGGAGCTGCGCATCCTCAAAGGTATGTGGATCGAAATAACTATCCAGGATTCACTTAAAAAACTGCAAAAAGTCTGATAGAAAATTGCTCTGCCTACCTCATGAATTCTCTCATCCAACAAGTTTGTAATCTTCCACCTTTGTCTTCCTATGCAATTTCCTTTAAAACTTTAAATGATAAGAGAAAGATGTAAAAAAAAGACTATGGCTATCAGAATAATGCTTTCAGCTCCACAGAGTCTTTATGCTGTCCATTCAGTATACTGTTCTTTACACTGTCATTGTTTCATACTATATTTAAGAGCTATGTAGAGGCAATGGAGTAAGTATGAAAGCAGAACTAAAAAGAAGGTGCAAGTTTGTTGCTGAAGCTGCACTTGAAGTCTTGCATTCAATTTAGGTGAAACCTGCTATAGCAAAGGTTGTATAGTCAGGGCCTCTTTTATCTGGAATGAGGAGTGACCTCAGAGGTCATATGATATTGTATGAGGGCTTGCCAGGGAGGGAATAGGAGGCAGCATGAAGGCCTTGGTTAGTTGCAGTGGGCCACAAATGCCAAATGGCACCTTCCTGAAGCAGGAACTTTATGTTTTAGACTCTATCATGAGAAAAGCTCTTAGGTGGTCAGAGAAAAGGTCTCACGGATGTGCTCAAATGTTCCTTGAAGAACTGCATCATCCCCATTGACTCCTGGGAATTTGTGGCCCTTGACGGTTTACAGTGGAGGAGTAACAATTTGGGATGTTATTGCGAATCTCAAGGACTTGTATCAAAAGCACATAGAAGTCTTGTGTAAGCAGCAGAATGAAAGCATCACTTCACAAACTACCCATCTGCTGCCCCAGCAGTGGAAATAAGTGTTTTTACAGTGTGGCTATCGGTGGCTTTAGTCAATTGTGGATAAGTCTGCTGTTTCTGCATTAGTCATATGGGGGGGAATATCGTTGTCCTTTGGGATTGTCTAAGAAGGTGAAGGAGAAAGAAGATGAAGACCGTTGTGAGTTGGTGAGGCCGCCCCTGTTTAGTTTAGATTGGAGATACAGCATGGAAACAGACCCTTTGGCCCATCAAATTCATGCATCAATCACCCATACACACTAGTTCTAAGATCACATTTTCCCATCCACTCCATATACACTAGGGGCAATTTACAGAGGCTAATTAACCTACAAATCTGCACGTCTTTGGGATGTGAGGAAACTGAAAGATCCAGAGGCAACCAGCACGATCACATGGAGAACATGCAAACTCCACAGAGACACTTTGTGTTCTGTTTTCATCACCCTGCTGTAGGAAAGTTACTGTTAAGCTGGAAATGGTGCAGAGAAGATTTATGCCAGGCATAGGAAGAGGTTGGATAGGTTCGGACTTTATTCCTTGAAGCAGGAGACCGAGGAATGATCTTATGGAGGTGTATAAAATCACAAGGGGAATAGATGGGGATGAATGTGTAATATTTTTCCTTTTCCCAGGATAGGAGAATTACGAACCAGATGGTTCAAGGTGAGGTGGAAAGATTTAATTGGAACCAGAAGGGCAATGTTTTCACGCAGAGGGTGGTGGTATATGGGACAAGAGGATAGAGTTGAGGAAGGCACAATAGCTACATTTAAAAAGGCATTTGGACAAGTATATGGACAGGAAAAGTTTAGAGGGATACAGGCCAAAGGTGGGGAAATTGAACTAGTTTTGATGGGGCTTCCTTAGTTGCCCTGGGCAAGTTGTGTCGAAGGGCGTATTTTTATGCTGTATGACTATGACACTATAAGATCTAGGTATGAATAGGTCCAAAGGAATTGTGCTTGAAACTTCCTGAAGAAAGAATGTGCTAAGAATATAGGTTTATTATTTGAAGTTGATGCCGTGAATAACAGGCACCACTGGAGTAAAGGAGGGATAGAATAAGAAGGGTATGTTATTGGAATTAAATCTTGTAGAATGGAACAGGGCCTTTTGTGGGCCTTAATCTGTGGAAGGTTGACTGGTCTCTAGTTAACACTTTCTGTCCTCTCCACATGTTTTGCTTCAGACCTGTGATTTTCAAATGTCTGTTGCAATGGCAAGATAAATAAATATTGAAGTGTATTTAGTTTTCAAGGCATCCTGTTCATTGGCCCAGGTTTAACCTGCACTGCTGGAAATGTGAAGAATTCCTTTGATATTAAATGGAAATTTAGAGACAGTTAAGGGTGAAAAATGGTTCTACAGCACAGTTGTTGTGTGATGGGTTGAAAGAATTATGTAAGTAAACGATTTTCTGCTCCACATTATGTCGGACTTTGAACATGTATGTCATAGACTATTGTCATGCCATTTGGGAGATTTGTGGACCAAGTTCATTATAGAGACTAAAATTAATTACGAACCACTTGCATGCAACTTTGAATGGACTGCACCAGCAAACATCAGCTACTTGGATTCATGTAGCATCCCTAACAGGGTAAAATATTACAAGAAATTTAATGAAATGTTACCAAACTGAACTTGGCCCTGTGCCAAATGAACAGAAATGAACTGTAAATGTGGGTTTACACCAGTCTGAAGAAGAGTCTCGACCCGAATGGTCACCTGCAGAGATGCTGCCTGACCCACTCAGTTACACAGCATTTTGTGTCAATGAAGGGATGGGTGACTATAAAGCTTTGTCAGAAAGGTCACTTTAAAGGAGCACCTTGAAGGAAGAGAGAAAGACAACAGAGATACAAAGTGAAAGAAGAGAGACAGGACTCCAAGGTAAAGGTGCAGGAGCAGGTTAGATTTATTTTGCAGATGGCTCTTTGGATGTGGCTGCACAGTGAGAACTGAACTAAAAAAGCACAAATTGAAAACAGACAAGGAAACCGGCCAATGGTGCTGGCCTGTATAATCCTAGTAATACTTAGGTGAGGGAGGAATAAAATCTATACAGTTTTGGACCGTTCCTTGCGAACTAGTGGTGGTCACAAAAAATTGGCACGATTTTACTTTAACTAGTTTTAAATGGAGACTGCAAGTAGCAATCCAGTGAGAAATAAAAGGACCTCAGTCAAGGTGAATCTTTTGGCCTTGACCAATTTGGCCTACAAGCCGTGCCAGACCCATTCTAAGTGGCTGCCTCTTAAATACCCTCTCAAATTTCCCAGCAAGCCACTCTATTCAAGTAGAACATGGGATGGGCAATAAATGGTGGCCTGTCCAGTGTTGTCCAGATCCTACAAGATGCATAAATTAACTGTTCAGGATTTCCATTGAAAGCAATGGGCAGCACAGTGGCACTGCGGTAGATACCTGGGTTTGATCCTGATAATGGGTGCTGACTGTACGTTCTCCCTGTGGCCGCGTGGGTTTCCTCCGGGTGCTCCGGTATCCTCCCATAGTCCAAAGACGTGCAGGTTTGTGGGTTAATTGGCTTCTGTAAATAGTAAATAGTCCCTAGTGGATAGGATAGTGCTAGTGAAAGGGGCTATTGCTGGTCAGTGCGGACTCGATGGGCTGTAAGGCCTGTTTCCACGCCGTATCTCTAAAGCCATATCTCGCCGTCTAAAGTCACAAAGAGGAATTATGATGTTGCTTATATAGAAGCAAACACAATGTTAAGAGCTCAGCATGTCATCAAAGCAGAGAAGGGAACATGGATGCTCTCAGACCCCAGGGCTCATTATCAAGCCTTTTCCATCCTCTCTCAGCTAACGCCAATCTGTGCCCTCCATTTACCTTTGGTCTCCCCCCAAATGCAGGCATTCCCTTTGTTTTTCCCATCCTTCCCCCCTTCTCTGTAACTTAAAACATGCACGTTTTCTGTCGTTGACCTGGATGTTAACTTTGTCTCTATCCGCTGATGCTACTTAATCTGCTGAATGCTTGCAGCATTTTCTTTCTTGTCCTCTCCACCACTGTACCTGGCTGAAGCATCATGTATGTAAATCACAGGTTGTCATTGCCACAGTTGTAAGATGAGCTGGGTTTGTCAATTGTTTCATCAGTGCAAAGATCTCTTTGCATTTCCATGCTGTACTTCATAAAGTACTAACTAAATTGTCAATTCTTCCTGCTGCTGTGACCATGCCAAAAGTGGAATTATTTATGAATTAAGACTGATAATATCCTACATATGGTTATTTTTTAGTTTAGTTTGTTGCTCTGATTTTCATTGGTTGATGAAGGGTGAGCGGGATGCGAGGTGACTTAGAATGCAAAAATAACATCAAGGCTCTTGTTTATAGCCACTAATATCTAAACCTTGTTTATATCCATTAACTTAATTCTTGCATGCTCCAACAGGGTAGAAACTTTACCAAATCTGCAGGACATTCTGAGATTGTTCCAGTGTAACACTTTATTGTTAGACCTCATTTGATCTATTGTGTTCATTTCTTGTTGCTGCATGAAGGGAAGGATGTCCGAGGTTTTGGAGAGGGTGCAAATAGGTTCACCAGGTTGTTGTCTGGACTAGATAGTATAGATGTATATGTGTATGTATGTATATGTATATATATGTGTGTGTGTGTATATATGTATATGTATGTGTGTATATGTATGTATGTGTATATGTAAAAGTCTTAGTCGTGTGTGTGTGTTCGTTCACGATGTGTCAATCTGCTTTTCCTGTCTTCTTTCAAACGCTAGACCACAGGCTTCCCATTTTCATATATCCTACTCACATTTTCCCCGTCGTGGCGATAAACATCTTCCCGTCACATTCCCACCTATATTTCTGAAGTTATTAATCCTTTACATGTTAAAAACAGACCTAAAACTCACCCATTTCGGGGAAAAAACCCAGAGTGACGTCACAATGAACTCACAAGGCAGGACGGGACACTCCAGGAGGGAGGGGCGCTCCAGCGTCGTGGTGATCGAGGAGTGGCGGCGGCTGGAGCTGAGCCTGGTTCTGGAGCTGGAGCGAGGGCCGAGCCTGGGGCTTGGGATGGGGCCGTGACCGGGTCTTGACAAAGAAGCCGCCGCTGGAACCAAGGATGAGCCTTGGTCTGGGGTCAGGGACGAGCACACTGGAGCCCAGGCGGTGGCCGAGCTGACTGATGGAGTCTACAACCAAGGCCGGTTCGAGAACGAGAACCAGGCCAAGTTCCAGGTCCTGGCACTGCTCTATGACCTGGGTAGGGCCTGGGTCAGGGAATGGGAGTGAGGGGGGAGGAGGATGAATGAAGAAATGAGGAGGAGGGAGATGGGGGGGGGGGGGGGGGGGGAGTGGGGTGGTAGAGGGAGATGGGGGGGGGGGGGGGGGGGGGGGTGGGGTGGAGGGAGTGGGGGGGGGGGGGTGGAGGCAGGGAGAGGGGGGGGGGGGGGGGGGGGGGGGTGGTAGAGGGAGATGGGGGGGTTGTGGAGGAGGGAGATGGGGAGGGGTGGAGAAGGGAGATGCCCCCTCCCTATCTACCCTCACCCCCACCCCTCTACCACCTTTCCCTCTCTACCCCCCTCCCTCTCTACCCCCCCCCCTCCTCCCTCTCCTGACTAAAATTATAAAAAGGTAATTATTAAATATAAATAGTAAAGATTTCCAATTAATTTACTAAATTCTGTATTTATCATTAAATGGTTATTATTTTAATAATCGATCTTAGGAAGGCATAATTCTCCCGTGCCTTTCATCCACAGTATGCGTAATACGAGTAACTATGTTTGATCGCTGCTTCAAGCCTTCACTGGCAACAGACAATAAAGGCAGCTGAAATCCTGCCTTTGCACTGTGGACTGCGGGCAAGGTGCTGCACATGCCCACAATCTGGAGACCAATCTGCGCATGCGCATTTTTAAAAGATTTTTTAAAAGTTGACTGAATGCCTACAGGACCGACCTGCGCGCGCGTGGTTTTAAGGGTTTTTATTTTCCTGTGCATGGGTGTTTTTTTTTACGATTTTTAAAGGTCGACTGACTGCCCAGTGCCAACCCCGAGTAATTACACATGCCACGTGCCTGGTCTAGTTAACTATAAGAATAGGTTAGACAAACTTGGTTAGTTTTCTCTGGAGCGTTAGAGTTTGAGAGGATACCAGACGGAAGTATATAAAATTATGAGAGGCATAGATAGAGTAGGTAGTCAGTCTTTTTTCCCCAGGGTGGAAATGTCAATTGTCAGAGGGCAAAGCTTTAAGGTGAGATGGGGCAGTTTAAAGGAGATTTACAAGGGGTTTTTTTTTCCCTCCAGAGGGTAGTAGCTTCCAGGAATGCACTTCCAGGGGAGCTGGTGGTAGCAGATATGACAGCAGCATTTAAGGGGGATTTAGATGGGCACATGAACAGGCAGGGAAAGGAGGATTTGGACCACGTGCAGATACATGAGATTGCTTGGGATTGCCATTATGGTTGGCATGGACATGATGGGTTGAAGGGTACTTTCCTCTGTTCAAACAAACACTAATCTCCTGGATACCTCTGAAATAACCAGAGAAAAAGGTTAAGTGCATGAAACAGGAGGGATTTCTTTTATTTTGCTTTGAATACCTTTGTTTGTTGCTGTTAATAGTGTTGGAGGTTAATAGTGTGGAGAGATTGACTGATGGGGCTTTACATCTGGCTTGGGACAGATACAAAGTTCCATGGCTTGAGCTGTCCTCCAATACTAGGCAGATGGCCTATCATGTGTAAATTTTGCATTGAAGAGATGGGAGGAGTGTTGCAAAGAAGTTTAATACTCTAAATGTGCCCTCACCAATATTTTATACAATTGTAACATGACCACCAAACGTCTATACTTTACACTGATGAAGGCCAATAGAAATGTCCTGCCCTGGTTAGATTTCCCAAAATCTACTTGGCCAACTGATCAAGATCCTGGTGCAATTTCAGACAACCATCTTCGCTATCTACAATCACCCACTTTTGTCATCTGCAAACATGCCTTGTATGTTCTCATCCAAATCATTGATGTAGATGACAAACATTAACGGGTCCAGCATCGAACGCTGAGGCACACCACTAGTCACAAACCTCCAGTCTGAAAAAGAACCTTCCACCATCACCTTGGTCTGGGGTCAGGGACGAGCACACTGGAGCCCAGGCGGTGGCCGAGCTGACAGATGGAGTCTACAACCAAGGCCGGTTCGAAAACGAGAACCAGGCCGAGTTCCAGGCCCTGCCACTGCTCTATGACCTGGGTAGGTCCTGGGGGAGGAGGATGAGGAAAATGAGGAGGAGGGAGAGTGGGGGGGGGGGGGGGGGGGGGGGGTGGTAGAGGGAGATGGGGGGGTTGTGGAGGAGGGAGATGGGGAGGGGTGGTGCAGGGAGATGCCCCCTCCCTATCTACCCTCACTCCCACCCTCTATCCCTCTCCCTCTCTACCCCCCCTCCCTCTCTCTCCCCTACCCCCCCTCCCTCTCCTGACTAAAATTATAAAAAGGTAATTATTAAATATAAATAGTAAAGATTTCCAATTAATTTACTAAATTCTGTATTTATCATTAAATGGTTATTATTTTAATAATCGATCTTAGGAAGGCATAATTCTCCCGTGCCTTTCATCCGCAGTATGCGCAATACGAGTAACTATGTTTGACTCGCGTGCCGTGGTCGCTGCTTCAAGCCTTCACTGACAACAGACAATAAAGGCAGCTGAAATCCTGCCTTTGCACTGTGGACTGCGGGCAAGGTGCTGCACATGCCCACAATCTGGAGACCAATCTGCGCTTGCGCATTTTTAAAAGATTTTTTAAAAGTTGACTGACTGCCTACAGGACCGACCTGCGCACGTGTGGTTTTAAGGGTTTTTTTTTTTTTCTGTGCATGGGTGTTTTTTTACGATTTTTAAAGGTCGACTGACTGCCCAGTGCCAACCCTGAGTAATTACACATGCCATGTGCCTGGTCTAGTTAACTATAAGAATAGGTTAGACAAACTTGGTTAGTTTTCTCTGGAGCGTTAGAGTTTGAGAGGATACCAGACGGAAGTATATAAAATTGTGAGAGGCTTAGATAGAGTAGGTAGTCAGTCTTTTTTCCCCAGGGTGGAAATGTCAATTGTCAGAGGGCAAAGCTTTAAGGTGAGATGGGGCAGTTTAAAGGAGATTTACAAGGGTTTTTTTTCCCCTCCAGAGGGTAGTAGCTTCCAGGAATGCACTTCCAGGGGAGCTGGTGGTAGCAGATATGACAGCAGCATTTAAGGGGGATTTAGATGGGCACATGAACAGGCAGGGAAAGGAGGGTTTGGACCACGTGCAGATGCATGAGATTACTTGGGATTGGCATTATGGTCGGCATGGACATGATGGGCTGAAGGGTACTTTCCTCTGTTCAATCAAACACTAATCTCCTGGATACCTCTGAAATAACCAGAGAAAAAGGTTAAGTGCATGAAACAGGAGGGATTTCTTTTATTTTGCTTTGAATACCTTTGTTTGTTGCTGTTACTAGTGTTGGAGGTTAATAGTGTGGAGAGATTGACTGATGGGGCTTTACATCTGGCTTGGGACAGATACAAAGTTCCATGGCTTGAGCTGTCCTCCAATACTAGGCAGATGGCCTATCATGTGTAGATTTTGCATTGAAGAGATGGGAGGAATGTTGCAAAGAAGTTTAATCTTTAGTGACATTATTAGCTCACTTAGTAGAGCTCACTTAATACTCTAAATGTGCCCTCACCAATATTTTATACAATTGTAACATGACCACCAAACTTCTATACTTTATACTGATGAAGGCCAATTGACCACCCAATCTACCTGCGATGCCACTTTCAAGGAACTGTGTATCTGCACACTGAGATCTCTCTGCTCTACAACACTCCCCAAAGCCCTGCCATTCGTAGAAAGGTCCTGCCCTGGTTAGATTTCCCAAAATCTACTTGGCCAACTGATCAAGATCCTGTTGCAATTTCTTACAACCATCTTCACTATCTACAATACCACCCACTTTTGTCATCTGCAAACTTGCTAATCATGCCTTGTATGTTCTCATCCAAATCATTGATGTAGATGATAAACATTAACGGGCCCAGCACCGAACACTGAGGCACACCACTAGTCACAAACCTCCAGTCTGAAAAAGAACCTTCCACCATCACCCTCTGCTTCCTTCCAAGAAGCCAATTTTGTATCCATTCGGCTGTCTCTGCTAGATCCTATGCGATCTAACCTTCCAGAGTAACCTTGTCAAACGCCTTCCATATATATGTCTACAGTCCTGCTCTCATCAACTTTTGTAGTCGCATCTTAAAAAAACTGAATCAGGTTCATGAGATACCTGTACTATCTCCCACATGTAAAACCGTGCGGACTATCCCTAATCAGCTCTGGTCTATCTAAATGCATATACATACTATCCCTCAGAATACTATACAGCAATGTTCTGACCACAGATGTTAGGTACAAGGTCCTGTACTTCCCAGGCTTTTCCCTGCAGCACCTTGTAAATAGAGGCACCTCCAGTCTCCATCTGTTCTCTTTCTGTACAGTTAAAACATGTCTGAATTCCAACTTTGCTTAGTTGCGATGAAAGGTCACCAACCTGAAATTTTGTTGCTCCTTTGTCTCTGCATAGACGCTGCCTGACCTGCAGTGTATCTTAAGCATGCTCCCTTTTTTATTGATGAAGAAAAATCATATTTTGTAAAACATATCAAATACTGGCCATTAAAATCTGTCTGAGCTGCCAGAAAAAGTTTTACGGTTAAGGGTGTAGAGGATAGTGAACAATGTAATAATGAATCCCCTTTATCACTCTGTGCTGAAGAATGTGCATAGTTTTAGTTATTGTCAATGACATGTCAACCAGGCTTTGATGCATTGGACAGAGTTCTGGTTATTATCGTTCTGCTGTCTGATTCTATTTCTTACCCATAATCTGGAGGAGACAAGGCAACAAATGTTCTCTCAACAACACATTGGGTTTCTCATAACTGTCATTGCTCTATCAATGAATTTAAACAGAGTATTATAGGAATATATCTACAAGTTGTTTATTTTGAAGGTACGGCAGTCTTTCTTTCAGATATGTAAATATGAGGTGATGACAGGTGGACATCATCCTGAAATGGCAGTGAATGCTGGGTGGACCTACTCACCATCACGGAGCTGGCCGAGTCCGGAGCGGGAGGAGCTGTGGTTGCGCGCTGCTGCGACCCGACCCTCGGAGATTCGGAGGCTCCAACCGCAGGTCTGGTGGACAGTGACACCGGGAGCCCGCGGGTCCCTGCTAGGAGACCGCTTTTCGGGGCTTCCGCAACGGCGACTTCTCCCGCCCGAGTAGCGGGGTCGAGGATGACCTGGAGTGGGGCCTTACATCATCACCCGGCGTGGCTTCAACGGCTGCGGGACTTTGCCAGCGCCCGCCCGGGGCTCCAACAACAAGACCCGGAGTGCGGCCTTGCATCACCCGGCGCGGCGTTAATGGCCGCGGGACAATTGTTATCGCCCGCCGGGGGCTCTGACTTTGACTCTGACATCGGGGGGAGAGGGAAGTGCAGGGGAGAGATACGTTTTTTTTGCCTTCCATCACAGCGAGGTGGAGATGCGCTGTGATGGAAGGCAAAAAATTTTGCTCAATTTTGTCTGTGTAAATTGTGTTGTGTCTTGGGTCTTTTTTTTCTTGTATGTATGACTGCACAAACAACATTTCACTTGAGCCTCTATGAGGTTCAAGTGACAAATAAATTGTATTGTATTGTATTGTATTGTGTGGGAAACTCGGAAATTACTGTTGAGGTGGATCTTCCAACATGTTCACTAAGTAGATTGCTTAGACAAGGCGAGCATTTGGAAACCAGGGCCAGAAGGGTGTTGACAATCAGGATTGAGGATTTATCTTCAAAGAACCAAGGTCAGATTTGTGTTCTTCAACTACTGCTGGAGATAGCAACGAAGGAGAAATTAAACTGCTTTTGCTTTGATCAATGCAGCAGATCTCAGGCAGGGTGGAGTCTTTTCACATTAGTCAAAGTTATTTTTCCATTAATATTTTTATTGAATTATATAGTTAAACCATAGGTCTGATGAATTATGACTCTCAGATGTGATTTTGTTTCCTGCATTGTTACAATAACATTCCTGTAAAGTGCACTATAACTAGGACTCTCTAAAAAATAGAGGCATTACATGAATTCACCAGCATGGAACACTTTGCTGTAATGGTTATGTGGAGTGTTGTAAAAGTGATTTATATGGAAACATGGTGTTTTATATTTAGAATAACATGAATATTTAGGTATAATTAGTGCTTGTACTGTGACATTGACATTATTTAGAGGAGAGGTAAGAATTGCCTAAATAATTGTGGGTGCATTAATGTTGCTCAATTTTGTATGTGGTTTTGCGTTTCATTTAATTTGCAAGCTATTGTTGGAAGATGATGTGGTTTAAATCACTTTGAAAATATCCAGTAATTTGAAAGTGTGTAAAGGTGATGAAATTGGAGTTATACAGCATATGACCCTTTGGCCCAATTCATACATGTAAGCAAAATGGCATTGGTATGGATATTGTCATGTGTACCAAGATGCTGTGAATAACAACTGATTGCATGCTGTCCAGCCAAATCAAATGTTACTTTGCAGGAGTACAATCAAGTACACCACATGTACACCAGCTGGTTGTAGAAAATACCAAAGAGAAAATTAGCAGTGTGCAGAATCTGGTATTACAACATTATAGTGGTACAGTTGCAGAGGAAAAAGCCCAAGATCTGCGGTGAGGTAGATTGGAAGATCAAGTCTACACTGTGGTTAATGGGAGGTCTGTTCAGTTGAGTGATTATAGTGGGGAATAAACTAATCCTGAAGCTGGTAGTACATGCTTCTAGCTTGTGTATCTTTTCCTTGACGGGGGAGGGAAAAGGTGGGATGTCCATGGTGAGAATGATCCTTGAATATGTTGGTTGCTTTTCTGAGGCAGCAAGCAGTGTAGATGGAGTCGATGGTGGTCTGTGTGTTGAACTGAGCTACATCCACAAATCTCTGCAATTGCTTGCAGTCTTGGTCAGACCTGTTCCTAAGACAAGCTGCGATGCAACCTGACTGCATGCTTTCTATGTTGCATTTGTTGAAGTTGCAAAGTCATTGAAGACATTGTGAAGATCCTTTATGGCCCCGTCCCACTGAGGAGATTTTTAGGCGACTACCAGCGACTGTCACAGTCGTAGCAGGTCGCCAAAAAACTGGCGACTGGGCTAATGGGTCTGTCCCACTTAGGTGATTTTTTTAGGCGACTGCCGGTGAATACGACAATGGAATTCACTGAAGTCAGCACCTGGCGACAACGTTTGACACCTGGCGACAACCTACGTTAACCTGGCGACAACCCGCAACAGCATCTACGTCAAGCTACGCTCATTGGCGTCAAACCCACGGTTGACACTGTCGCCAAAATATTTACAACGTTGAAAATCCAGCAGCAACCAGAAAGATGCTACGGCTCTTTGGGCGACTGAGGAGACCACTCACGACCATACAGGCGGTACCCCGGCAACCATGTGGCAACAGCCTAGTCCCCTGTAGTCACCTAAACAAATCGCCTAAGTGGGACAGGACCATTAGTCTCCTAAGGAAGTCAAGGTTTTTTTTGTCAAATGTTCAAAGTGGTTGGTGCAGGACAAATTGTTGGTGATAATTACACCTACGAAATTGAAGATCTTGACCTGTTTGACTTTTGGCAGCATTGACGCTGATGAGGGCATGTATTCCATCTTGATTCCTGAAGTTGGTAACTAACTCTTTCGACTTGCTTGTTATTAAGGGAGAGGTTGGCGCCTTAACACCATATTACTCTGCTTTTCATCTCCTTTTAGTGTCATTTAGTTTAGAGATACAGTATGGAAACAATGGTGTAGTAAGGAGTTCAACCAATTGTGGATGGATAAATCTAGCAATGCCCATATCTTATGAATTAAAAAAGTTAAGAGTCCAGGGGTACTAAGTAGCACACTGATCAATGTTACTTTCTTGATCTCTCCTGTGCATGGGTGCATAAGATTTAAATTCAGGGTAACTACTATGCCCACTTGGAAGTACTAATTGCATTTTGCAGTAAGTTGTGTGGATCAATTCAGCTGTGTGGAACATACAAAAAGCATGTAATATGCAATTTATTGGATTAATGCGAGGGGGACATTTTAAAGTAGATTTACAAGGCAGGATTTTTCATACCAGAGAAGTTGGTGGAAGCAGATTTGATGGTAACATTGAAGAGGTATTTGACAGGCACATGAACAGACCTGGTATGATGCGATCTAGAACCTGTTCAGTCAGTTGGAGTTAGTTTAATTTAGTTTAGAGATACAGCGTGGAAACAGGCCCTTCACTCTCTCGAGTCCACATGGACTAGTGATCCCCGCACATCAACCAAGCCAACACACACGAGGGACAATTTTTCATTTACACCTATACAAAGTATACACACCCAAGCCAATTAACCTACAAACCTGTACATCTTTGGAGTGTGGGAAGAAATCGAAGATATCAGAGAAAGCCCAAACGGTCACGGGGAGAACGTACCAACACCACCAGACAAAACCCGTAGTCTGGATCGAACATGGGTCTCTGGCGCTGGAAGGCAGCAACTCTACTGATGTGCCACTGTGCCGCCCCTGGCGTCATGAATGGCGCTGAAGGGGGTGGGAGATTGCAACCTTCATGTGGTCCACCCTGTTTCGACGAATGCAATCAACCAGGCGTTCACAAACAGAGGATCAAACAGAACAAATGGTCTTGCGCACTTTAGGCTGTGCGCGCCGTACGCAAGAAGAAGAAACGCTGAAGGTTCCTGTGCTGTACCATTCTATGTAATTGAATTTCCAGACACTATGACCACATGGGAAATGGTGCTGAGCTTAAGGATTAAACATTTGTCAAGTTATTAAAAAAAATGTAATATGAATCTATGAAATTCTTGTCACAGCAACTTGTTTATACTGATCTAGATGTTTGTAAATCCAAACTTTCTCAGTTGCCCTGAATTTCCTATACTATTCATAACATGGGACTTTAGGATAAATGAACAGTAATTGTATTAAAAACACTTAATATTTACTTTGAATGTAATGTTCAGGATTGAAAACTATATCCAAAGTAAATACTGTTTTTTTTTTTTAACTTGGCAAGCATAATATTATTGGAGTTTGTTAAGAAAGAGGAAGGCTTTTTGATGGCTGTACAGCACCTTTGTGGAATGTGGAAGTTCAGGAAGTAATTGAGATGTCTAGGTCCAAGTCTATGTATCTTACAAGCAAGGTTTACATTGAACCAGTTACTCAAATATTTTCATCGGATGAATTGACACATTTTTTCTTCTTGGTTCTTGGGTCCTCCAAAATATTCCAACTGGAATTTAAACTGGAGGTGGTGAAGGGAGGGATTAAGCCAGAAAGGGTATAAAGAACACACACTATAGAATTTAACATAAACCCCCCACACAGCAGAATCAAAGTTTCCCACTGTGTGGGAAGGCACCAAAGTCAGTCTTCTTCCTCCACTGTTCCTCGTGGTCAGGGCCTCCCCAAGCCCTCCGCAGTTGCAGCTACGGGCGGCTCGATGTCCAGGACCACTCGCCGGGGTGATACAAGTCCGACGTTGGGGCTGCGGGACGTCCTCAGCGGCGTGGACACCAGAGGCGGCCCCCTGCTACCGGAGTCGGAGGCTTCCAAAGACCGTAGGCCGCGCCGGGTGGAGACTGCTGCTGGAGACCCTCTGCAAGGCGCCCCAGGACTCCACGATGCCGTTCAGTGCCGCCCGCATTGGAAGCTCTCTGCACCAGAGCTCCACGATGTTGGAGTAGCGGCCCAACGCTCCGGAGCTCTAAACGGCTCCGCGGTGACTCCGCCGCTGTAGCAGCCCAGGTCCGTTTCCCGGTCCCCGGCAGGAAAGGCCGCTCCGATCCAGCTGGTAGGCCGCGAGGTGGGGGGCGAGGACGCGACTCGGAGAAATAGTCGCGTCCCCGCCAGGAAGAGACTGGGAAACGGTTTCCCCCTTACCCTGCCCCCCTCCCCCACATAGAAAAGTTAAAGTTTCACCCAACACAAAACATTAGCCAACTTTTATCAGAATCTAATACTGCAAAATATTTGGAATGGGAGAAAAGTCTCTTGCATTTAAGTGCTTATCATGATTGGCGACTAACTTGTTGATCGTGAAGCAGTGCATCACCAGTTCTTCTGGTTGACCGACTTGGATTTAATTTTATGCTACTTGCATGGACCACATCCGATTAAGACTCCACATTGATTTGAACCACATGTTTTCTGCTGACTAGATGCAAAAATGATCTGGTTCTTTTAAAGTGCAATGTGTAGATCCAATCGGATAACTGTTGCATATTTTGATGAGAAAGCAGATTTTCACTAAGTAATAAAATGTACATGAACATTTGTAGGCCCCCAGTACTGTGTCTTTTCATTTTGAAGAAACGTTGTCACATATTGCCTACCTTTCCTTAGAGTAACGTCTGGTCTTGTTGTGATATTCATTGTTTTAGAAATGTTATGTGTTTTTATGTAAAACTAGTCTAAGTGGCGGGTCCCTGTCACACGGGAGGCCTGGTCCCCCAACACAACCCGTTCCCCCAACTGCGCAGGCATGGCTCATTTCTCCTCATCCCCCAGAACTCCCTCCCCCTCCTCTTTATCCTCCCTCTTCTTTCCCCCTCCCCTCCCCCCTCCCTCCCCTCCCTCCCTCCCTCCCTCCCTCCCTCCCTCCCCCTCCCTCCCTCCCTCCTCCCTCCCTCCCTCCCTCCCCCTCCCTCCCTCCCTCCTCCCTCCTATTCCTCTACCCCCCCCCCACCTCCCCAGGTATTCCCTACTCCCTACCTCCCCCCCTCCTCTCCCTCTATTCCCCCTTCTCTCCTCTCTTTCCCTCCCTACCACCTCCTCTCCCTCAACCCCCCCCTCCACTCTCCTTCCTCACCTCTTCAGGATATCGAGGTTGCCGCTCTTTTCCCTCCTTGTGTGCCGAAACGGCGCTGCCTGCCGCGACGGCTGTGGCTGCGGGACGGCGGTGGCTGTAGCCGCGGGGAAGCCGGGTGCGCGGGCAAGCCGGGCCGGCGGTGACGCCGGGTGCACAGGGGAATCGGGCCACGGCGGCTGTGGCTGTCCCCTCCGGCTGCTTCTGCCCAACTGGATGTGGCCGTACAATGCCGGCCGAGACGGGCGCCGCCGGTGAAGGACAGTGGACATGGCCAATCAGTGCGGCCACTTGTGCTCTCCCGGCGATGCCCCTTCCTGAATGACAGGAGAGGGGACCAATCTGCTTGGCGGTGACTGACAGCAATCTGCGCAGGTGTGTTTTTTATGATTTTTAAACTTTGATAAAATTTACAATATACCATCGATCAGAACGGAATTTGGTACATTTGTAGCACAGGAGAACGGTGCATAAACTGGCTAAAAATCATAGTGCTATTGCCCACCGTTTCTGCGCATATAGAAAAACCCCGCAAACCGGAAGAGCGCAAGATCAGAGTTTTATTTATGTGTAGATAGAAGATAGATATAGATAGATTTTATTTTAGTGTGTTTGTCCAAGTCTACGTGTCTTGCAAGCAAGATTTACATTGAACCTGTACCTCACCACACTTCGTGATGATGGTAAACTCAACTTGTTCCCCACCACGGTTGGTTAATTGACTAAATGGAAAAGGTTTTGGGAGCGAAGATTAGGCAAATACATTGTTGCTTCAATCAATGGAGTCTATATTACTAAAAGCCTGATCTTGACCACTTCCTGTTGTTCTGTATATTGATTTTAGAAAAAACGCTGCCACTTACAGCTGTGATTTTTGGCCATCTTACTCAGAGTCCCCCTCCACTGTGCAGGACAAGAGGATTTTTCTCATCAATGAAAAATAAAAGTTACTAGTGTTTAAAAAGTTGTTGAGATTTTCTCTCCTGAACGTCCTTCCGGAGGGACTATAAAACCCGGAAGTGTTGAATGCCTCAGTCAGTCTCTGCAAGATGGGGCAGTGAGAGGGTCACGTCTCTTAGTCTGAGCAGTGACTCACACTGAACACATGTCTACTAAACTGTGAGTGTGGTTTTACTGACCTTGAGTGCCCTTAATGTGGTTTGAAAATGAAAAGGTGGTTGGTTTGAAATAAAGCACAGCAAATGGTTGATGGTGGTTGGTTTGAAATGAAGCACTGCAAATGGTTGGTGGTGGTCGGTTTGAAATAATACACAGCAAATGGTTGGTGGTGGTTGGTTTGAAATGGCAAATTATTAAAAGTCTTAACTTGACAACTTCCTGTTTGCACTGTATATTGATTTTAGATAAAAGGCTACCACTTACGGCTGTGATTTTTGGCCATCTTACTTAGTCCCCCTCCGCTCACCATTAATGAAAAATAATAGTGTTATTAGTGTTTAAAAAATGTTGAGAATCTCTCTCCTGTCAATTACGCCATGAAGGCCACGCCCCTTCTGGTGGGAGGGGGAGGGATTATAAAACCCGGTAGTGTGGGTGTGGCTCAGTTTCATGGGGGGGGGGGGGAGGGAGAGTGTCACAACTCTGTCTGAGCTGTGAATCAACTGAACACTGAACGTCTCCTGAACTGTGAGTGTGGTGTTTTATGTGATGTTTTGTGGTGGTTTTATGGTGGTTTCACTGCTTGAAATGGCATGAAACTGCGCTTGCATTTGGTGGCATTGCACCCTGCTTGAAGTGGCATGAAACTGCACTTGAATTTGGTGGCCTTGCACCCTGCTTGAAGTGGTATGAAACTGCACTTGAATTTGTTGGCCTTGCACCCTACTTGAACTGGTAGGAAACTGCACTTGAATTCGGTGGCCTTGAAGTGGTAGGAAACTGCACCTACCACTTCAAGGCCTCTGACCTCTTCCTTGCAGCCAATGTTGCATCCTACTGGCTAGCTCGCCCTGGATCCCATATGCTTCTGAGCTGGCCGACAATGCAAACTTTTTATTTTTCTTCCGTTTACTTTGCTTTATATATTCTGACTTGTGCACAACTGTAGTAAATTCAAAAATGATGCACAATAACATGGGATTGCTGACTGCCAAGTTTGCCTTCTTTGGGCATCTCCACTGAGTTAATGTTGACCTGCCTTAAACTCCTCATCTGCAACTTTATCCTGCTCTGCCTTAATAAGTTTCCATTGCCAGCGGGTGAAACTCCCTGCCAATAGCATTGGCTTATCAAATTACCTCTGCATTTTGACACTATGCCGATATATGTTACTTTCATTTTTAGTAATGCATAATTAATATCAATCTCCAGTACGTATTACTTGAAAATGCTTTTTTATATGGAAGGAATGTTCTGAAACTTCCTATGATTATTGTGTCCGGATTATATACAATGTTATTACCATTTTAGCATGACCTGAATAAGTCATCCAGTGCCAGGATCTTCAAGACTTCATTCCCATTTGTGATTGGAGCTAAATTTGCTCTTTGAACAAGTGTCTTCTCAAGGATAGACACAAAGTGCTGGAGTAACTCAGCAGGACAGGTAACATCTCTGGTGAGAAGGAATGGGTGATGTTTCGGGTCAAGACCTTTCTTTTCAACGATGTGGTGTTTAACCAGTTTAATGAATTATTACCAGATATTTACAAAGCCAATACAGTGAACTACTAATTGCTTTCATTTTAGGCGTCTATTTATGTTCAAAATGATCAATCCCACTGATCCATCAAGCTGAAACTGGCATGGGTGTCTTTGCTGTTGAAAAAATCTCCTCTTACCATTCTAATGTCCATTCCACAGGGTTAATTCTTTAAACATATGGGAACACTTTATTAGAGACAGCTGATTTGTAATGTGGAATTACATCATTTCTCAATGAGGTTATATAGGTGCTAAATGTAACCTGGTACGGCAAAGGGTCCTTTTGTGTATAACTACAAATCACTTCAGTCTGCTATTATTGAGCAGCTACAGATCATTTCTATTTAATGCAGCAATCAAATAAGTGTATTGAAAATAACAACTATGATAAAAATGAAATTTGAATTGTATGAAATCCTTTCTAGTTCAATGGTTCTTCATTATCACAAGAACCGAGGTCCAGTGAAATTCTCTTTTTGCATACAGTTCAGTAAATTACATAAACACAATCCCAAATTAAATACGAGGTGTATAGAAATGATCGACTGAGACCATATCCAAGAGTCGCCAGGTTTTGGCACCATTTTCAAAGTCCAAAGTTGCTTTAAGTACAACTGGACATGAGTCCTGTAGTCATAGCAATATTGCAGGGTGGGCCTGGCCAGGCATCCTCCACCGCTGCTCCACCGCTCCGTGCCACTACAGGACGTGTCCGGTCCCGTGCTTGGTCTCTTGCAGCGCCGCCCGATCCAGTCGAGCCCCAGGCTTCTGCAGGGCCTCCAGCCGTTGCCTTGATTTAGATCGGCCAGTGAACCGTCATCCCTGTGCTTGCCCGGTCACCTTTCAGTCTTTGTTCTCCACAAGTGCCTCCTGCTGTTGAACCAAAAATAATTTATTCAATTATTTACAATAATATGTACAGTGCTCAATAAATCAAAATAAAACCCACCACCATAACACTTCAAACAAATATTCTCCAATACTAAATATACTATTATACAACTAATGTACATCGCCATACTTATTAAGGATGCGGTGCCACCCCACGCGGTGCCCAGTGGTCCCGGAAATCCCCCAGGACGCCCTTGGACAGCACGCAGTCCCTCTCTAGTGCCACCCGGGCGCAGACTACCATCTGGAGTTGGCCTTGAGGGCACGGATGGTAAGACCCTCATGCTGGTCTTTTGCTGGTTTGCCTCCACTCTTCTCTCCGGTTCTCTGTTCCTTGGGGACGAGCAGAGGCTGGCTCCCCTTCTTCACGGCAGCTTTCCCGGTTCCGCGGTGTACGAGCCAGGCCTGTTGCTGGGTTTAGCCACGGTATCACCGTGTCCCCAGTAACTATTCACCTCATGCAATCAGCTGCCAGATGAGAACTTTTGAAAGTTGTACATTTTGTGCTCGTGTTAGAACACGGATAGTTTGGAAAGTGAATGCTCTCCAAGATTATCATAGTTCTTTAACTGCTTAGATATTTGCAAATTAATTCCGAGAACTGATATAAAATAACGGATAGTTTGGTCCATGATCTAAACATCTCAATTAGGAACTATCATCCACAATCCTGGGGGGGGGGGGGGGGGGGGGGGGGAGGAGAACAAAGGAGGAGCTGGCATACTTTGTAACATTGTCTGCACCACATGTGCCGCTATTTGCATACCCAGGGTATCCAAGCAAAGAATTTCACTGTGCCTTGACAATAAAGTATTCCATTCCATTCCAAATCAACCCACCACCGCCCATACCCCACCCCACATTGTGCTACATGAAGCCAGAAACCTAGCAGGAAAGGGAAAGTGCCACCTATGTAAGGTCGCCACCTTTCGTAACAACACGTAGTCTGAAGGAGAATAAAGACTTTTACAATCTTTCTAGGAAACCCATGTCTCATGTTTATTAATGGCTACATTTGGCATGATCAGTAGATTCCTGACTTCTACACATTCCCAGACTATTATCCATTTCTTTGTTTGTTTAACTCCTGTTCCACCTGGCCTCGCAGGGAGTGTGTAAGCAGGATCTACTCAGTTGTTGGGCTGTGCCTCTGATTCCTCTGTCCACTTGCTTCCTACTGAAGCAACTGGTTAAAATTGTCTTTGTATCCCAATGGTATCAGGAAGTAACTGGACCGCTTAACAACTCACCCACCAATTGCCACTGGGATGCCAAGGGTAAACAATGTGGTCAAAATATTGCAGCATAAAACAACGTTTGTAAAAGATAATGGGTTCCATATCCATGCAAGAAATTTCCACTAAATAAGGAATTCTCCGATATCTTCAACAGGTTTATATACTGTTCAAGTCAAAGTTCACCAGCTGAGTTCCTATGACCTCATATCGGCACATCTGCATCCCAGCTGTGGGTTTTTTTGGGTTGAATTTTCTACTTTATTCATGATGACGGGACCAATATCACTTCATTTGTTACATTTCTGGCTACACAGGCAAGCAATTCTTACACACAAAGCCCTTTCCCTTTTTCTCCAGAGATGCTGCCTGACCCGATAAGTGACTCCAGCACTTTGTGTCTACCCTTCTCATTTACTTCTATTGCATTGAATTACTAAAACGCTGAATTACCTTTCTCCGACACTGTAAGATATTGCAGTAGGCAAAAACATGCAGCGTATAAACTTCAACTTACACTATTACTTTTCCAATCTTTCTGTGTTCATTTATTATCTACAAAATAATTAAATCCTATAAATGTTATATCGTCAAAGGATATTAGGACCATTGACCATCTGCCAGCTCCTAGTAGATGGTCAATGGTCTTAATATTATAATCTTCGTATGTTATTAATTTGTTGAATTAATTAGGTTATTTGTTGAATTTTTAGTATCCTAGTCATACAGTGCAGAAACAGGCCTTTCAGCCCAGCTAGCCCATACCGACCAACATGCCCTATCTACACTACTCCCACCTGCCTGTGTTTGGCACATATCCCTCTAAACATTTCCTATCCATTTACTTGTCCAAATGTCTTTTAAATGTTGTTATAATTTTTGCCTCAACTATTACCTCTGGCAGCTCATTCCGTATACCCACCCTCTGTGTGTAAAAGTTGCCCCTATTAAATCTTTCCTTTCTCACCATAAACCTCTGTCCTCTGGTTCATGATTCCCCTGCTGTAGGTAAAAGACCCTGTGCGTATACCCCATCTATTCTGTTCATGATCTTATACACCTCTATAAGATCACCTCCCTGCGTTTGGTCCATATCCTTCCAAACCTGTAAAGCGGAATGGAGGTCACCCAAATTGTCATTTGTTTTTTCATTGTGGATGATCACAATATGCAGTGCACTAGATTGGAAGGAGTGCCAGTGAGTTGCTACTTCACCTGGAAGCAATGTTTGGGGCCCATGGATGATAGCAAGAGAAAACTTAAACTTCTGGTGTTGCATAGGAAAGTGCCATGAGGAGTGGAATAGTTAGTTTTTGTTTCCTCTTCTGCCACCTCTCACTGGCAATATTTAAAGTAATGGTTACCTTGGTCTTCATCATGTTGTGGTGATTTGGAGCGATTTGCAGCCCAGGGTAGATCAAGATGTAGAAACAAGAAATTGCAGATTCTGGTTTCTGGCACAAATTAAACAAAGTGCTGGAGTGACTCAACGGGCCAGGTAGCATCTCTGGAGGACATGGAGATGCGGTAAAAGGACAAAAGTCTGAAGATAGAAAAATTGAAAATAGGTGCAGGAGTAGGCCATTCGGCCCTTTGAGCCTGAACCGCCATTCAATATGATCGTGGCTGATCATCCAACTCAGTATCCCGTACCTGCCTTCTCTCCATACCCCCTGATCCCTTTAGCCACAAGGGCCACATCTAACTCCCTCTTGAATATAGCCAATGAACTGACCTCAACAACCTTCTGTGGCAGAGAATTCCAGAGATTCACCACTCTCTGTGTGAAAAAATGTTTTTCTCATCTTGGTCCTAAACAATTTCCCCCTTATCCTTAAACGGTGACCCTTTGTTCTGGACATCCCCAACATCGGGAACAATCTTCCTGCATCTAGCCTGTCCAACCCCTTAAGAATTTTGTAAGTTTCTATAGGATTGGGTCCTGACCCGAAACATCACCTATCCATGTTCTCCAGAGATACTGCCTGTGCTGCTGAGTTACTCCAGCACTTTGTGTTCTGCAGGATAGATCGTCTGATGCCACAATGGAGCGCGTTTTCACTGGGTCGGGTTCTACATTGTTCAGGGACTCGCCATTACTCGAATGTCCAATTCCACCTCCTTCCTCAATCTATTTGTCCATCGGCAAGTCACACCTTCTGTTGTCCCTATCGCCTTTCAGTTTTCTATTATTACCACGACAGCCTCTGTGATTGCCATGGAAGGGTCCCTTAAAAAGCACTGACCTGCTTCTCGACGGGCAGTGTGCAACTTAGATGGCAACTTGTGCAACTCTGAATGTGCAAGTTGAGTTTGAATGGTTCTAGCAGGAGGGAAATTGGGTGGCACTGTGGCACAGCAGTAGAGTTGCTGCCTTACAGTGCTCGAGTCCCAGGTTCAATCCTGACTATGGGTACTGTCTGTAGAGGGTTTGCACGTTCTTCCTGTGACTGCGGGGGGTTTTCGCTGGGTGCTCAAGTTTCCTCCCACAAATACGTCCATGCTTGTAGGTTAATTGGCTTCTGTAAATTGTCCCAAGAATGTAGGTTGGAATTAGCTTACAGTGTGATTGTTGGCCGCCTCAGACTCGATGGGCCGAAGGGCCTGTTTCCACGTCGTATCTCTAAACTAAACTAAGAAAAATGATAATATTGATTTCTGATCATGAGAATGTTCCAGTTTTTCTCATTTGTTTTAATGTTCTCCTATTAGGCATCAATCGAACACAATGACTATTTAGTGAACTAAAAATGGACATACTATCTAAGCATTCTAGACCAGAATGATACATAACGTCTCCCATTAATTACCTAGAATACTGAAATGTCTGTCAACGCTATGTGAGATATTGGTGTGGAAAGCTGGAATTCTAATAATAAACTCCTGGGTATAAGGTCACACATCATGGGTCAAAAGGGCTGTCTGA